>NC_140272.1:13400849-13670849 GCF_964030765.1 Micromesistius poutassou
CAGAGCAAGAAAGAGAGTGAGAGAGCGATATAGAGAGCGAAAGAGAGAGAGAGAGAGAGAGAGATGTAGAGCGACACTAGTTGGGAGAGTGAGCACACACAGGGTCGCCTAAGAAGCTCATCTCTTATCCCACTCGTCCCTTGCTGTCTCCTCTGCTGTCCCTCTCGTGGGCGAGCGCGTCACACACACACCGCCGTGCCTCCGGAGGATTCCTCCTCTCCCCTACTCCTTCATGAAGGGAGAAGTCTGCTGCTGGTGGCCGGCTGTGGTCATGTAATGGTCCATTGTATGCTGGGCACTGGTGTCGATGGTGTGAGAGGCACAGGCCGCGGGCCACACTGCCTCATGTTTCTGTATCCCTACCTCTCTTTCTCTCTCTGTCTCTCTCCTCAGCAGTCTGTCCATGTGTGCTGATGTACACTGGGGGGGGGGACTGAATGTGCTTGTGTGCTCGTAATCGTGTCGATTTCCTTTTCGGGGAGGGAAAAATCCTGATCCAATGCTGGGCGCGTAGCCTTATCAATTCGCCCCCCCCCCCCCCCCCCCAACATTACACGCCGGCTCATGTCCGCTGCGGGACTGAACAAACAGCCACGAGCAGGAGGGCAGAGTGTACTGTCTGCACTTGTTGCTCTTTGCATCCCCTTACCTCAGCAGCCCTGTATATCCTGGCTGAAAAGAGGAGCCAGGCCGGAGCCCTGGGACGTGGCCCCTGTGCCCTCCTCCTGTTTCTGCTTTGATTTCCAATATGTCCGCCCCATCAGCACAGATGGCAGTAGAGGAAACATTTCCTGGGCCGGCCGGCGAGTTCGAGGGCCGCCCCCCCGCCCCCCCCCCCCCCCGGGTACCTGACACAGATCGAGGGGCAGAAATTGGAGAATAATGTAATGGAATATTTGATTGGGCTCTGATGGGCAGGAGACTGGGAAGGCTGCCCATAGTAATGTGTCTGGGGCGATGGGCCGGGCCAGCGCACGCCACCCCCACCTCTGACATCCTCCACCTCCCCCCCCCCCCGCCCCCCCCTACAACCCACCCAGTCTCATCTTTGTCTCGCTGAAGGTTGTGATTTAATAATGTTTTCCACTGCGCCACACCGGCCCGAGGGTCCCGACCAGGTCCAGGAAACAGAAGCCCGGGCACTTCCGGTCACAAAGACGCTTACAATGTGTGGATCTTCAGCCAGGGCGCTGGAGCATCTGTTGGAAGGCAATAGATGGAGGTGTCTGTCGAGGAATTGATGAGCTGTGTGAGAGAGGGAGTTGATGTATACATCCCGTACATCACAATCACACACAGGCGTATAAGATGACAGGCGTATAAGATGACCCTAGAAGATATGCACATATCTAGCATATTCACGTGAACATTGTTCCTGCTGGCAGAGCGGCCGTTTTCATCTATTTGAAATGTTTTGCGTGGTACTAGACAGTATCCTTTCCTTGTAAAACACTTGATACACAACCTCTCCTTCATTTTCTTCTCCCACAGGCCGGCTGGCAAGGGTGATGCAAAAGTATAGGGACATTGTGTTAGAAGTTTCCAATTAAAAAACGTGTGTGTGTGTGTGTGTGCGTGCGTGCGTGCGTGCGTGCGTGCGTGCGTGCGTGCGTGCGTGCGTGTGTGTGTGTGTGCAGCGATTTGGTGCTCGCGCGATGTTCTCATCGTTCAGAGAGAGAGGCGGCTACAGTGAGCCGGGCCAATCAATTACAAACTGACAAAGCAAAGCCATTGAACAGCAGACGAGGGCTGTGAGGGCAAAAAATAAATAAAAAACTGGGAAAACGGAGACAGCATTGAATCCAAAACAATATCCATTATGTGCGCCCCGCTATCGCCGGCCCACTCCCCCATCTGCTCCCCTCCCTGCCGCGGACAGGTGTCCAAGAAGCTATCCATCAGCAGGGACAGTGTGAGCCAATCACGCCTCTTCAAATCAACCAGACGTTTACCCACACGCTCCGCGGCGGGTGGGCGGTAATTGCCTGGTGCCACTTTGAGTCCAGCGGGCAGGCTGCCATGGGACAGGGCTCGGTGTGAGGGTGTGTGTGTCTGTGTAGAGGAGGGGGGTTGGTCGCATGGCATGAAAGCAACAGACAGGCAGGACGGCAACAGAGAAGACTGGCGTATCGCACCTGATGACTCATCTGAACACTGTACACAATGGGCTATTCCTGGCTGCTGATTGGCAGATGCGACCCATGGAAAGGCAGTTTCGTGCCCCCCCCCCCCATGCCATTCAGGAGATTGTGGCGGTAAACATCTCCACACTCCGCCTTCCGCCACAAGCATCCACGCGTTTTAGGAGTCGTTTTGAATTTGACATTGGCACCCCGCAGAGGTATGGAAGAACGTGGCTTTGCACAGGGTGCTAATTAAGAAGGAACCATACACCACCTGCTTATGTTCCCAGGTAGGCGCTCATCCAAAGAGCTGATGCAGGGGCGTCATGCTACGCTGAGGAACGGCGGCGGCGCTAGCTAGCTGCTCGGCTTCCACCCGAAGTGGCCGTGTCCCGCTCTGGAGGGGAGCCACCTATACTACACCTCCTGCATAATTGCTTTTACAATGGGAGTAAACCATTGAAATCCTTTCTTCCCTGAAAGCTGCCCGCCGTGCAGTGGAATTGTATGTAAATGCCCGTACACTTCTAGTGCGTATATCATGCTGTTTCCTGTGAATTCAAATGGCATTTTTAAGAGGTGTGGTCTTAAAAATGCCAGGAGGAGTTTGGAGTTTTCTTTGTGTCGGATGGCGGTTCGGGAGGGGGGACGTGGGGACGGGGGGGGGGGCTTTTGAGGCTTGGCTATTGAGGCTGTCAGGCATGCCGGCCTGGGGAAATCAGAGCAAATCTGAGGACTTCTCTTCGCCAGTCATCAATCACCTGCCTGTAGCCAGCATGCAAGCCAATCCGCCCCAAATTCATCAGACAGGACAAGGCCCGACACAGAGAAAAATGAGCTCAACCCTCGGCACGCCATGACAGATCCAGGCCCAATGTCATCGACTTATTCACCACAAAGTGGTCTTGATTTAAACAGGACACCGGCGATACAAGACGCCCAATTGGCTTGGAGTGTATCACCGTGTCTCTTAGTCTTTCCTCATTGGAAGCCTCAAGTGCCTCGCCCGCCCGGGAGGGGGGGTGTACCTCGGCGTGTTCCCCCGTTAAAGACTCCCTTCAAGATGTCACACTCGGCGGGTGCGGCCAACCCCCAAAAATACCCCGCCGAAGATGCACACACACACACACACACACACACACACACAGGGAGACGAGGGTTGACAGGGAGAAAAGGTAGAGTCATCAGCCTGGGAATGATTAATGTCTCTCTCTGAACACCTGGAGCACATGTGCCCCGCCGGGAGAGGGACAGACATGGTAGCCTCCGCTTCAGGGATTAAGCTGCCCTTGGCCCGCTCTCCTGGGGGGGGGCTACCCCATTGGGGAACCCTTCCCCGTTAACCATCACCAACTCCTTCACAAAGACCACCCCCCCCCCACCCCAAGGGTACTGCAGCCCGGGCCCACCTTGGAGAGCAGCACATTAGCGGGGGGGATATTTATGATGTGGAAACGGCCGGCTATTTATTCAATGAATCGATGACAAGGATGATTCATAGTGGTGCCTCCACCCCCCTCTACCTCTGGTTCCCCCCCTCTCTCTATCCCTCTTTAGCTCTCTCTCTCTCTTCATGTCTCTCTCTCTCACTCACTCTCTCTCTCTCTCTCTCTCACTCTCGCTCTCTATCTGTTGCTCTCTCTCTCTCTATGTCTCTCTGTCTCTCTCCAGTCTCTAAATCTGTCTCTCTCTTTTTATCCATATTTATATATGGATTCTTTCTCTTTTTATCAATGTGCGTGTGTGTGTGTGTGTGTGTGTGTGTGTGTGTGTGCGTGGGTGTGTCATGAACACAACTTTTTAACTTTAACACAACTTAAGTTTGTATTTATAGGATGCAAACAATAATAAAGAGGAAATATAAAACAAGTAGGACATCAAATCCAATCAGGCCAAGTCAGAATTGATTCAGCCAATGAAATGCAGAAAGACAATGCAACTACTGGTATATCTTATTGCAGAGTTATTTCCTGAATACCAGAAGACAATTGGAGATGGTTGAGGGATACTTCACTGATTGTAAACTACATTTTAAATGTGTGTTCCATGAATAATGGTTAATTTCGTCCATGTTTCCTGCACCCAGATCTCCCCACAATTCGTGTCATCCAGCGGACTTTGGCTGGCAAGTACGGGGGTTCATTGTATGTTCATATGCAAATTCACTCAGAATCTGTGTTCATTTGCATATACTACCCACATTGGAATGATACAAATCCGGCAAAGTAGTCCTGGATGGATGGACCCAAAACGGGAAAAGTCAGTTAGTAACAGCTACTAAAACATTCACAGCCAAGCACACTTTTTAAAATACTTAGGAGGTGCCTAAAAATAATGTGTAATCAATTATGTGTATAAATGATACCAATCCATAATACATTGGGGTCAATTCATATTACATTAAAATTATACTTCAGGATTTGAAAGGGCAACCATCCATTAGTGTCATATTACACTAGACACATCTAAAGGATCAATGTATGTTTGGACAACATCTAGACCAGTGGTTCTCAAACTTTTTACCATGAGTACCACCTTAGAAATGATTTGGCTCTCCAAGTACCACCGGAATTAAAATAAAGTTTACAAAGAAGGCATTAATATTAATAATATGATTTATTATTCACATAACTTTACTTGACTGAACAACCAACTGTAGACTATGTAAACTCATGTATTGTATTTAAACACTTGCAACGAGACAATACTAACAACAGGTCAGAATATAATGTTTAGGTTTGAAGGAGAATGTAGCCTACTCAGGCACAAATTGAAAATTAAGAATAGTAGGCCCTACTGTGACCTTCTCAAAGTAATCCTGGGGAATGTACCCATAAGAATAATAATAAAAAAGAAATTGGTAATGGCGACTCTGGGCCTATCATGCTTAGTGAGAGGGGTGTGCGTGGCTCTGTGAACAGAGTTCTGTGATGTCTGGGTCGATTGAGGTTAGCTTTAGCCTCAGACTTGGTTCATGATGTTGTGTCAATAAGCTCCACCTGTGTTGCGCAACTTTACCGTGCATTCACGTCGCAGCCGCGATTGCATTTGGATCACGGCAGTGTTTCCCACAGACCAGACAATGTGTGGCGGATTTGTTGAGGGGGGGGGGGCATTATCGTTAATAGAAAATGCGGATCATTTTCTTTCTCGTGTGTCTCGTTTTTCGCCCGTGCCTAAAACCGCCACTGCTAAAGCCCAGTTCAGACCAAAGATTCGCGACGCAAAGATAAGATTCTGCTTGCAACTCGCAACTCCTTGCGACTCCTTGCGACGAGACGTGCTGAGACGTTCTAAAAACTGGGCAGTTCACACTGCTGCACCGGGCGGCGATTAGTTTTATTTTGGTTGAGAGTAGGCTAGAGTTGCTGTGTTTCGCCATTCTCCACTACTTCTGCATTGTAGTAATTCGCTGGAGCTTAGTTTGTTTAGATCCCGCTAGTTGGATACATTGCATTCTTTCGTAGTGGCGACTTCTCGACTGCAAGGGAAGCTCGGCTTCACCTAAAATTTCGAAAATTAAATGGTCAGATATATACTGTTGTTAACATTTCATTGATTAAAAATGTGTTAGAACACGTCCATCTCGAAGACGAGTCCGTTCAGAATCAGCTGCTTATCGCAGGTCGACTGACTCGATTTCCTTCTCATACACTTACGTGTTTAATTTGCGTGTGTTTAGACAGATGGGCACACGCGCACCAAGCATCACCCGCATTCATTCATTCTTCAACACTCACTCGCGGTAAAACTAGCCTTATAAATCCCCGTTGCGCATGGAACTGCCACATTGGCAGTGTTGTGTTTCACCAAAAAAAAAAAATAACAACTGTCTTCTAAATTAATGAAATACTGGGAAACGAATAAACCATTTTATAAGCAACGAGTGAACTTAATAAGCGGTCGAAATATTTTTTTCAACCACCGCCTCTTTCCCTTGACGGTGCGCAAAGCCCGCACGGCGCACACAGACAGGTAGCAAAAAGCAAAGCAGTCTCAGCATAAACACACAGTTGTGCGTTAAATTTGTCCATCGGGGAACACGTCAATTCCTCTAATGCTGACGTTTAAAATATATCAGCACCTATTTACCTTGATCTTCAGCTGTAGCCTTGCTGAACTCCCTGCATCCTCGCTGTCTTTATTCATTTTTTCCAGATTCGTATGGCGGTCTTATTATGGTAAACTAGCTCATTGGTGAACACCTCGTCAGGTTTTAAACAGCGACACGCACTCGGAGACAGCCTAAGCCTAAAGAAAGACAGGTCCATAGCTGCTGCACAAAAATAATGCGTGCCAAGCAGTAGACCTAGTTGGTCTTAAAGGGGGGGAAAGCAAGTTCAAGTTTAACATCGATTTGCAGTGATCACTTGGCTGAAGGGTTTTATATGCCTATTCATTACATAATTAGCGCATTTGAAACTTGTGTGGCCCATGGGTGCGGCTTATTCTGCTTTTTTAAATAGGCTACATAAATGAAAGGCTTGCGGTTTATCCATGATGCAGCCTGTATGCGGGAAATGACGGTAGGCCCCGACAGGGCGAACCGGACCCCGACTTGAAGCGGCGGTGTCTTCTCCCTTAAGGGGGGGAGGGGTTTGAGCCCATCCGCCATGCTGGTAGCACGGTTACCAGGAGAAACGTTGTCAGAGCGGCATACAGACAGATGAGGAAACATAGACGCAGAGACGCAGGATAAATTACGATAGAAATAAATGGAGAGGAATAAGGCGAAGGAAAAGGGTCCTTACAGGAACAAACTCACTACCAGCGCCAAGCAGAGGTATGAGGAGAAGCTGTCAGACTTAAACAACGTCGACCCATACGAGCTACCTGCAGCAGAATGGGACAGAGACCTGGACTTTTAACCACCTTGCACATATATGGACATAGTGAACTACTTGGTTTTTGGCATCAAGAATTTAAAAGCCATAAATCGCTAGAAAGCTATGAGACATTCTGCTGTGGTTGGGTGCAAGACCTGGCCATCTACAAGCCTCCAAACGCTCAAAACACTGTTGTACTGGCAAAGGTAAGTTGCTTCACCCTTTGAGTTTTATGCTAATACTAATGTGTTGTGAATACATTGCGTTGACCAAAGTGACAAAGTAATTTACCGCGATTGTTTCGTAAACACTAGATTGTAACGAGGTGTTCCATGCACACAAACGTTAGATTAACTTCCCACATGTTTTCCAGCTTGTTATGCTAATTTGATTTTAGCCCAATGAAACATACTAGGCATTGTGTGTTGGGGGCTTCGAAGTAGACAAACCAGTTCTGGTTAGGCTAGGGTAGTTAATGGTCTGGTTAGACTAAAGCAAGCCATTAACGGTGTGAATGAAAGGTCTGTGAGATTCAGGCTGCAGACAAATGTAAATCTGGAAAGCTGCATACAAATGGTAATGGGGGTCTAGACTAGGCTGTAACTTGAAATAAAATGTGTCCCTTGTCTTCAAGGCTTTTTACTGTTTCTCTAATTTATTTACCTCTTGTATCTAACAGGTAATGCATTCACGACGGCTCTGCGAGCCTCCACTCACCCCATGGGTCATCCTCACACCATCGGGGCAAGTGTGTTCGGCCCACTGTACATGCATGGCTGGTGTAGCGGAGTCGTGCACCCATGTCGGAGCCCTGCTGTTTATGGTCGATGCCTGTGTACGGTTAAAGGAGAAGGCCACAGTCACAGACGAACCGGCCTACTGGAAGCTGCCAAGCAGCATCAACAAGGTCCTGCCAGAGGTTGGCCAACGCATCAATTTCATATCTGCTGCAGCTACACGGAGGTCTCTAAACAGACGAATAGACGGTGAGACCCACAATAGTCCTGCGCTGAGAACACGTCCAGCCAAAACAGCCAATGACACACCGACACCAACACCGGAAGAGCTAGCAGTATTCTACCGGGAAATCAGCACGACAGGGACAAGATCAGCAATTTTGAGTGTGCTACCCGAATACTGCGATGAGTTCAGAGACCCTATTCGGCCCATCCGCAGCTTACAGTCTCTGGCTAATGGAAGCGGCCTTGATAGGAGTGACTTGCCTGCGCTGCAGAAGCACTGCCAGACCATAGGGAGCATTGCTGATGTGTCTGAGGAACAGGCAGTGCAGATAGAGAGAAGGACGCGGGGACAGCACAACTCATCACTTTGGTTTGCTGCACGGGCTGGAAGAATCACAGCCTCCTCAATGCATTGTGTTTATGCAACAGACATTAGTTCACCAGCACCCTCCACCATAAAGAGGGTTTGTTATCCTACATGTGGGCCGGGAACAGCAGCCACCAGTTGGGGCATCAAACATGAGGAGACAGCGAGGCTGCACACCGATCAACAAGTGGAAACTCGTGGGTTTTTTGTCAACCCGGCCTTCCCACAGGTAGGAGCATCGCCAGATGCCATTGTTACTTGCACTTGTTGTGGGAAAGGCTGCATAGAAGTGAAATGCCCCGCGAAGTACAAGGACAGCACAATCCTTGGTGCGTACTCATCAGATGACCGCAACTTCTGTCTGCATGCTGTTGATGGTCAGGTGCACCTCAAGAAGAACCACCAGTACTACACCCAGGTCCAGACCCAACTGTTTGTAACAGAGTGCCTACTGTGACTTTGTAGTGTGGACATTCAAGGACTGTGTGATTCTGCGCATAGCTCCAGACAAAACATTTTGGAATGCACGGCTTCAGAAGGCACAGGACTTCTTTGTGAAGGTGGCCCTTCCTGAACTTGCGGTGCAATATTTCTCGATACCACCTACCTCCCAAGCATCACCTGGCCCCAGTGTGCTTCGTGAACTACAGCCACAGACCGTGGTGAAGAGGCCAAGGAAACAGTCTGCCCAAAAAGCACCAAAGCGAACAAACGCAGTGTGGTGTCTCTGTGCTGGACCAGAGGTCCAGTGAAATGGTGGCCTGTGACAACCAGAACTGTACTGTACAGTGGTATCACTTCCATTGCGTGGGGCTTGTGGACACCCCTTCTGCTGACACTGCATGGTTTTGCCCTTCTTGTGCTGAATAGTGTTGATTGAGTGAGATTGTACATCCATGCCCAATTCTTTTTTGCTATTTTTAAATGTTTATTTTTAAATGCACATTGTTCTTTTGCACTGTTTACTGTTTCAACCTTTTGAAATGTTGCACTGTCAATTTCTATCTATTCAATTTATAGTTCTATTTCTATTCTAACAGTTCTCAATAAATAATGTTACGCCATATCATGTTGTTTCAAGAATTTATTTCAACACGAAACAGTAAGGAGGCACTCAAACAACACTTTTACACATATTTGTTAAGGCACAGCAAACAGTGACAATCTTATCCAACGGCATTAGGTTTTCACCCTCACATTTGATGAGCATGTTCACAGGTACAGTGGAGTGTAAGAATTTAAATTTGTTGCGCACAACACCAATCACCCTCTCAACATGAATCCTGAGCTGTGCTATGGCCCTAGTCTCCTCCACATCCCTTTGAATGTTCTTGTTTTCAATGGAAACACACATGAGTTATCCTGCATAGGAAATATAGGAGACCAAATCCTGTCTTTATTCATTTTTTCCAGATTCATATGGCGGTTTTATCATGGTAAACTAGCTCATTGTCAGGTGTTTAACAGCGACACACACTCTGAGACATTAAAGAAAGACGGGTCCTAGCTGCTACGCGCGTTTGATGTGCTCTCACCGTTCTCATGCACACAATTGTTTTTTTAATACATAAATTAAAGGCTTGCGGTTTGTCCACGATGCGGCCTATATGCGGGAAATTACGGTAGTGTAGTTTACATAGTTTTCATAGTTATCAGCCTACGTGCTGCTGAGAAGACCAGAGTTTTTTTTACAACACCCTCAGGGGTCGCATAGCTATTGGATCATGAGGAGATATTAGCTGAATGCTAGGAAATGAAATGAAATTTAGAGGCGGGTCAAGGTGGAGGGTGGGAGTGTGGCCCTGAGCAGCTTGCAGCCACGGTACCATGCGCTAGTGTTTACAGTGGAACACTGAACACTCCGGGTGCTCCGGCGGGAGTCCTGGAGCTCTATATCTTAATAATATCATATTATATTTAGATATCTATATAATATATATTATCATGGTCAAAAGCTGTTTGCGCCTCCGTATGATATTATGAATCTCAAACGACTGCAACGGGTTCTCAGACGCCTCTGGTTCTTCCACTTCCACGTCAATATTAAGTAGGCTACAGACTCAACAGAAATTAAATGGAGGAGAAGGGGATTGTTGCCCGAGATTGTTGCCCGGGGTTGTCTGCGTCGGGTTGGTTGAGAAGGAATTGGGAACCGCGACATGGAGGAGAAAAGGATTGTTGCCCAGGATTGTCCATCGGAGCCCCGCAGAACGCTGGCCGCCCCCGGGGCTGCCCGCCCAGCCCCGCTGCCACGGCAGCGGTCCGTCGGAGCCCCGCTGCCCGCTGGCCATCCCCGGGGCTACCTGCTGAACGCTGGCCAACCCCGGGGCTGCCCGCCCAGCCCCACTGCCCGCTACAGCGGGGCTCCGACGGACAATCCTAGGAAACAATCCTTTTTTCCTCCATGTCGCGGTTCCCAATTCCTTCTCAACCAACCCGACGCAGTCTAGTCTTTTCACCAAATGGGAGGTTTATGCAAGCTTGCGTTATTGTGTTGCATGTTATGCGCCATGAAGGCCGCCTCATACCTCCGGATCCGGACGAAATTTGTCCGTCCGTACTAAACGTTGTCTCCGGGACTACCCTTCATACCGCCGTCCGGTTTCAGTGTTATGGATGTTACGCAAAACAACCTCTAGAGGGCAGTGACTGTCGTGTATAAAATGACCGGCGTCGACAATTGCAAACATGGTATCTGTAGAGGAGATGATTATGCTCTGTGTCATCCGGCACAAAGTGTACGTGGAGGTGGCATGTGGCACCCCTCACCAACCTGCAGATTCTCTGCTCAAAATATAAATTCAAAATTTATTGGCATAAAAAATATACATTTGCATTGCCAAAGCAGGTGAACAATAAAATTATAAGGTCAAGTATATAGTATAATATAAGTATAAAACTTTAAATACAAAATATATATATACATATCAGTTATTATAGGCCTACTACTCTCGTGGTTGGGACTTCTGCCTCTACTGCCGCCTCGATCTCCGGTGGTAGTGCTCCGGTTTGTCCGGAGCACTCCGGATTCGTAAGCTCAGAGGCGACGGACCCATTGACGGACAACCTCCGGGACCAGACAAAAGCGTCCGTATCCGTATTTACCGTAGGGTGTGAATGGGCCTTTACACCAACAGCGGAACGGTTATCCAAATAACAAAGAACACTTGCGTTACAGTGTGTATTCACACACACACGTGGCGCTCGCACGGTCCTAGCTCATTGTCTCATTGGCGGGCCAAATTCTCTGGGCGGGCCAAGCAGAGAAAGGGGAGGTAACATGGCCCCATATGACGTCATATGGGGCCGGTAGCCAAATCGAAGCGTTTCAGCGTTCCTTTTTTCAAAGACGGCGCAAGATAGCTACTTCTCGGTTTACACCTAACGCAATTTTTAGCTACTGGGGGACCATAGGGAGGCTAGGGGAACTCAACTTAATGTTAGAAAACCTCAAAGTGAAAATTTCATGCTATGGGGCCTTTTAAATGGCTTATTAATTCATAGGGCTCCTTTTTAGGTATAGGCCCATTTGATTGTTGTTTCTGCTGATCAGGTGCACCAACCCATTGCAGCAGCAAATTTGATGATGGAGGTGTGATTGCTGCTCTGCAGCGGGTGCATCACATAGCCCTGGGCAGAGCTGTATATAGAGAGAGTTCTGCCAACTGAAATCATGGGTGCCATCTTGTAGACCCAAGTCAGCTCACTGTACAACGTCTGCCAATGGAACGAAGATGGGATGTTGCAACAAATCGCTCATTATCATCATAAACTGTTTGTGAATGTTAAAAGGTTTCTCATACTTTGCTAAAATATAAACGCTTTTACAAATATATCACGTATATATAATGATATAATATGATATATAATGATATAATATATCACCTACAGGGCTCCAGACTAACTTTTTCACAGGTAGCACTGGTGCCACCTAGCTTTTCATTTAGTAGCACCAAAACAAATTAGGTAGCACCATATTTCTCTTTGTGTAGCGTGTTATTAATACATGACCTTATGTTTATGAAAGATTGACAAATAAATAGATAAAGAATAAAAATAAAGATAGATAAACGCCTTAAATTAAGCACATAACATGGAATATTTATACACACACACACACACACACACACACGCACACGCACACACACAATTCTGTGTGTTTTTATAAGATACCTGGGCATGATGGCATTAAATAATAATTTAATTCTTACAGAAATTATGATTAACCTATAGAGCATTTTTCCATATAGTTATTATCATTTGGCTATATGAGACACACTCCTTACCTTCTGCATGGGCATGTTCAACCACAATATGGCCAATAAGAATATTGGTTTTCCATCTTCAACGATACGGGCATATATAATCTCGCAGTCTTTGGTGGATTTATCAGTGGAACCGTCAAGCATGAACGAGAGGTAGGGGGCGGATGCGACTTTGTCAGCGGTCTTTCCCTTGAGTGTGTCTGCTATAACTCCCACAAATTGTGCACACGCAGTGTCGTTGGAATATGTGGGGTTGACGTTCAGTCCGTTATTCTTCATCATTTTGTGAACGGGAGTTCCTCTTTAGCGATGTTGTAGGCGGTGTTAAACTTGATGATCATTTGTTCATTCTCCGCCGAGCGATTGGTCTCATCTATCCGATTAAATGAGGTGGGGAGAGACTGGGAGCTTCATGTGATGCAGCGGTCCCTGCACGTCTTGTGCTTTTGGCTTTCATTGTGTAATTTTAATGACTGAACTTTGAATTGTGTAGACCCATTTACAAAATGTGTTTTGCCTGCAACGGACGGGCCACATGTCCTGCAGTACACACACCATGGTTTGTCCCTCATAACGCAACCATGGGAACTGCGGCAGCCATTTTTGTTGAAAACAATACTTTTTTTTTTTCTCCCCACTGCCCCCCGCCTCTTTCGCCAACCTGTCTCTCAGTACGTTTACATGCACAGCTTAATTCGATTAAAGCCATAGCTCGATTATGCTCCTCAATTGGACAACTGCAATTGTCCGCGTATACATGGCGAGTTAGTTGGCCCGCCATACATGGCGGGTCTATATAATTTCTCCAACGCTCCATTGTTCCGACCTCTCGGTCGTATGCCGACTCCTCCGGCTGCTCTGCCGGCGGAGCAGTCCGCATACGACCGAGAGGTCGGAACAATGGAGCGTCGGAGAAATGATATAGACCCGAAGTGAACTGACAGCTGTCTGCTGAAACATCGCTTTCTCCTCCATGTCGCGTTTCATTCTGGACTTCAGAGAGTCAAAGCCAAAGTTAATTTCCCCCAATTCCTTTTGCCCATGGGCGAGATAAACCCGACTAGGAGTCTTAACTTGTTGTGGAAGTACCAGAGAGTCGGAGAACCCGACGCAGTCTGTAAGATTCATAATATCAGAGAATACCCCTGTCAGTTCGGCCGCGGCGCAATGAATTAATAAAGATCGTAGTTATTTTACAACCTCGTTGATGAGCAACATTTAGAAAAACATGGACTTTTAATTCAGCCTTGGGTTAAATCGAAGCGTAGTGTGTACTGAATGCACATTGATGATGATACACTCCTTATAGGGGTAACTACATTGGCACGACACCGGCTTCCTCCATCTTCTGCGCCAGCTTTTTAAATAAATCGCCGACCCAAAGTTAGTTGACAGCTGTCAGCTGAAAACACCTTTCTCCCACCGGAGCATCCCCGCCGCATCGCATGGAATGAATAAAGATCGTAAACACGTCGGGAGAAAAAAACATTTATTTTGACAGATGTGCCCGAAGTTACTACTTTACAACCTCGTTGATGACCCACATTTAGAAAACATGTACTTTTAATTCAGCCTTGGGTGAAATGGAAGCGTAGTGTCTGTGTGCTTCCACCTTTAATGAATGCATGCCATGCGCGCTCCCGCGACCGGGACACAATTCTTGGGGTAACTACATTCACCGGCTTCCTCCATCTTCTGCGCCACCTTTTTAAATAAATCGCTGTTTCTCGTTATCCCTTAGCCGACGGCGGCAACAACAACAACAACAACAACAACAACAACAACAACAACAACAAGACTATCGTCTCCTTCTACTTCCGGCTCACGGCCCCGGGAAAAGGTCTCGAGCATGCGCAGAACGCAAATCAACGCATAAGCCAATTCGATTGGCACGCTTAGCTCGACTATGACGCGCATTATCTAGGGGTCTTAACTCGACTATGAGTAAGCCAATTCGATTTGAGTATAGCTCGACTAAGGTGTATACATGCATCTTAGTAATCCAATCATAGTTGGACTAAGCCAATAAATCGACTTTCTTGAGTGTCATGTAAACGCACTGACTGTCCTCTTCAGAATAAGAATCTGAGATTCTTTTTGCTTCCTCTGCTAACCTTTCTCCAGTACCAACAACAGCCTCATTTGTTTCCTCCTCCGAGACATTTTTCTTCTTAAAATAATCTACTATCGACCGCTTCATATCTGCTCGTCCTCCTGCAAGTAGCACCGGAGCGACCTCATTAAATTTTAACTCACACCTTAAGAAATTAGGTTGCATATGTGACCTAATAGGTCGCACTCTGGAGCCCTGATCGCCTATCAGTGGAGCCGCGTTGTGACATTTTTTAATTGTAATATTCCCTAGCGATACATTTTTACTGTAATACTCTCACTTAGCCATATCCAGTAGCACCAAGCATAGTTTAGAGGTAATTTCCCCTCCTAATCGCCTGAGGGCAGCACTGAACACAATTGATAAAGTTATAAAACATTTACACTAGGGGCAGCAACGGACACACACAGGAAGTGAGAAAACCCAAAGAAGAACACCTGGGATACATAAACTCAGACTCCGCCTTTGGAAGACAGAATCTCTCAGCGGCGTATCTTCCTGCATGCTAAGCTCTGAGACGCTCCGCGCGTGTTATTTACGATCCCTCTCCTTTTGTTCCATAGACGATAGACAATAGACCAATAACCTTAACCAAATAAAGTGAGTTAAAAGCGATCCTGTCTCGGCGGCCCTTCCTGGACCAAAATCCACAACAATTTGGTGACCCTGACGTGATTTATCCAAGGAAAGGCGGACCTGGGCTGACCGAGCCGATCGAACACGAGGATCTGATCACCCCTGCCACGGGCCCACTAAATCAGGTAAGCAGAACCTATTGTCGCAAAGACTAAATCTGCATAGGAATTAGTTATAGGAACTTTAGGTGGCAGAGGTAATCAGTATTCGTTTTCGTGAAAGCTCCGTTATTCCGGTCCATAGTCATTACAGTTAAGCCGAAGTAAAGATGAACGATCGCTGATAACTCCGATTGGGAATTAATTATAAACAATGATTTAGTCGCCATTATAAGACTAAACCGAGGAAACAAAGGGCCAGGATTGTATATATGTTTGTCTAAATGTGATACCCGACGGGGTTTTAGAGGTGATCTGTATAAAGGATTTGTTAAGTTTTCGACGTGTCCGCGTTTTGACCGGGACACAGTAGCCTACTGATGAGCTAAATTGTTATCCAAGTTGTATTAAACAGTTCGTTGAGACCCCGAAGCTGGAAAGAGTGTTCAGAGCATTGTCGAGTCGGCAATACCGTGGTGTTATTAGGCCCAGAAGACTAGAATGGGAGTCCACACGTGGTGGTGTCTCTAGGTCCCATGAAACAAAGACAATCTGTATGGAATACAGTTCTCGTCGTGTCGGTGGCCATGTTAACGCATTTTTAATGGCGATTATGGTCGACCACATGGTGAAAGCCTTGTTTAAGCATTGGGGGATGAGAGACATTGTCCTAAAGATGCCTATCACACCTAGACGAGCTTCAAAGAAGATCACCATTTGGTTAACAAAGAGAACACCCCCCCCCCTTCTCTCCCTCTCGACCCCTCCCTCCCCCTACGACCCCCCCCCTCTCCAGTTCGACCCCTCCCTCCCCATACGACCCCCCCCTCTCCAGTTCGACCCCTCCCTCCCCATACGACCCCCCCCCTCTCCAGTTCGACCCCTCCCTCCCCATACGACCCCCCCTTCTCTCCAGTTCGACCACTCCCTCCCCCTACGACCCCCCTCTCCAGTTCGACCCCTCCCTCCCCATACGACCCCCCCCCTCTCCAGTTCGACCCCTCCCTCCCCATACGACCCCCCCCTCTCTCCAGTTCGACCACTCCCTCCCCCTACGACCCCCCTTCTCTCCAGTTCGACCACTCCCTCCCCCTACGACCCCCCTTCTCTCCAGTTCGACCACTCCCTCCCCCTACGACCCCCTCCTCTCTCCAGCTCGACACCTCCCTACCCCTACAATCACCCCCAGTCTCTCTCTCTCTCTAACTCTAACTCTAACTCTCTCACTCTCACTCTCTCTCTGTCTCTCGCATTTTGAGCATGGCAAATGCTCATGGCTCAATCAATGAATGTTCCCTTCATTATTGTGTTCTTGCTTGAGAACCGTTGACTGGGCCTTCAGCTGGCTGGATGTGTTATCGGGCTGATAGAGCTTCAGGCCAACTCGGGGAACCATCTACCTATCCCCCCAACTCTCTCTCCCTCTCTCCCCCCCTCTCTCTCTCCCTCTCTCTCTCTCCCTCTCTCCCCCCCTCTCTCTCCCCTCTCTCCCTCTCTCTCCCTCTCTCTCCCCCCCCCTTCTCTCCCTCTCTCCCCGTCTGTCTGTCTGTCTGTCTGTCTGTCTGTCTGTCTGTCTGTCTGTCTGTCCGTCCCGCTCTGTCTCTCGCATTTTGAGCATGGCAAATGTTCATGGCTCAATCAATGAATGTTCCCTTCATTATTGTGTTCTTGCTTGAGAACCGTTGGCTGGGCCTTCCGCTGGCTGGATGTGTTATCGGGCTGATAGAGCTTCAGGCCAACTCGGGGAACCATCTACCTACCCCCCCCCCCCCCCTCTCTCTCTCTCTCTCTCTCTCTCTCTCTCTCTCTCTCTCTCTCTCTCTCTCTCTCTCTCTCTCTCTCTCTCTCTCTCTCTCTCTCTCTCTCTCTCTTCCCCCCCCCCCTCTCTCTCTCGATCCCTCCCCAACACCCTCACCCTCTCAGTAACTGTATCACATACTATCTCTCACACACACAGACTATCTCACACATACGTACAGGCTTAAACACACTAACAGAAACACTCTGTCTCACACACACACCCACACAAACTGTCACACACACTCTGTGTGTTTTTACTACTAAATAATTATATTTCTTTTTACCACATTATGTACATAGGATGTAAGAGGTATTCATGCATTGGAGACCTTCGTTATATGTGAAGCCGTAGAATTGATTTACGATAGATTGATTGATTTGTGTTTTTTGTGGATTTACCCCTTTATGTACATACGACAGAGTAGGTCTACTTGCATTTATCCACATGTAGTGGAGACCTCCGTTATTATTTAACCATGAAGAAATTTATGGAGATTGAAAAGGTAGTCTCTCGTCCAGGCTAGTAAAGAAACCTTTGTTTTATGAAAACCGTGAAGAAATTTATGGTGATTTTTAGAAGGTGGTACTGCATCCCTACTGTCAAAGATACCTTCGTTATATGTGGAAGCCGTAGAATAGATTTATGGTGGATTTATTGATTTTCAATATATCTATGTTTTTGAACTGGACTTTTTAGTTTGCAGCTGTTTACGTGTAGGAATCTGGAATAACCAGAAAAGATTAATGAAAACCCGAAATCGGTCAGTTCAACTTATATAGTTCGAACTTGTAAATATGTGTTTAGTTATAAAATCAGTCAGTTCGACTTATATGGTTCGAACTTGTAAATATGTGTTTAGTTATGATGAGCATTATTTTTTGTGGTGTACGATTGTCCATGTGTTGAAAGAAACCCTATAAAGTGGAGATTGTTTTTAAGATTATGTCTCCCACCAAGAGAAGTGGGACATGGGTACTTCTGGGGGTTATCGATTTATGACCCCAGGTGCGACCAAAAATGTTTAGAGAAGAAATATGATAAAGAACTGCCATGTTAAAACCTTTTGTAACCCTTGCAAACAACCTCTTCCTAACCTCTTCTGCTAAATCTCCCTCAAATAGCAGTAAAACCACCAGCAAACCCCCAGAGAACAAGCAACAGACACTCTTCTGCCCAAAAGAAGTACCACCCTAACTGAAGAGAAAGGACTGAAGAGGAAGGACTGAAGAGGAAGGACTAAAGAGGAAGGACTAAAGAGGAAGGACTAAAGAGGAAGGACTAAAGAGGAAGGACCAAAGAGGACCAGCCGTGACGACCCGTTCCGCCTACCGTTGAGGGGTTGACACTAGAACCGTGGAGCCTTCCCTTCTGGAAGGTTAGACGAGGTGAAGAAGATCAACCCCAAGAGACATAGTGGCCCGGGTGTCACGCACAGACCCAACGTCTTCCCGGATGGTACAGCAGTAATGATAGCATTACGAACAACTGGAACACCCCAATAAGGAAAACAATCGCCCCCCCCCCCCCCCCCGCACACCCCCTCTCACCCCTATCCAACAGAAGAAGATCCCATCAACTCCCAACACTCGCCCCCCTACTGCCCAAAAGAAGAATAACATCAATTCCTGACACCCCCCTCACCCCTATCCAACAGAAGAAGACCCCATCAACTCCCAACACTCGCCCCCCTACTGCCCAAAAGAAGAATAACATCAATTCCTGACACCCCCCTCACCCCTATCCAACAGAAGAAGACCCCATCAACTCCCAACACTCGCCCCCCTACTGCCCAAAAGAAGAATAACATCAATTCCTGACACCCCCCCCTCACCCCTATCCAACAGAAGAAGACCCCATCAACTCCCAACACTCGCCCCCCCTACTGCCCAAAAGAAGAATAACATCAATTCCTGACACCCCCCTCACCCCTATCCAACAGAAGAAGACCCCATCAACTCCCAACACTCGCCCCCCTACTGCCCAAAAGAAGAATAACATCAATTCCTGACACCCCCCTCACCCCTATCCAACAGAAGAAGACCCCATCAACTCCCAACACTCGCCCCCCTACTGCCCAAAAGAAGAATAACATCAATTCCTGACGCCCCCCTCTCACCCCTATCCAACAAAAGAACTGCTCCAATTCATAACACTCTTCACACAAAATGACCACGCTCAATAGACAACATAATTCAAAAGCAGACGCCACTCTCCAACTACGAGCCGCAATTGCTATAAGAGCCACGGTGGCTAGACATTTGGCGTCCAATGCCAAAAAACAACCACTGTCCTCCAAAGAACAAAAAGAATGGGCTCAGAGAGAACAAAAATACAGAAAGGAATGGGAAAAAGAAGGAATATGGAAAATGGATATGAAAGTCGACATCAACATGATTAAAGATGCCTGGAACTACACTCTAAGGGAAAGTGCCAAGTCAGCGATCAAACGCGAGAACGAAATCATTCACCGGAAGAAGGACTCACTCGAACAGAGAGAAAAAAGAGAAAAATACATCACTATCCTGCTAGATGCATACCATGTAGCAATCGACATGGATAAAAGGAAACCAGAAAGCCAACCCGCCCACTCAGGACCAAGATGCATATCCATCCTAAAAGAATCGGATAAAGAAGAAATAAGAACCACGCCACAGACCGAAAACAACCAAAACACTCTCTATCCCAGCCTCTCAGATGTCACGCCCATCCAACACAACACTTCTGATCCTCCTCCATATGTAACCCACGTTCATGCACCAAATTTACCCATATCCCAACATACCCCATCACCCAACGCCCCTTCTGACAAACCCAAGATGAAACAAGATGACCCATCTCCATCACGCCAATATCCAGTGTTAACCATAACACACGGACCAGTGGACATCACATACAATGGCCCAATAGACAAAAAGGATGAAGAGGAAAATGATGACCAAAAAATAATGAGGTGGACACCACGGATACAAACTAATGATGTGATATCAGGAAGGAGTGGCCCAGGAGCTATCATAGGCGAAGAAGAGACATACCCATCAATGCTCTCAAGAGGGAAACGCCAACATAAAGAACCAGAAAGAACACAGTCTGAATCAAGAGAAGAAGAGCACGGGGAAACACTCGAAGAAGCATCTGCCCGATACAGAGAAGAACGCAGAAAAGAAGAGTCTTCCCGATACAGTCAAGAACTGCGTGAAAGAGAAGAGCCTGCACGATACAGTCGAGAACTGTGTGAAAGAGAAGAATCTGCCCGATACAGGCAACAACTGCTTGAAAGAGAAGAGTCTGCACGATACAGTCGAGAACTGTGTGAAAGAGAAGAATCTGCCCGATACAGGCAACAACTGCGTGAAAAAGAAGAAACAGCACGATACACAGAAGAACAACGTGAGAAAGAAAAAACAACACGGTATAGAGAAGAACAACGTCAGAAAGAAGAAACAGCCCGGTACAGAGAAGAACGTGAAAGAGAAGAGGCAACCCGATACAAAGAAAGATACAGTCTCCAATACAATGACGACCGACAAACAAGAGACAGAGAATCCCGGTACATGGAGCAATACCGAGATAAAGAAGAAACCCAAAAGAACCGGGAAACCCACGACAGCAAAAGAGGAGAGAAAGAAGACAACGAACGAATGTTTGGCACATTCATGAACCTTCTAAAAAAGGAATACATGAAGGGAACACAAACACGTGACAAAAAGGATGAAGAAATGGAACAGAGACCAAATTATCGAGACCAAACCCCAAGTCAAACACCACCCCACTTGACACACTACAGAGAAGATGCAACAGCCAGAAATGATGAACAGAACACTTACCAAAGAAGTCAGGAAACAACCCAAACACCAGCCCCCCAATTCAATGTCACGGTTAACACTCCGCTCCAACCTACAAAAGTACCTCATTCCATGGCGACCAGATCACAAAAACCCAACGCCCCAGCTCCTTCAACATCAACTCAGTTTCAACCACCAATGGCATCAGCATATGACCCTGGAACACCCTCCCAACTCAACACTACAGACACAAATCAATTTACTGAGTTACAAAGTGTCCAAACCCAGCCCGACCACCCTCTGCCATATGACACGGACAACTTTATGGCGCCCCTTCTGACAGACGGAGCAAGAAGAGAAATGTACACACCATGGTGCCATCGAGATATGATTGTTCTAACTGAGAGACTACCAATACTCACAGAAGGAGCTTCTTCCTGGATCAGGAAATTCGAAACAGAGACAATTGGAGATGTCCTTGCCTTAGGAGATATACGGGCCATCATCGGCAGATCACATGGACCCAGACAAACCATCGAACTGGAAAAACTGACCCGAACCACCAATATACCAGACAGGATCCCATTCGACAAATACCGAACCATTTTCTGGAAATCCTTACGTGAACTTTACCCAGCCAATACAAAGACCAGTAAAAAAGGCTGATGGACTCACCTGGAGAATGGTACATGATCTGAGAGCAATCAACACACGAACAATGGCCCCACCAGAAAAGGTTCCCAACCCATACGTGGCCCTGAATGCAGTAAGCCCTCAACACAAATGGTTCACAGTGGTGGATCTCGCCAACGCATTCTTCTGTCTCCCCCTGGCAACTGAGTCAAGACCCTTCTTTGCCTTCACATACAGAGAACAACAATACACCTATACAAGAATGCCCCAAGGATTCCGATCCACCCCCACCATCTTCAACGCCTGCCTAAAACAGGACCTGAAAGAATTGACCCTTCCTCCCGGAACAGTTCTGGTACAATATGTCGACGACCTCCTCCTGGCAGCTGAAACGAAAAAAGCTTGCCTACAAGCCACCGAGACCCTCCTGCACACCATTGCGAAGAAAGGCTACAAGCTCAAGAAAGCCAAACTACAACTGGTCAAGAAGAAGATTACTTTTCTAGGGAAAGTAATAGGAGGGAATAAGAGAGAGATCAGCAAAGAACACAAGAACACGATCAAAGACTATCCAAAGCCAAAAACGGTCCAACAGATACTAGCGTTCCTGGGACTAACAGGATACAGCCGAACCTACATCCCCGACTACACCGACAAGACAACCACACTACGACAACTCGTCACACAAGCAGGACACAGAAACCTGAAAGCCCCCTTAAAATGGACTCCTGAAGCGGAAAAGGCATTCACCGGACTTAAACAAAGTTTAAATAGTGCTGCAGCACTGGCCGCCCCAAACTATAAGGAGCCCTTCCACCTAGATGTATCAGAAAGAAACTGCGTGGTCAACGGAATCCTGTGGCAGAAACACCAAGGAAGGAGAAAAGTCCTAGCCTACCACAGCTCCACCCTGGAACCCCCAGAAAAAGGACTCCCCGAGTGTGGAAAAGCAATATGTGCTATCGCCAAGAGCCTGGACAAGACGGCCTACATAGTAATGTCACACCCAGTGGTCGTCCATACACCCCATGGAGTGAAAGCCTATCTAGACAGTTCGGACTACACAATCACCACAGCCACCAGAAACGCAAAACTGCAGAGAATATTGGGAAACCCCATGGTCACCTTCACCACCCAGGGAGTCAACATGACCGACACCATGCCGGGCCCCAACGAAGGAGAACCCCACAAGTGCTCTGAAGAAATCAAAAAAGCTGTGAAAATCAGACCAGGACTAGAAGCAGAACCCCTAAATCCAGTGGACATAACTTTGTACACCGACGGATGCTGCTACAAAGCTAATAACGGAGAAAACGTGGCCTCCTGGGCTGTAGTGGAACAAACCAACAAAGGACTATGCAGCACTCTGGCCAGCGGCATATTGGAACAACCCGCCTCAGCACAAAGGGCCGAACTACATGCTATGTGTGAAGGACTACGGATAGCCCATGGAAGAAGACTCAACCTCTACACCGACTCCAACTATGCATATGAACTGGCCCACCTAAATGGACGACAGATGATCGACAGACACATGACTACCAGCGCTAACACCAAAGCGAAACACACAGATCTGATCCTGCAGCTGGCCAAAACAGCTCAATTACCTCAAGAAGTAGCCATCATGCACTGTCGAGGACATCAGAAGACACAAACAGCGGAAGCAAGAGGAAACCACGCGGCGGATGAAGCAGCAAAGAAAGCGGGAGGATTCGTGCCAGTAGAACGTCTAAAGGAAGGAGGGTACACTCCAGTTGTACACCTGATGATGGCCAATGAAGAAACAAATCTCCACCCAGATGAAGAGATGGTCAAACAAATGCAAGAGGCAGCAGGACCATATGAGAAGACAGCATGGCGAGACAAGGGGGCCAGAGAAAGCCCAGACGGAATATACTACTCCTGCACGGGGAAGCCAGTTGTCTCCACCAAGGCCCTGTTGTTCCTCCTGAGAAAAGAACATGGATTGGCACACGAAGGAAGAGCGAAAACCCGAGAAAGAATTGAAAAATACTGGTGGCATCCAGCACTCAAAGCCACATGTGACCAGTATGTCCAAGACTGTCAAACATGTCAAGCCTGCAATCAAAGACCAGGATTCAAGATAAACCGAGGATACTTTCCCGTGCCCCAGCTCCCGTTCCAAGAGATCTACATGGATTACACAGACATGGGACAAGAAAACAGAGTAGATGGGAAACGATTCATGCTTGTAGTCGTCGACAGGTTCTCCAGATGGGTAGAAGCAATCCCCACTAAAAGGGAAGATGCAGACACAGTGATCAAATGGTTGACGCAGGAACTGATTCCCCGATGGGGATACCCCAAATTAATCTGCTCTGACAATGGTACCCACTTCGCCAACACCCATCTCCAAGAAGTGGAAACATACCTAGGTTTGAATCACAGATTTGGCTCAGCATATCATCCCCAATCACAAGGCCTGGTAGAGAGAGCTAACCAGACAATCAAGAACCAGGTGACCAAGATTCTCCGAAGCAACAAACAGGAGAGAACAAGAGACAGCCCAGAAGAGGTGGAAACCCGTACCCTGGGTCGGATACAGGCAAACCACTTGGCAGTTGAAGTTGGAAAAAGAAAGACTGGAAAGAAGATGACCTGGATAACAGCCTTACCACTAGCATTAATGGCCATACGTTCCTCTCCCTCCAGCACTACCCTTCTCAGTCCACATGAACTAGTCACAGGGCGACCCATGCAGGGGCCACATAGCCCACCATCAAAGGGGCCCCCATCAGACAGGTTCGACGAGGTAATGCAAGAATACCTACAGGCACTAACTCAAGCATCCTACAGATTGTTTTCTCAGATCACCGACCCGGCACAGTCCAAAAAAGAAGACGACCCCCCACCGGCAGTATCACCTGGCGAGTGGATCTGGGTGAAAAAGCACCACCGAAAGAACCTGGAGGACCGGTGGGAGGGACCATACAAAGTGCTTTTGGCAACACCATTCTCTGTTTCAGTAGCAGACCGAAGAGGAGCCCAGTGGCACCACCTGAGCCGGTGCCGCAAAGCAGACACTCCTGGCAGATCGTGGACTGAAACCTTGACCGACCTCGCTACACTCCAAGCCAAGGACAACCCTGCCCCGACCCAAGATGACAAGCCCGAATAGACACCCAGGGACATACCTGGTAGGACTTCTGCTGATGGTCCTGATCCAAAAGACGATGGCTGATACCTCCAGATGCATGGGATCCGTCCGGATTCCAATGCACAAAGATGCAACATGGTCAACGGATATTTGGATATTTGTCGACTAATGGACTGTGGACAAAGTGAAGACTCATTTTACAAAGCTGATAAATATTTGTGTATAGCAACCGAGATTACAGGATTCTACCGAGGCCCCAAAGCCTGCAGTGTCTGGAAACAAGCATCATGGTTCACACACCCTGGATACGAGGAGGGATACTATCCTAAGGAAGCTCCATGGGAGGGAGTCCAAAAAGAGATATCCCTGTGCAGGAAGGACTACGGATATGAAGAAATCTGGAAAAGAGGAAATAAAGCAACCAAGAGAGAACAGATATCATTAACATTAAGAGCAGGACTAACCGTGCCCGGGATAGGACGACTCCCACATAAAAAAGAGGACATCAGAGGATTTCATCTACTGCTGGGAGCAGACATGGAGAGAAAGGACCCACAGGCTCAAATCTACCTCCAGGCACAGAAATGTGGGGACAACCAATTAGCACCCAAAGGCTCTAACGGTGCCCCGGTAGTAACGCCTGTATCACTGCCCAAGATAATGTACCCGGACCCAATTCAAGACATTGAAGCGGATAAGTGGGAAGTAGAAACAGGGGGACCTAATGTAAATATATGGTTAAAATGGTTGAATTACACGGCACAAGCTCAGGGAAAAACCGATTGTATAATCTGCGCTGAAGGACGACCCACTTTAACCACAGCTCCCGCTAGAATTACCCCGTTTAACTCAAGAGAAGGGTTTGCATGTTTACTAGAACTGTTTGTAGACGGCCACATCGCTGGATGTACGACTAATGTAAAAGGCTTATTAGATATAATGTATCCTGAGACCCTAATTAGAGCTATACCCCCTAGCTTCGAAGTTAATCTTACTCCTGGCTACCATTGCATCCAAGGTAATGGCATAGGTAAGAAAGTGGGGTCCCTTCCTCTTGGAGTATGTAACACCACTAGAGTGATAGATCTGTTATCTAATATGACTCATGCTCGTAGTGACATATGGTGGTTCTGCGGAGGACAAATCATCAGGGGGGTTCTCCCCATAAATTTCTCTGGAACATGCGCTGTAATTCAACTTGTAATGCCTATCTATATTTTACCAGATAGCGAAGATGTTATGAATCTTAAAATATGGAAGAATAGAGACTTCCCAAATTTTATTCGCCAGAAACGAACACTGAAACTGGTCCCAGGAAGTTTTGATAAAAATATTTACATAGACTCCATAGGTGTGCCCCGAGGCGTCCCCGACGAACATAAAGCCCGCAATCAAGTAATAGCAGGATTTGAATCTGTTTTTGTTTGGTGGGCCACCATTAATAAAAATGTTGACTGGATAAACTATATATATTATAATCAACAGCGGTTTGTCAACTTTACCACCGAGGCGATTAGGGGAATATCAGAACAATTAGATGCTACCTCTCGTATGGCCTATCAAAACCGGTTAGCATTAGACATGTGGACGGCTGAGCAAGGAGGGGTGTGCCAGATGATAGGAACTGCATGTTGTACTTATATCCCCAATAACACAGCTCCAGATGGGTCAGTGTCCAGAGCATTGGCAGGCCTACAGGCCCTCAGATTAGAGTGGGCGGAGAACTCGGGCATCACTAACCCCATCACCGGGTGGATGGAGAACATACTTGGTAAATGGATGGGTCCAATTCACTCAGTCTTTATGATGGGAATAGTAGCAATAACTGTGTTGGTTATTATCGGTTGTTGTTGCATTCCCTGCATACGAGGACTACTGAATCGGTTGATCACCACAGCAGTGAGTGCTCCAAGACTGCCAGATGTCTTACAGGCTTATGTAGGAATCGAACCTACTCCGGAGACAATGAGTGAACAGCAACACGAAGGGCCCGATGTGATCAGATTAAATTACATAGAATAGTCTCCGGTCCCCAGAAGTTATGTGCATGTATCTAAGAGAAGCAATATACCTGGTTTACTTGAATGAGGAAACATTGAACAAACCTATGAGAGTCATGTAATATATTACAAAATGTTGTTTAGATTTAAATGTATAATGTCCAAAACTCTACATAAATAAAACTCACTGAGCCATTCAAACCTATCCAACTCGAAGGAAAATTTTCATACATGCTGAAAAAATTGTGTTACTTTTTATGTTCAGTAGATTTTCATACATGCTGAAAAAATTGTGTTACTTTTTGTTATGTTCAGTAGATTTTCCGTACATGCTGAAAAAATTGTGTTACTTTTTGTTATGTTCAGTAGATTTTCAATATTTACTGAAAAATTTTGTTGTTTTGTTTTTGTTATATTTGGTAAATTTTCGATGCATACTGAAAGGGTATAAATTCTGTGTTATGACAAACAAGTGAATTTAAAAAAAGGTTTAACCATTTACCTATGCTGCTCAATTTTTTGTAATGTTGAAAGTATATGAATTTAATATTGTTTTATGCCTAGAAGTGTTTTGACAAAGTTTCCATTGATGAATACATATGTGCCTTTATGATTATGCCTTTATGACCATATGACGTATTGATTGTATTGTGTAGTGTTGATTATGTTGATGATTGTTCCATTGTAACCAACCCATGGGTATGTACATATTTTTTCTTTTGCTTTTTTCTCTTGTTTTTTATATATGCTGTTGGTAATATTAGTGGTTTGTAGAATGGTCATCTGAGATGACCAAGGAGGGAATTGTGACATTTTTTAATTGTAATATTCCCTAGCGATACATTTTTACTGTAATACTCTCACTTAGCCATATCCAGTAGCACCAAGCATAGTTTAGAGGTAATTTCCCCTCCTAATCGCCTGAGGGCAGCACTGAACACAATTGATAAAGTTATAAAACATTTACACTAGGGGCAGCAACGGACACACACAGGAAGTGAGAAAACCCAAAGAAGAACACCTGGGATACATAAACTCAGACTCCGCCTTTGGAAGACAGAATCTCTCAGCGGCGTATCTTCCTGCATGCTAAGCTCTGAGACGCTCCGCGCGTGTTATTTACGATCCCTCTCCTTTTGTTCCATAGACGATAGACAATAGACCAATAACCTTAACCAAATAAAGTGAGTTAAAAGCGATCCTGTCTCGGCGGCCCTTCCTGGACCAAAATCCACAACAGCGTTCACCTTACCTTCTCCGATAGCCGTCGCCGTGTAGCCTACGATTACTTATTGAGACATTGGCTAAAAATTACAACTTCTTGGTTATTTATTTTAATCTAGACTATAAATATTTCCCCTAAACATCAAATTAACCCTTCTCGTAGCATACTTAGGTGTCATGATCAGACTGTGTCTATTGTTAAAAGTCTGACTGATGACTAATGCCCAAGGGAAAAAAGACCATACACGTATGATTTTGTTTATCAATTAAAGAGTTTTATCTTTCATAAAAAATGAATCAGACGTTAGCAATATAAAAATAACTTTGGTTACTTCTTAGACTATAACTTATAATACATTCTGAATGTTTGCATTCAAATCCTAGCAGTACGCAATAATTTGTACAACATTTAAACAACAGACTCTCAGGAAGATCCTCCAACAGGAAAATTCATATTCAATATTCATATTAAAATATTAACAGTGAAATCAGGGAAGAGCCATTAAAACATCTAAAATATTACAGTAAAAGTATACATTTTGTATTAGACAATCTTTAATATCTTTACTTCTTACACTATATAGTGTATAATACATTCAGAATACATTCTGAATGTTTGCATTCAGAGATGGTTCATCTTCAGTCCGTTTCGTTTGGTGGGTCTGCTGGGCGGTGTCAGTGGGGTGAAGACGAACAGTGTTGGGATGGAATTTGGCTTGAGCTTCCTAACACCATCAGCTCTGTGACTCTAACTGTGTCTCATCAAAGTGGTCCTACAAACCGAGTCAGACATTTTAATGCAATTTCAAAGAGAAAGTAAATGATGGTAATGGATTTTCACAGAATGGCATCTAACCAATGCATAGTTATTGCATGGATTACATAAGCGCTTTGGCACCATGCTGTTTGCATGGTGTGCATGCGGCGGGAATTGGTCTACTTTTTTCGAAGCATGCCATGAATTGATGGGGTACAATAATATTTTCCAAATGTGTTTTCTTTACAAAGTCCATGATAGAAATGTTCTTACCTCACACAACAAGGAAAAATTATTCGGCTTCCAGTTCATCCTTCTGACCCTCTGCTCCCACAATTTCCTCCTAGTAGGGTCCTGAGGGAAATGATGCAGGCGTTTACCATGTCCGGGCCTTAGAGAGCAACCATAGGCTACACAACACGACATTTTCTTTCGAAAAGTAATGATATTACAGATATATATTTCTCTCTTGTAAGTTGTCGCACTTGCCTTGATAGCATGGTAATGACGATTGATTAATGTTTGGTCTGTAATATGGCGTACACAAAACACGTGACTACCTTTGAACCAATCCACGACAGAATTGTCCTGAACGTTCTAAACAGAGTTGGCGGAACTCTCTCTATATACGGCTCTGGCCCTGGGAAGCACTTGTGCTGAGGGATAGTGGATGTCACATTTCCTACTCTGGCCACCTGTGATCGGTTCTTTTAAGCAATCTTACACAAGATGGCGTTCTTGAATGTCATTGGTACGCAAAGCACAGCCGTAGGAACGAGGTGCTTGCGCCGAGTTCCGAAGTCCTGTGCTTCAAGTACTAATAATGACATTCAAGAACACCATCGAGTGTAAGATTGCAAATCAATAACACAAACCATCTTCATTATCAACAATATTGTAAAATGTTTTCATATTGTGGGTTAATTTGCCCTCAAATTCAAGCTTTCTGCCCGAGTTCATCTCCATCAGAAAATAGTTCCTATAGTAAAAGCGCCTTGTTCCTACTGCGCAAGTGAAACAATGTAACAGTTGAACGTTGTTATGGAAACTAGGCTCATGAAAGTAGTTTCAGCTAGTTAGCGTAGCGATACTTTCTGTAATTAGGCACATTATTTTTGTCTGTTCTTTCACCAGGCATTTAAACACTCTAGAATGGGAATTGACCAATCGGAGTGCTTGCTTATTGTGTGTTATTGAATACCACATTAAGTCAGCTTTACAAATTTTCTAATTTTTCCCATGGACAGCACCAGATAGGCTTGAATGACGGGGATATGGATCAGTATACACCGGAATGGTCCTTCAACAACAAAGCTAAAATGACAGACAACTTCATATTGGATATGACAATCCAATTTGAGATGCCTGGCTCCCTACAAGACATGTAGTATGTGATGTGAGTTTGAATTGAAAATCATATTTCTTAATGTCCTCAAACAGGAAACTGATCCAGATGACGTGGCTGCCAAGGGAGTCACTGTGGGAATTCTGTATGTCCTGTGTGGCTGAAGCCTCATCCCCCAAGATCCAAAACATCGCACTCATCTTAGAGGAATCCATAGTAGTAAAGGACCTTCCGGATACTCCCATGGCCTACCTTCTCGGCCTCCTTTATGCACTCAATATTTCCTATCCGGAGGACCTAAGTACACCTTTGAAACACGTGTTCCTGGATAATGGCCCAAAATGCTCTGTGTGCGATCTCTAAAGAAAAAGCTTTGTCTTGTCTAAACGTTGCAAAAAGAAAAGTGAAATAAAGAAACAGGTTTTCCCTCTTGGAGTCAGCTCTGATTAGCAGCTGTGAAATTTGACAAGTTCACATAATTGTTTTGTGTTGTGTTCTCAGACTAATTGCTGGTTAATAACTCAAAAGTTTGTAAAATGTGTGTTACACCCATTTGTAAGTTATGTAGTTATTGCTAATAAGGCAATGTGAAATTTGACAGATTTATTTTATTTATATTTTTCTACATTGTTACATTGCTACATTGATTGTTCTAGCAAAATGTTAATGCAGAATGTATTTTCAAGTTAGACCTGTGAAGCCATACGTGTCAAGACAGCTGTGAATGACATGTGAATGTGAATTTTAACAGAACTTTTTCATGTTAATTCTCTTGATGCCCATAGTCATCTCTGACCAGCAGCTGGCAAACTAATGTTTTAAGTGTTTATCACACATTTTATTGTCTTAAATTGTATTTTAGATGCATCTGAGCAGGGATTATTGTTCTAGCATAAGTGTAACTGCAGAATGTTTTTCAAGTTATACCTGAATATTTGGCCATATTGTTGAATTTGAAATTCACACTTTGATCACTGACTAGCAGCTGTGAATGACATGTCATGTGAAATTTAACACTGGACTTTTTCATGTTAATTCTCTTGATGCCCATAGTCATCTCTGACCAGCAGCTGGCAAACTAATGTTTTAAGTGTTTATCAAGTGAAGAATGGGGAGATCGCACACTAGGGCTGAGAAGTTCCAAAAGTATTTTAAAAGCCGAAACAACAATTACAGGACACATAAACAAGGGGAAACGTTTCGGGTCTAGCCCTTCATCCGTGTTCCTTGTACGTGATGCGTCACAGGGCGCAGCGGCCTTTTATAGGCTCGCCTGCCAATCACCCAATCACCCCAAGACACATGAGTGTGTTTGGGGTCACAGTGTATCCAAATCACCAAAGTTACACCACAGGTACTATAATATAATTATATACAAACATGTACAGGAGATATAACATTTGTATACAGAAACATATAGTCACATTTTAATAGTGAAACCATATTTAAATTTAAATTTAAAAAATATATATATATATAGAAAACATTTAGAAAAAGGTACACATCACCCTTATCAAAAGCAATATCATCATAGCACATTAGGTTATCTTGCGTCCATGTTGGCCTAGTCCATTATTCAAACAACTATTCTAATTACAACAGTTACAGCGAACATGTCAAGGTAAATTCATCATTGATACCACATAGACTGTCTCCTAAGACCAGTTCAGACCAAAGATTCGCGACGCAACGAGACTCTTTTGGGACGTCGCAGGGGAAAAGTTGCAGCAGTGTGAACTGGTTGTCGCAAGGCGGCTGATGCCGTTGCAAGGAGTCCCCAAAGATTGAACATGTCAAATCGCCAGGTCCAGTTTTAGAACGCAACGATGTGGCTATTTCTCTTCAGCAAATCAGGACACAGCACAACAATTTAGGCTTATTAAATACAAGTTGTAGATGCTAACGGTATTATCTTTGGTTTTACACCGCACTTATTTAACATGCCCTGCAAATGTATAAATCAGTGTTCGAATTACGTGGGAGCCAGAGGGAACCGAGCTTCCAAAAAGGCAAAGTCAAAAAACTGAGGGGTCTCATATCTGAAGGTGTCTGCCATATTTGGCATTGTAATTTCATCATAAAAAACACTCATCCATCCCCGTGCAGTCTCTTACCATTAAAGATGTTAGATTAAAATATAGGCTAGCCTACTATACGTCACGTAGACTGACTCATTTCACGGATTCCTGTGAGACCGGGTTGCCTTAATTACATCGGTCGCATTTGTCAGGTGAAAACTAAATGTCAAGGGAAAGAGGCGGTGGTTGAAAAAAGTATTTCGATCGCTTATTAAGTTCACTCGTGGTGTGTAATGATTTATTCGTTTCCCTGTATCATTTCCTTAATTTAGAAGACAGTTAAAAAATAATTATTAAAAAAAAAATATGAAAAAAAAATTATATAAAAAAAGTTATGAAAAAAAAATTATATAAAAAAAATTATAAAAAAAAAAAATTATATAAAAAAAATTGGACCTGCGCACAAATGTTTTTTTTGGACCTGCGCGCGCATCTTTTTTTTGAACATGCGCACGCGCATCTTTTTTTGGATCTGCGCGCGCATCTTTTTTTTTTGGACATGCGCACGCGCATCTTTTTTTGGACATGCGCGCGCAGGTCCAAAAAAAGATGCGCGTGCGCATGTCCAAAAACAAGATGCGAGCGCAGGTCCAAAAAAAAACATTTGTGCGCAGGTCCAATTTTTTTTAATTATTTTTTTTATTTATAATTTTTTTTTCAATAATTTTTTTTATTGAATTTTTTTTTTTTATAATTATTTTTATTGAATTTTTTTTAGATAAAAAATTTTTCTGAATTTTTTTTTACATAACTTTTTTATATATAATTTTTTTTCATAATTTTTTTTTTAATATATATATATTTTTAATAATTTTATGATATAATTTTTTTTTCCATATTTTTTTAATATATTTTTTTAAATCTGTTTTTATATATAGATTTTTATAAAAAAAATTTTTTTATTATTTAATAATAGGTAAGACCGCACGGGGATGGATAATGAGCGTTGTTTAAGATGAAATTACAATGCCAAATATGGCAGACACCTTCAGATATATGAGAGACCCCCTCAGTTTTTTGACTTTGTTGCCTTTTTGGGAGCTTGGTTCCCTCTGGCTCCCACGTAATTCGATTTATACATTTCAGAGCTGCCAACTTGCACGGTGCACCGTGTGACACACGTTTTTGCCTGCTTACACACGCCACACATCCAATTTCTCATGGCCAAAAAAACAAAAAACACGCGTCCCCCCTCCCCCGTCAATCCCGATCGTCGGTCCCCCCCGTCCCGCCCGTCAACAATCACGATCGCCCCCCCCCCCCAGTCAACATTTAAGCCCAGTTCAGACCAAAGATTCGCGACGCAACTGCTGGCAACTCGCAACTCCTTGCGACTCCCTGCGGCGAGACGGGCTGAGACGTTCTAAAAACGGGGCAGTTCACACTGCTGCACCGGGCGGCGACGGCAGGTGGTCTCCCTAGCAACTGTGAACGCTCTGGCACAGCTGAGAGCCGCATCAGCATCACTTCCATCCTGCTAAAAAGTAACCTAACTTAGGTTTGCGATTAGTTTTATTTTGGTTGAGAGTAGGCTAGAGTTGCTGTGTTTCGTTTCGCCATTCTCCACTACTTCTGCATTGTAGTAATTCGCTGGAGCTTAGTTTGTTTGTAGATCCCGCTAGTTGGATACATTGCATTCTTTCATAGTGGCGACTTCTCGACTGCAAGGGAAGCTCGGCTTCCCCTAAAATTCCCCGAAAATTAAATGGTCAGATATATACTGTTGTGTTAACATTTCATTGATTAAAAATGCGTTAGAACACGTCCATCTCGAAGACGAGTTCGTTCAGAATCAGCTGCTTATCGCAGGTCGACTGACTCGATTTCCTTCTCATACACTTACGTGTTTAATTTGCGTGTGTTTAGACAGATGGGCGTGCACACACACGCGCACCAAGCATCACCCGCATTCATTCATTATTTTAAACACTCACTCGCGGTAAAACGATGTTTTCTCACGATCAAATAGGCCAACTCATCAATCCTAAAAGTAATGGGCTTGTACACGATGTCTTTGTCAAGAACATATGTGTTTGCTGTACGGTGTTTGCAGATGCATTGATTTAAAAGTAGGCCTACAATTTACCGCTGTATCAGCTGTTCTTTCCCAAATAATTTAACCAATCATTTACCCTAAAACTAGATTTTGTTTTGGAAGCCTGGAATATACTTTCTCGAATGTATTATTGTTATTATTATTATTATTATTATTATTTTAACGCATGGCATAGCTTACTATACTTCATTCATGTTCATTCATGCAGCCCTATGGAAAAAAAATGTATCCACAATCCACACGCTATTTCTATGCAGTTTCACACGTATGCATAATCTTTGACATCATAATATTTAACATGCAAGTGTAGTGGTGCTTGGTTGCTGCGGGGGAAAATCAGCTTTGCGCCGGGTGCAAACTAGCAACGACACATGCGTCGGTGTAGAAAGTCAATTGCGCCGGGCGCAAGATAGGGCCCTTCTTCTGTTTGGCGCACATGGCTAATTTGCATACGCGCACAGGACTGTCGGAATGGGAACATGTCGGACTGGCAGCATTACGGGGGCCCGATTACGGGCTGGCGGAGTTACATTTAAAAAACGCGTTCAAGTAAAAATAAATAAGAAAAGCGTAATCAATTTGGGGGGGATTTGTATAATGTATTATGTATGATAATGTATGTATGCTAGGAGCTTGGCTGTCTGTATTTGGGAACTTGCATGAATTAATCCAAGCCTTCCTTTCTCTGACTGAACTATCATGATATAGGTGCTCCTGTTCAGGGAACAAGTAACCAAATGTAGCCAACATGCATTGACACAGAAAGCAGGTCCTGCATGTTAATTGGTTGAAGGAGGGCTATAGATGTAAGCCTGGTTTTGCACTATAGGGTCTTCAAAGATGATGTGAGCAGAAGATTTGAGCTCATCCTCCTGCTCTTCCTCTGGCTGAAGCAGACTCCCTTTCATTAGCAGACAGCGAGAGTGACTGTTCCCCTTCGAGCCTTGTTTGAGGGTAAATTTGAGCCCTTTAGATTTTTTTGTGAAAGTCCTTAAGACTTTGGCCTATTCGCTGCCATCATGTATTCATAATGGAGTGAACCAAATATGGATTTCAGTTAATTCTGACTATTTTTAGGGTCTCTGAATTCTGTTCTGCATATTTCCTTTTCTTAAAACATCATTGATGTTAACGAATAGAAAATTACAATGATAGAAAATATTACAATTTCAGCCTAGTACTGCACACAGTATTGAAAACATGGGCGCCGATCCCGGGTGGGAAGGAAGGGATGTGTCCCCTCCAACTTCTGAAAACATGAAGTCCCCAACCCCCCCCCCCCCCCCCATTTTAATTATTTCTAAATGTATGTAATGGAAAATATATATTTAATAGAAGCCAACTGCTTTTGAAATAATTGACACATAAACTCTTTCTAAAGGTTTTGTTTATATCCCCCCTATGTATCCAGCTCAGTGGTCTGAACCATTGCATATATATATATATATATATATATATACATACTGTATATATACTGTATATATATATACCTCTATGCCTATTTTCAGAGAATGAATGGTATTGCATGTGTGACTCTGTGCGTATGTACAGTGATGGCCTCAAAGTGAGTCATTCAAGCTTCTATGTATGCATGTGCGTCTGATAGAGCAGATCACTTGATATACGTTGGTGATATTATTGATAACCCCTCCAGGGATCCTGCAGTCTCAATTTAATATGCTGCAGATATGGCCTGAAAATAGTCAGAAAATGGAACCACAATGCTCCACAATCAGAATCTCTTTTATTCGAGTTATATACTCTAACACTAAAGACTGGAACGCTATATAGTGTATAGTTTTTATAGTGTATAGTTTTTATAGTGTGTAGAGATAAATCACATAAATGGGGTCTTTTGAATAAAACTACTGCATGGTCCTTGGCTGCGATGCTGCGTTCAGCTCATTTATTTAATTGTACATCTAAACGTTTGTAATATATTCTGTGTATCCACTCCACAACATCACAATACATTAATTAGTTCATCCTCAATAAAGAAATAAAGGTTGTTGATTCGGTAATCAAGGAGGGAACCCCGCTGTGCCCAAAGCGTTTCCAGCGCTTTTGTTTACAACAACACGCTCATTTAGAACAGCCCTGTGGGCACTCTGTACTTTCATACTGCTCAAGTTAATTATTTTGTAATGCGTTATATTATTCTTTCAATATTAATAATTAGAATGTAATTGGAGCTGTGTCAAATCTTACCACAAGCTTAAGGCACACACACACACACACACACACACACACACACACACACACACACACACACACACACACACACACACACATTTGTGACCATAGGCAGTCCAGAGAAAATGGGACAGTGAAAAGCAGGAGGAACCCAAATGAGAACCTGAGGGAGAACATACAGACAGAGCCAACAGAGGAACAAATCCCAGGTCCCTGCAGCTTTGAGGTGGCCCACTGTGGCACCATGCAGAGAATAACAGAGGTGTTCCTGGTATGATATGTGTATTCATGTGAATAACAAAGATATTCCTGGTATGATATGTGTATTCATGTGAATAACAAAGATATTCCTGGTATGATATGCATAATATGCATATTCATGTGAAATGACAATGCTTTTCAGGGTATGATATGCGTATTCATGTTAAAATGCATTATTGGTATCTACACCTTTTATTAGTCACAAGAAAATGTATATGTATACATTAATTCTATAATTACTGGAAGCCTTCACATCATTTACTTTAATATGTAGTCCAAAACAATCAAATAATGGAACTTAATATTAAATAAACATAATATGTTTTACATAATCTTTTCATGATTAGGGTAAAGGGTGAGAAAACAATATGGCGTAAAAAAAAAAAATGCCCTCTATCATTGAGCATCTAAAGGTTGTAAGAAACCAGATGGATATGCATATTTAATACAGATCATGACTGCCCTCAGAATAGAACAAACATGAATAGCTGGGGAAAATATTAGGCAACCTCAAGCCCACATGAAACCCAGGACACCAATAACACATCAATACCCCGATACCACATCAAGAGATTCATAACCACTTTAAGGGCCATCTTTAGTATGCACACACACTCACACACATACGCACACACACACACACACACACACACACACACACACACACACACACACACACACACACACACACACACACACACACACACACACACACACACACACACACTAACAAACCCAGAGGCCCAGAGTGGCTGTGCGTCAGTGAGGCAATCCTGAACACAAGGCAACTTTTATAGCCGGGCTGAATTCGGCAGTACCCACTACACGGCTGTTGTACACTAGCCTGCGTTTAGTCAAAAATGACATTTTAAGGACAAAGAAGAAAATGATTGGTTCATCTCCGATTGTTAAAAGTGTTATCCAGATATCGGAGTCATCCTGTAGGACGAACGGGTCGCTTTTTGTCTTGGCTGTTACCAGCGTCATTTCCGATTTCAGTCTGGGCCCCTTCAACACACGATTCACGTCCGATAATATCAAACAACTTTGAACTATCGCCAACTTTAAACAATTGGGTTTTGCCCCGCAATGCCTGATTTGGTCTGAATCAGGCTTAAGCCAGGAGCTTAGGTGGGTGATGGGTGGGTGATTCTTATTACTTTGTGTGTGTGTGTGTGTGTGTGTGTGTGTGTGTGTGTGTGCACGTGAGAGAGAGATATAATATGACTGCGGATCAATCATTATTTTTGTGTGAGTCAGGGTCCCGCTGGAGAAGGGGGGGGGGGGGGGGGGGGGGGGGGGGGGGTGTAGTATATGAAAGGCTCCGGCCGATGGTGAGAAGTCCCCCCTCCCTGAGCACCAAGGCTGTGTGTTAAGCCTGGTGTGACAAGGTCAACCCAGCACAGACACACACTGCCGCTGGATAGGTGTGTGGGTGGTGTCTGTATGTGTGTGTGTGTGTGTGTGTGTGCGTGTGTGTGTGTGTGTGTGCGCGTGTGTGTGTGTGGGTGGTGTTTGTATGTGTGCATGCTGTTTGTGTGGGATACGTGTGTGTGTGTGTGTGTAAACTATAGGGAGAGTGCTAGAGAGAGTGACAGAGATTGAAATCTCACTCACACACTTTTTATAGTAAATGAGAAGCTGAACTTAAAACCTGTATTTGTTTGACTTGTTGTTTGAGCTATTGCAGCTATTTTTGAAGGCATTGAGAAATTTATGACAGAAGAAACAGGTTTGTATTACATATAACCTCTACTGAAAATGTTACAATAGGCCTGCGTAGAATGTTAAAAGTATGCCACCACATATAATGTGAGAATAGGAGAATACTGTGGGTAATGTGGTTACGGTAATGTGTTTTAAAGTTATAAGCTTTTGCTTAAATGTGAAATCAGCATTAATAAACATGTATATAAAGATAACAGATAATAAAAAATGTCCCTTCAGTTGCAAGGTCTTCAAATAACATTGGCATAGCAAAGTTATTTGCTATGTAAGTATTCTCATTTAGCAGCCAGCTAAACACACCTGAAGCCTCCATTTGAGTAGTGCCACAAGCATGTCAGCATTCAATTGCACACAATGCAGCCAGATGTTATTTCATCCTGTAACACATGACCTTCCTCACACATATAAACACATGCAAACTCCTTAAGCCTAAAAGCCTTATGTATGACAATTATGTATGACCATATTTAACACGGCCCGTAAGACCAATGCCCACCACCAGCGGTTCATCAGCGCTGGCCGGCAGCGGGGGACAGTGAGGAGGGGGATTACATCATCGCCGTGCGATGTCATCCGCTTGAATAATTACAAGTCGTTCAGCAGCAGATTGTCAGCAGGCAATAAATAAACGGCGCTTAAGACGGAGATTACGAGGCGGCAGGGCGCAGGACAGCGGACCGCGGTGACAGACGGGTGCCGGGTGTCAAGGTGTCTGCCTTTCAGCCCCCCACGCACCCTCCCCCGGCAGGACGCCGGGGGAGGAAGCGGAGTGGTGGCTGAAGCGGAGTGGTGCGGCGGCGGCGCGCGGCGGCGACAGGGACCGCCGCCGCTGAGACTTGATGGAACGCTAATTAGCGTAGCCGCCACTTGAATTATTCATGTGTCTTAATTAGCGGAGAGATTTCCCATCAGAGTTTTAGTTGTGACTGAAGAGTTTGGCTGGCACGCGCACACACACACACACACACACACACACACACACACACACACACACACACACACACACACACACACACACACACACACACACACACACACACACACAGAGGCGATTCTAGAGTCTGTGGGGGCCCTAAGCAGGGACGTGCACAGGAGTTCTGAGGCCAAATTGTTGACGGGGGGGTTGGATCGCGGACGAGCGGCAAGCGCTCTGAGATTAACACACATTACTAATGCTATGCCCTAATCTTGTCACTATTATAACCCTAATACTAAGGGACTGTTCGTTATTTTTTTTTAAGACCCACCGGAGGGTGGGTTTTCGGACCTCTGATCACTTTATGCATAACCCCCGTATATTTACGGGGGGCATCCAAACAGACCTCTCTTGCTTCACTCGAAAGCCACAGCGCAAGGCCAAGGAGGAGAAACTGCTAGCCAGCAAAAAATGAACATGAAGGATAAACGTGGCGTGCAGAGGGGTAGGTGCCTGAAGTGTGACGAATGCGTGGACTATGACCTGCCACCACAGGGCAATGCCTGCAGCTACTGTAAATGCACACCAGTCAACCACCAGCAAGTCCCAGAGACAGTGTTGGGTCAGATATGGGAAAGGTATATTAATTATGTTACTTACATTTGACATGCTTTATGTTCCTAGTGTTTCTGTTGGTAGTAGAAGCGTTCAACGAATGTTTACTTTGCTAGGCAACGTGGAACCAGTCAGCTTCAGATATGATCCATCTTGTGGAATCTTTGCGCGTTCAGAAGAGCTTTGGGCCCGGTTTCCCGATAACGTCCACTCCTAGCGCGCTACGAAGACTCCTACGTTGAGACGTATCATTTGTTTACCTCTATAGGCGTGGTTCCCGAACGGTCTCTTAGGAGTCTTCTTTCGCCTTTCGAGGCGAATCCGTGGACTCCAGCCACGCCAGACACACACAACCACGCCGGACACACACAACCACGCACAGCCTCTACTCTAGAGGCTGTGCCGCACAACTCTAGCCCCGGGAAAGGACGTTGTTCGTAAAGGGCGCTGTCCAGAAAGAACATGCTGAAACGTGCTTTTCCATTTCATGCGCAGGTGCATGACAGCGTGTCTGACTTAGTATTTATGAAAATAGACATTTTGAACTGAAAGCTAAATTTTGAATAGTTTAATTATCCTATTATATAATAGGCTACTGTTTATGCTGAGACTGCTTTGCTTTTTGCTACCTGTCTGTGTGCGGGCTTTGCGCACCGTCAAGGGAAAGATGTAGCCTGGCTCCGCCCGCCCACCTACTTCCACCCAAATTTCATTTTCCCTTCAGTAGTCAGTCTGGGGCTGGGGCTTGTTAGTGGGATTTTGCCCGAACAAATTTCTGTCTGACCAATCAGCGAACAGAGGAAGTGGCTGAGAACGATGACGTCGAAGTAGCGACGTATTGTCAATGACAAGACCCAGCCTCGACAGTTGACTGCAAACATTATCTCTGTCCTTACTATCGAATATTAATGTAGAATTTGTAATTGTTCCTTGAACTCTAAAATTAGATGAACAAAACCTGCAGCTATCATTGACAGACATCTTCACGCTTCATCTTGTTTTGTTTGTGTACACAGCCTGCGCATGCGCGCAACGTAGTTTCCGGCCGGTCCCGGCGTATGACATACGTCACGACCAAACGCTATTGCGATTGGTTATGGCAGATCCAGAGTGGCACTGGGCAGATCCAATAGTTTTAAACTTCAACAGACACCCGCCTCCAAGTGAGTGAACGTTTGCCAATTACAGCAGTTCCAGACCTCCTGTACAAATGAAATGAAGTGAATTGTAAAATAAATAATCATTTTTTGAATTTGCAAGTTTTTTAAATTATCGTAAGCGAGTTGAGCTGACCTCGCCTGCTGTACCGTAGCCTATATATGTAGGCTACTGTACTGTATATAATATTGGTGAAACACGACACTGCCAATGTGGCAGTTCCATGCGCAATGGGGATTTCTAAAGGTTACTGTAGTGGTGGCGACTAGCGTCAGGAGCAACATTACTACGGTAGAGCCAAGAAGGTTCTACGAGCACTTCAGACCAACCTTAACAACAAACGACGTAGGCTACGAAAGAGATTCGTAGCAAAGAACGTTTCGGGAAACACGTGATGTTAAGGTAGAACTTAAAGTAGATGGTTTACGAATGACGTCGCGTTAAGAAGGCTTTAAGAAGGTTTCGGGAAACCGGGCCCTGGCTCGTTGTTCATAACATGCCTGTGATTAAGGGGGAAGGGTCAGGTGTGGTTCATCATGGGGGTGGGGTGGGGGCCGAGACTGAGAGCTACATGGAAAAATATGCTCCAAACGCACTTTTTAAGCACTTTGAAATGTTGCTGTTTCATGACAAAAATTGAGGAACGCCCACCCCCCCCCCCCCCCCCCCTCAGACTAAAAATTGTTGGGTGACCCACCCCTCAACAAAGAATATTAAGACATAACCCCCCTATTTTTCTCCGGTGGTCCATTCCATAAATTCCGAACGGTCCCTAACCCAACCCTATATTAACATACACCTGCACAACTGTAGAAGTCAACGCCCAAGTTCAGGACCTTTATAATGGAACACATTAATAAGAAAAAGAAGCAACTTAAATGCAGCTTGAACAATGTTACCTTTTTAGGAAAAATACACAGAGGCGACAAAATGGCAGTTCACTTCTCGGTGCAGCAGCTTGTATAACACAACAACCCAGCAGAAAAGGTACCCTGACCTTGCTGTCAGGTTCGGCAATTGGCTAATGGGCTGTTAAGACATGGTACAAGTTCCGCCACCGTCCACACAGCCTCGCACCCATCAGCGCATGTTATTCCTCTACCTCGGCATTCTTCGACTACAGAGGGCTTTGTGGGGCGAGAGTCTGTGCTAATGAAACCACATCCATCTGCTACAGCTTAACAGGGAAATTAGGCACTCAATGTAGCGTATTTGTTTAAGTAATTGGAAAGTAATTAATAACCTGAAAAATTATGTGCAACCAGCTCAAGCAAACTGTCCCTTTTGCAATCCATTACGGTCAGGGTGTGCGAGTGTGTGTTGGGGCTAAGGGGTGTGTGTTTGTGCGTGCGTTTTGTTTTCTTGGGTAAATGAGTTTCTTGAATATAAAAGTGCATGTATGCGTGTTAGTGGGTGTGTGTCAGCCTGTGTATGTGTGTGTGCGTGTGTGTGAGTTTGTGTCTGTTTGTGTGTGTGTGTGTGTGTGTGTGTGTGTGTGTGCGTGTAAGCCTGTGTGAATGTGATTTTGTGTGTGTGGGTGTGTGCCTGTAAGCCTGTGTATGTGTTTGTCTGTGTTGTGTGTGGGTGTAAGCCTGTGTGTGTGTGTGTTTGTCCGTGTTGTGTGTGGGGGTACTCTTACTGCAGCGAGAGGAGCTTGTGGTCAGCAGATTCCAGTGCGTATCCAACAGTGGGGCGATGGAGTCCCACCAGGGAGGGAAGACACGCTGCTGTGAGACACCACAACCTCACTACCGGGCTAACTACCAGTCAGACCAAGGGGGCCACGCCCTACACAGAGGGATCTTATTGGCTGCTGCTGGACAGACAGACACCACTGCAGCACGGGCTTCTGTGCTTCACACTGAGGGTGAGGGCGAAACGGGAGCTGGAGGAGGAGGTTGACAGTAAAACCTTGCCCCTGATTACACTGCTCACACATTGTCTTCTTCTTTCTGTATTAATATTTGATGAAATGCCATCCACTGCTGTGCAAACGTGCGTGTCTGTGTGTTGGCGGACAAGGTTCATAGTCGATCTCTTAACGACATACCGACGGTTCAAATGAACCAGAGCTGTTTATTTACTTTTTTACACACGATAATAAACATAGACCTAAGCCTGGCCATGGTTCCAGATGAGTGGATCAAAGGGTGATTCAGCCCACAGAGTGACGTGACGTCAGCGTACCGGATGGCACCGCATCGTACCAGGAGCAGTAAGCAGCGGCCCACGCGCCCGATGTATAGCCTGCCTGCCAGACTCACGGCTATATAAAGGTACCGTCTCATTGATGCTAAACAAATGGAGCGTGACTAAATAGTGTTTCTAGCATCAAGGAAAGTGAATGTGTCATGCATGCTTTTAACACATCGGGATATGCATGCTTTTGTACCGCTACAATCACCTTTTTAGGACAGCAGGGTTCATCACAGTCATCCTGAACATATTCCATGTGGTCAGAATAGAGTATTCTATTAATAGCAAAAAAAAATCACCAATGCTTCTGTCATTCACAGAAAGTACACAGCTCAGACCAGATGCTGGATACGCTGCTGACTGAGTCATTGTGGAAAGCGGAGGTGTAATGGTTGTGGAAGTTGTGGCTGTCCCTGGGTGCGGCTGCCAAGGACGACGGCTGAAGGTGGAGGTGAGACAGGCGGGGTCTCCACACCCTGCCGCCGTTGTGTAGCTGCTCCCCCGCGACGGCAAACTGACGGCAAACTGACATCTGCTTCCCCTTCCACTCGAGGAGACCAGCTCCACACCCGTCCCCGCCCCGGCGCCGCCTCTCTTGTTCTCACTGATGAGCAGCACTGGAGTGGTTGATAGAGAACAGGTGGTGGTTGGGGGGGGGGGGGGGGGGGGGGGGCTCACGTCACCCCACTGCAGAGCTGAACAAATGGGGGGGAAAGCGATTGTAGTTTCTGATGGTAAAGGACCAAAGGCTATTGTTTCAACTAAACACCACACTACGCTAGCAAAGTAATACAGGGCTCTCAAGTCTCACGCATTTGGGCGTGAGACACGCGCATTTCAACCCATTCACGCGCTCACACACCATTTCTCATGTATTTCTCACTCAGAGAAATTACCATGATAACACCCATCAAGTTGCGCCGAAAGAAAGAAACACTGAAAGAAAGAACCACACTTTACTTCAGCATTTTCCTACATTTTTTTTGCATCATTTTCAAAAGTTCAGGGAAAAGTATGGTCTTGCTTAGGCCAATAGCTTTTTGAGGCAGTGTTGTTTCTGCATATTAGCGTTGTGAAGGGCCGTCAGACCCCCCTCCCCACCCAAACCCCTACCGCCAACAAAATCTATCCTTCTATCTATCTATGTTCACTGCTAATCTTTCCATAGTCATCCGTTCATGTTCCTGATGAACTGTCCCTCAGTCCACCCATCTGTCCATCTCGATGAACAAATAGTCTCCTGGTAGGGCAAACCCCCCCCCCCCACTGCCTCCTCCCTCTCCTGCTCCAACGTACCCACGGGTTGTGGCCTCTCTGCAGTCCTCGGGGGTGTCATCCGATGCGCTAACGCTACGCTAATCCTCAGCCATCGATCCGGATAAGGCTGTGGACTGGGGATGGGCAGATAAGTACACACAGCATATTAAAAGAGCTCAGGGGACGATATGCCGATAGCCACGCAGGTAGCAGTCAGATCCCCGAGGAAGGGCGGGGGGATGGGGGGGGACTGCTGGAAGTGTGGAGCGCGTGCAGCTCTGTTTACACTGACCTCGGCGACATGATATGGGACATGATGTTACGTTGTAAGAGACAGGCTCTACACACCACTCAGTGCATACATTGAATATGTATACGCATAGAACAGTCACCAGGCGCTGGAATGTGAAAATACAAGACATGTTTAATTTAATTTAGTGTAGCTTTAGTAACACTGTTGCATACATTCAATGAATCAATCAAAAAGACATTACATTTACCTAGCATTTAGACATTTAGAATTCAATTAAACGACTTGCTTGCATCCCTATGATTTCTTCATTTGATCTACTTTTGTGTATTTTTGCAGATGATAAAATGCAACGCATTCATTTAAGCTAAGCTGATGTTGGTCAAGTGAGCCTTCAAGCTTCTGTCATGTATCCGTGGAGTCTATTGTAGCAGGCTACAAGGGACTACAAGGCTTCAGGACCTCCAGGCTTCCACCCATCTGGCAGAAGCCTGGAGGTCCTGGAGGCTTGCCGATGTAACACGCCCCCCCACTGTCCATTCCCTCACCCAGCATCGCCTCTCTGTTTCCCCAAACACCAACAGGGTTCAGGCCATGGTTGGAACCCAGTGTTGGAGAGCTGCTAGCCAAGGCTCTCTGCGGGCCTGCCAAGGTGTGTTCGCCTGTCTTGTGCTGTTATTCAAAAAGGTTCCCTGAGCAGGGTTTTCAGAATGTGTTTGATCCGGCATCACAGGGGCTGCTTGGTGGTTGAGGTGTCGTAAACATGGCTCATTGCAGCCAGGTTGAACTGCATGACCCCCACCCCCCCTGTCTATAGACAGGCCACTTTTGGAGGCAACCAGATCAAGTGTCCCTGAAGTGACCCCCTGGAACGAGATGTAACACATTCTATAGAGTTTGATATCTGCTATTAAACCACAGTGAAGGTAACATTTTTTTCAGTACAACCAGAGCCATTATTATGTATGCCAATCCCGTTGACTGCAATGTGTCAGGAGAAAGGCTCCATGCCGGAGCACAGCCGGCCACAGTGTTGAATACATGGCGGTGAGTGGAGCTAAATCCTACTTTCACTGCTACTTAACACAATCAATGGGTTATTGTGACCACCCAATTATTTACCTATACACAATGAGGGACTGACACAGTCCCACTGGCATTGAGGCTAAAGGACACGGCCATGGCATTGCGCGAGTGGCAGCCAGTAACTGCAGCTCTGACCACCTTTCTGCCTCTGCAATTATGTTTATATTTATACATCGCAATGACCCTTTGTTCATCATATTTACAATGATGAATTTACAGGGCAATATTTTGTGTTTGTATAGTTTTTGTATAATCCTGCATACCATGTGTGTATGACAGTTATGCATACAATCATGATTATGTCTGTATGCAATTATGTCTGTATACAATTGAAAGATGTTTGTCGTTTTTATCTTTATTTTATTATTTTTTAAGTATTTACCACCACAAGTATTTAATCACCCTTTTCCTCTCCTTTTGACTATTGAGCTTCTGTAAACAAGCTCCTTGGTGTGGGATTAATAAAGTGGATCTTATCTTATCTTAAGACGAGCAGCCGGCAGCAGTGGAAAAGCCCCCGGATCTCTCGTCTTTATAAATAGGGATCATTTGAATAAAGCAGACAGAAACTTTGCATTTAAGATATATATTTCTCGGCTTCAAAGCTATCAGAAGAATTGGACAGCACCACTAAATAAGAAACGGCATCTTGGTCGTGAGGCGTAGTTTGCGGCTTCCATGGCACAGACAGCAGTGCTTTCAGACAGTGCATGCGAGGAAATGACCAAAATCGAACAGGGCGTTCGCTATTCACTTCATGATATGATGGAGTATTGATCGGATGGAGTGATAAACAATCTCAGGATTACATAATTATTTCCATCCCTTTTGAATTCCATATGTAAAAGTTGGTTTTATATAGGGAATAGGAAATTGGAACGCAAAACTTAATAGCAATGCATAAATAACACAGTAGTCAGTGCCCTTTATTATGCACGTCTTAATATAATATTCCTTTATATTCTGATCACAATCAACCCTGTTCTGCTATGTATGCTAAGCACTTAAACACACACACACATACCATCATAAAACCGTTGGATTTTTATAGAGGGAAAGAGGTGCAACCTCACAGCTAGTACAAAGCCCGGATACATAGAAACAAGATTGGGGGAATCTGTCACAATGAAAAGCAGACATGACCCTCAGACCGTTGATCCAACATGAAAGAGCTTCGGCTAGCAGCAGAAACTGTGCACAGTGAGGGGAGTCTGAACTGAACAAGCTTGCATAATTTAAGGTTAACGAGGAAACGAGCACGGATCAAATAGTGCCCATTTGATTCCAGTTGACTCTGCTCTAGCGGGACCAGCCCTTGGTTTAAAGAGCTTCAGCTGCAGTCATGACTGCTGAAACATTGAGTACTGGTGATTCATTTTAGATTTGATGGGGCGCTCTGTGTAAGGGACTGCAGGGAAGAGGGGGTTCCTGTGGTGGTCTGCAAAACTATGTTTCAGCTACTGGTGAGACAGAGTGGATGTATGTGCTATTATGTTTCTGTGTTAATAACATGGATGGTTTCACATCTACATGCACTGTTAGCTAAAAGACTAAAGAACAGATTGTGTCACAATAGTAGGTTGTGGTTTGATGATGCCAGATATAAGGCCTGTGTGTGTGTGTGTGTGTGTGTGTGTGTGTGTGTGTGTGTGTGTGTGTGTGTGTGTGTGTGTGTGTGTGTGTGTATGTGTGTGTGTATGAGCATTTGTGTTCTGGATTGGGATTTAAACAAAGAATCCTTGAAAAAATAATTTCACATGTTCTGCTCTCTCACTATTGTCCACTCTCTCTCTTTTTCTCTGTTCTCCTCAACCTAGCTCTCCATCTCTCACTCTCACTCACTCACTCTTCCCCTCTCTCTCTCTCTCTCTCTCACACTCTTCCTCTGTCTCATCCTCTCTCCTCTGTCTCATCCCCTCTCTCTCTCACTCTGTCTCTATGGTAATTTGATGCAGGGACGGAGTGTCCTCTTCACTATCAGCTGCAACTCCTGAGCAACACCCCCCCTCCCTCCCCCCGACACACACACACACACACACACACACACACACACACACACACACACACACACACACACACACACACACACACACACACACACACACACACACACACACACACACACACACTTCACCCTTCCCTCTAATCACGGCTCTCCATTTGCATGAAGAGGCCCGGAATCAGCTAGAATAACGCTGTGCTGCTTTGAACGTTGAACGAATAGTTTTTAATCTCGCTGAGGAGATGAGTTTCTGACCCGTGTGCATTTGTTGTTCGACCCCCCCCCCCCCCCCCCCCCCCCCAACGTTCCTGTTGTACAGAAAAAGGGGGGAGTGTGTGTGCGTGTGTGTGGGTAAATGTGTGGAGACAGGGTGTCTGCCGGCTCCCTTTAACCACTGTGATTGTGAATTCATTAGGGTCTCCGTATCTGACACGGCTGCAAAATGGTTCCTGGTCAGAGGAAGAATAGGGGCCCCTTGTCACGGTGGGGCCGACTCGCTAACAGCAAATCAGACGACAGCCAGTGTGTGTGTATGCGTGTTATATCTGTGGGCTCTGACTCATTTTTTTGTGTGTGCGTGTGTGTGTGTGTGTGCGGTTTGTGTATGTGTGTGTGTGTGTCATTTGTGAGTGTGTCTGTACGTGTAGTTGTGTGTGTGTGTGTGTGTAGTCATGTGTGTGTATGTAATTTGTGTGTGTGTGTGTGTGTGTATATGTACTTGTATCTTTGTGTGTGTGTGTGTGTGTGTGTGTCTAAGCGATGCAGAGTGCTAGGGGCTCTCTTGAAGCAGTACGGGTACTTATTCTTCTCTATTGCCCTCTGTTGACCCATGTAATGGAGAATTTCACGAGAGGAAATGTTTGAAATATCCCATGGATGGAGGTAATGTGCTCCTGTGGAAGGGTAGGCCCTGCTTTGATCTCTGCACTGCACCACCCTCGCTCTCGCCCACACATACATGTGCACACACACACGCACGTGCGTGCACACACACACACACACACATGCACACACGTGCAAACACACACGTGCACACACACGTTTTTGATCTTTAGGTGGGTCTATATTATCTTGTTATGAGCTGAGAGAGCTGCTCCTAGTTGTCTTTGTAGTTTAACAACGGTATAAGGAGTAAAGAAATTGCATGCTTCTAAATTCCAATTAATTAGGAGGATCGGAATTCTTCAGAAACACCTTCGCTATGCGGAGAGAAAGATAGACGGGAAGCTCTGAAATTCTGAAGAACGAGAAATTCTTAACCCTCTTATTAGCATTTTAATCAAGTAAATAAATTGGAAAAGGTTCTGTTTGATGGGGGAAAATAATACAAAAAACATTCATTTGTTGTTCCAATTTTCTCAAGATGGGAGCAGAAAGGTTAAGCTTTCTGTTTGTTTATAAAAGATTATAACAAAACGTACCCACACAAAGAATGGGTGGGATAGGATTGAAGATCTAAGATCAAATGTCTGATAAAGATGATAATACACATATTCATAAAAGATATAAGATACAAGATATGATAAAAGATACGATAAAAGATATCCTTAAACACGGTGATACTACAAAACAATTTCTAGAATAGAAATGCAACCTAAAAACAAAGCTACCATCACCCACTGATCTTTCTATTAAGCACTAAACAAAAGGTATTTATAGGTTTTTAGTGGGAATTGTATCACGGAGAAAGCCCTCATTTTGCTACCATAGATAAACAAGAGTTTTTAAAAAAACATTGGAATTAGTCAACATAAATATGTTCGTCCTGGCACAGACGTGTGGTGAAGATGAATGGAGCCAAGATGACTTTGGAACACAAACAGCCATCAAGCTGGTCTTGCTGCAAAGCGTCTCACGTCCCTCCAGAACCACAAGGACAAACGCTTGATTACACCAAAGCTTGCACACGTTTTGGACATCACGTGCCTTCTGAACACATAAAAACACAAGCAGATACAAATGTCTCCCTCTAATACCCTGAGCTCATGCATCAGGAAACGAGGACCAGCGCTCTTACACACACACACACACACACACACACACACACACACACACACACACACACACACACACACACACACACACACACACACACACACACACACACACACACACACACACACACACACACACACACACACACACACACGTCAAACCACATCGCATTCCTCGTTCTGCCTATTTATATGTGTATGTGTGTTTAGATTTTGGCAGGAATACGGTTCAGTCTGCGGCCTTCAGCGGTCCGTCTGCCGTCGGTGTGGCGCGAAGGGGGCTTCGGCTACACTTCCGTGAGATCATTGGTGACAGGCCACTTTGACCGGGCAGCCCAGCCCCCACGTCCTCGCAACCTCGCGCGGCACGTTGAACTCGCTTGACGGAGATGCGACCCGACAAGCACAGGTTTTCATAGATTAACCCTGCAGCTATTGTTATCAGTATCCACTCCTAAAGTCACCTTCAGAACAAAACGCAAGCGGCAAAACACCAAGAAACACCCCATCAAACACAGACCGGACATGCATAGCGCACCGCCCCCCCCGATTCCAACTGATTCCAAGGGCTGGAAGCGGTTCCTGTGACTTGTTCTTCGTGGAGCACCTCTCTCCTCACTACAAAGCACAACATGCTGTTCCGCCAGGATAAAATGTGCATTCAAGCTGTCGCCAAAAACTAAAAAGAACAAGGCAAATTGTACACCTCGGAGGGAATGACAATAAAACAAAACAAACAACAAAGAGCATCTCGAAGGATTCCTGCAGTTTGTCGTCCCGGACGTCCTCGTGGAGAGACACCGCCGCCGCCGTCCCCCACCCCACACTCCCCACCCCACCCCACTCCCCACCCCACTCCCCAAAGGATTGGTGCGCCACCTTTATCTTCTCACAACGTGCCAGATGTCTCCGAGGCGCGGCGTTGCGGGTGCGTGTCACTGGGACACCTGCTGTGGCTCCGCCAGCGCCGCTTGGAAGCCTAATTATCAAGCGATCTGCAACCACACTCTGCTGTTTTAATCAGGGAGACAGGGGGGTCGGGCCGGGGAGGAGGACAACAGAGGTCACAGCAAACGAGCTTTAATTACTGTCGTCCTCGGAGACTATGAAGATGAAAAACACAAGATGTTTTACCTTTTGTTTTATTTTATTATTATTATTATTTTTACCCATTTTCATTTGATTTGCGGCTTAAGGCATTTGTCTGGCATGACAAGGGATTTAAGTTACAACTTCCCTGTTTTACTGACATACTGCAGAGTTTGCAAGTGTTTGATTGACTACCAAATGTACAGGTAAGGCTTAAAGAGATCTATATGCATTATAAATAACTTGGAGCTCAACTTTACTCTGGTTTACTCAATAATAAACCAACTCCCGCAGCTCCCCAAACTATTAAAAATTCAGTATCATATTCACTCCTGTCAGGTAGAGGACATGTATCGGTTCTTGGGTGGAAGGAAAAGCAATTATTGACGTCTGGGGTCGTTGTTTCTCAGCCCCTTTATCTTTCTGCCATTTACCGTTGGGGAAGCAAATTTTTAGGGAGCCACATAGAATTAAGCCCAGTTAAAAAAAACACCTTCAAATGGTATTGACTGGGAAGAAATACAGATAAAGAAGAGAAACTGATAAAAAAAGGCACTTTTAACAGAAAGTGGATGATTCAGGAGGTGAGCCTGAACTTTTAAAATCTCACCCTCACTAGATTTCATGTTTAGAGATGTCCTGGGTAATTTCAATCGATTGCGAGTCCTTCAGTTACAGACAGACAGGACAACAGTTTGGGGGAAAATGGATTTTTAGTGCCCATCTATGACCAAGGCCGAGTGCAGTGGGGCCATTATCCCCCCCGCGTTGCACACGAAACACAGTGGCTGCCGTCCACAGCTCCCTCTCACTCTCCACAGTTGTGACTGTGGTTGCCAGACTCCCCTCGCTCTCCTCCTCCGCACAGCAGTTCCCTGGCGATGGTTGATTCGGTGCTGGAGGACAACGGCCGCGACGACAATGAGACTTCCTGCCCCTTCTGCTGCCTATCGGTCCATCTGTTTAGTTCTCAACAGGAGAAGCTGTGAGAATCGGGGAACAAACAAACATCCCATTCCAGGATCCAACACGTTGGTGATACGCAACACACGCTTGGTGCTGCTGCCGCCAGGGTGCTGGTGATGCAGACAGCGACAAGTACACTGCAAGCACGCTGCAAACACACACACACACACACACACTCTTTGAGATAGATAGACCGGAATTGTGAGGAATTTTGAGCAATCCTTGACTGTAGAAAATACAGCCGCAGACCATTTTATGAGCTAATGCGTATATAGTTGTTGCTTCCAAATGACTCAATAAATATCCAATACATCTGGAGAGATGGGCCTGACCTTGTCGTCTGGAGGAGGAATGCCTTCCAGAGGAAGCGCCGGCGCTCATACAAAGGTTTAACACAAGAGGCAACTTTACAAAGTGGCAATTACCATTCTGACATCCATTCTGAGGCACATAAAAGGGTTGCACTTTTCCAAAGCAAAATGGACGATTACTATGCCAAATAAAATGGGCCACAGAGGGCCTCATACACTAATACTCATACGATGCTTACATAATATATCGCCTTTAATTAAAGGTGCAGTCCACCCAAAGGGCCCTTTTAAAAAACCCACACCAACCCCACCTCCTCCAATCACCTTCTGCGGTGTTGGAGTTAAAAGCGCAGACTAAACGATCGTCGTGTTCGGGTTGACCTCCAAAACATTCACTGCAGCTCATCTATATTTATATGAGGCAGCGGGACTAATTTTGCCCAGTAAATCAGTGTGCACATTTTGTCGTGACCTCCAGCTTGACACTGAATTAAACAATATCAGCGCTGGAAGAAGCCCACTTTAACAGGCCTTAAATTCCTCTATCCAATCCATCAGCGGGGATATTTCTGACACACCACGGGAAGAGCATGAAATAAGGCAATTATTGAAGCCTCAAGCCCATTTCTACGGCTGGAGCCCCAGGTCTGGCGCGGTGCTTGGCACAAGCAACAACAAAAAAAAAAGATAAGAAATCAAAATAAAAGGAAAGAAATACTTGCGGTGGTGTTTTGGGATGACAACTCGAAGATAAGGATGCAGTAGTGATTAGAATGGGTTGCGGAAATCTATTTATATATTGAGATTAGGTTATTCCCAAGTAAGACCAATCTTAATGTTGGAAGACTCCCAGCTCAGACACTCCCCAGTTCCTAGCAAGTCTGTAATATAAAGTTATACCAGTCAATCCTCAATTTGCACAGAACTACCGGCGGTTCCTCAATGGTCAATATGTTTGTTTCAGCCATAACCTTGTAGTGCATGAAAGTAGATTGCAAAAAGTAAAACCCAAATAAAGTCTTGCACACTGAACCATGAGAGAGGCGGAAGAGCTCAGCGCACTGTGTACTTTCGGTGTGTGTGTTGTTCATGCAGTTAACCTTTGCACATGCCATGACATCCACTCTGATCCCCCTGACAGATAATCTATCCGTCAGCCCCACAGAACGGTAAGGCACACGGCCTCTCCAACACTCACCCAGGGATCCGCTGAAGGACGGCTGATTCGTGCTCAAGTGTCTCCGGGGGAAAGTGGGGGTACATTCGTACAAAACTGACAGCGGCTGAAGACCTTAATGTTTCGGTACGTGGAAATCTTGACAAAAAGAGAACTTTTGGCGTATCAAGCGAATGTTTTGGCTTGGTTTTCTGCACTTCAATTATGACAATCTATAAAACAATTCATTCTAACAACCGACGGGACTGTCATCAGATATGCCGTCCTATTGAACTGAAAGATACTCATCTAGAGGAGACTTGGGAAACGAAATTTGATTAGACGCTACTGATTGGATTCTTTAATATTGCTTTTACACAAAAGCAACAGCAAGAGCGCTCTGAAAGAACATCAAAATATCAGCTACATCTCCTGCATTCAGACACTTGTGTTCATAAGCTAAAGGAGGCAGGGGTCAATGTATTGCTGCAGCAGGGGGCGTATCAAACCAACCATATCAGAAAAAGGTTTTCCCATGGCTAGATGTTTTGCCCATTATTATGTACTTCTGTGCACGTTTGCTGACATCCCATATTTATCCAGAAGATTAACTCTGCAGAACGCCCCCCCCCTCCACACTCACGGACAGGAAATATGATTACCTTTCGATTTTCTGCTTCTACTCCATTGACTTATGCTCTTTGGCTTTTGTGTGTTACGAGTGAACATCCCACAGAGAACAGAACACTTCTGAGGTATTCACATTTTATTAATCTGTCCGGTTAAGTACATGGTTTGGTCACTGCAACAATGATATCACAATTCACCCAGATAGATTTAGGAATAATACGAATAAACAACAGTAACGTTTTACAGCTTGTCTCTTAGTGAAGCTGCAATACGTTTCTCCTTTGACTTCATGAGTTGGCAAAACTACAATAACATCATTTACCTTAATCAAAAAGGTAAGACAATGTGCAACCACAAGAGCTTTACCACCGACTGAAGCAGCCCTTTGCTAGCAAAACCCTGTACGTTTGTACTGCGTATACCTGTTGATACTTTACACATTGCTTCAGAGACGATATAAAACACTAATTGTTGGCTTATTTTGGCATTGACTTGCTGTGGATCTTCCCTGGTAAATCAGTTCAATGTTACTTTACAGCTCACACCGAGCAAAACCCAACACCACTCTGTGATCAAACTAAGCACGCTCCGGCCCTGTGCTTATCCCTCTGCTTTGATTTAATTGGCACACAATGAAAACACGTCTGTCTGGCAATTGGTATTTTACACATATTTTCTTTAGTAAAAATCAAGACTTCACAAACAGTAAAATAAATGTTTGAACTTACTAGTTACTATCCCTAAAGAATGAGCACTATGCCGTAAGAAAGAGAGGGCTTATTAGATGCCTCATTAGTAAGGGCAGGTATTCGTCTGATCAATAGTGGTCCTGTTTGATCACAAAAATCTATTTCATCTTGAATCAATGTGATTAATAAAATGGCTTTAATCATAGCAGAGACAAACTCAGAGAAAAACTTTTTTTTAGAGACTAACTTTTTTTTTTTCTGACAGGCAGGTGCATCAAAATTCTCTGATGAGAACATCACCCAGAATGTTAAGTTAGGTTGGAGGCTGTGAAATGAGCCACGGTTCTTGATTGGGGGCCTTTGCTACAAGGCATGCTGAAAAAGATAATTAGTCCATTGGGGTGGATCACAGTTTTAAGGCAAAGGCAATGGCAGCGACACCATTTTCACAACGGTGGTCACAATTTATCAATGGTGGTCACTATTTATCAATGGTGGACACTACTTCCCAATGGTGGCCACTGTTCTCAATGGCGGTCTCACTTCCTTAACGGTGGCCACCATTTCCCGATAGTGGCCACTATTTCTTAATGGCGGCCACTGCCTTCTTGGCGGCATCGTCCAGGTTGTCGGCGGACGTGATGGGAAGGCCGCTCTCGGCCAGGATCCTCTTGGCCTCCTGAACGTTGGTCCCTGGAGGGAGGAAGGATGAAACTAAATAAAGATCACCATACAAACAAAAGAGAGGCAACCAAAAGTAGACAAACAAAAAGCTATTCTGTGGCCCATCTGTCACCGGTTGTGTCGCCGCTAGGAGGCTCCACATGAAAGGCGGCATGCGACATTACTGAGATGGAATCAACGCACACCAAGTGACAGATGGAGGGAGTTATGGGTGAGTGGCGGCAAATTCAACCACTGATCCAAAGGCAGTGAATGGGCTGGTGGGGGATGAAAGAGAAAATAAAAGGGCAACTCGGGGTGTATTGTTGTGTGGGTGGCTGGGTGAATGTCAACATTTGCATCTGTGGGACGCAAATCAATCTGGGGGGGACACACACACTGTGTATATGTGGGTGTTTTAGGGGTGGGAGGGGGGTCAGAGCAGGCAGATGCTCAGCTGGAATCTCTGGTAGTACTCATGACCTGTGGATGACCTTGTGGAGTGGCAGTCTAGGAGGCAGGCGCGCACGCACGCACGCACGCACGCACGCACGCACGCACACACACACACACACACACACACACACACACACACACACACACACACACACACACACACACACACACACACACACACACACACACACACACACACACACACACACACACACACACACACACACACACACACACACAGGGCAGGAGCAGTGAGTAGGCAGTGGGTAGGGCAGTGCAGGAGCAGTGGGTAGGGCAGTGGGTAGGGCAGTGGGTAGTGCATGAGCAGTGGGTAGGGAAGGGGCAGGGCAGGAGCAGTGGGTAGGGAAGGGGCAGGGCAGGAGCAGTGGGTAGGGCAGTGAGCAGGGCAGGGGCAGTGGGTAGGGCAGTGGGTAGGGCAGGAGCAGTGGGTAGGGCAGTGAACAGTGGGTAGGGCAGGAGCAGTGGGTAGAGCAGTGGGTAGGGCAGTGAGCAGTGGGTAGGGCAGGGGCAGTGGGTAGGGCAGGAGCAGTGGGTAGGGCAGTGGGTAGGGCAGGAGCAGTGGGTAGGGCAGTGAGCAGTGGGTAGGGCAGTGGGTAGGGCAAGAGCAGTGGGTAGGGCAGTGGGTAGGGCAGGAGCAGTGGGTAGGGCAGTGAGCAGTGGGTAGGGCAGGGGCAGTGGGTAGGGCAGTAAGCAGTGGGTAGGGCAAGAGCAGTGGGTAGATCAAGAAAGCCGGAAGAAAGAAAGAGCTTAAATGAGGCAGAACTCTTAGAAATGTGGGGCCAGCTGCCGCGTTTCCCCTGGCTGGTTCCTGGGCTCAACACGTTGGTTGCCGTGAGTGAAAAGCTGTTTGACGACGGTCGGACAGATGTTGGTGCACCAGCCAATCATCTCGTCAGAGTGCACAGTTTATATAGGGGGCTGCGGAAATTGTGTTGCCATGGAACTCAGGAAATGATTAGATTCAAAACCGGACAGAAAAACAGAAGTATATAATTGAATTATCAGCCATCCACATCACTCTCCAAGCATACCGCCCAACGAACCTCATTGAATTTACAATTTGTAGAGATTCAGATAAGCTAATATGATTTAGCTAGGCGTATACATCGCCTAACCAAAAATAAATTATTCGCAATTAGAATTTTCCAGGTTTTCTGTGTCCATCTGCACGCAATCGGGCTTGGCCTTGTCAGATGAGTGGGCTCTGTTGACTCTCTCTGTGTGAGTGTGTTTGTGCACGTGTTCACGTGCACGCTCGCTCATACACAGACACTTCCACAGTGACCCGAGTCCTGGCTGGCGTGTAATTAAGACAGCATGATATGAGAGTCCTCCAGAGGCCTTGCCTTGCCTAATCAATGGGCCTTTCATGAGGAATTCTATTACCGGCCCCACTTAACGCCTAATATTTCATCGCTTTTGTCCGGCCAGATAATAAGTCATTCCAAACACATTTCAGGAGCACCGCGCGGCAAACAATCAATTGTGCGATGTAATTAATTAAAGCCGGGCCAGGAAGAGACGGCGGTTGACGTATAAACAGGGGACAACGTGTCCACAGCAGTTTTCTAATTGACTGGCATCGTATATTCAAGTCTCCTGTTTCCCTATCGTCCCCCAGCCCCACACAGATATATTATCCTCCGAAAGGGCAAAGCTTTCGCTCAACATTGATAATGGTTGGGAGGCTGGGTGGTGCTGGTGGTGCTGGTGGTGCTGATGTGGGTGGTAGGGAGGGTGTTGTGGATGGCTGGGTGGTATGTTGGGTGGGCTTAGTTGGTAGGTGCTAGGGAAGCTGTTGTGGCGGGTGTGGTTGAGTGGGTCGTCGGGTGGGTGCTGTGGGTGGTTGGTTGGTAGGGTGGGGATTGGTAGGGTGGGGATTGGTAGGGTGGGAGATGGTAGTGGTGGAGAGACGTTGCATGTCCCTGCAACCACATCCTTCTGGAGGGAAACACACACAGGCCGAAGGTTGAAAGACCATACAGCCGAGGAAAGGTCCAGATTTGCAGATAGAAAATTCAAACAGTAGGAGCTACAATACGGCTCAATGCATTTCCATACACGTGCACTGCCTTGTGTTTCCATATGTGTTTACTGCAAATGCAAATTGTGGAAATGTACAAAAATAAATAAATTGCAAAGATGAATCCTCCAACACCGGGAGAGACAAATAACACTTGCACATATTTTCATGAATATTCACAACATCCTCATTGCTTTGTTAGTGCCTCTATTCATGTGTTACTGTTGCACCGGTCTTGTATATGTGTGCTGTAGAGTTGGCACAGCTGTAGGAGTGAGCAAGTGAGGGAATAAATGAATGCATCATCTTTGTTTCTGAGCGACCTGTGTGTGTAGGCGTGCGTGTGTGCGTAGCCGAGAGAGGTAGAGGAGACAGATTGTTCCCGGCAGTGGTTGAAGTCAACGCTTTCGATACAGCCGTGATGAAGGTATGCGTTTGTTTACGGTGAGTGTGTCGGGTGGCCGTGTGTGTGTGTGTGTGCATTTGTGTGCGTGTTCACCTGTAGCCACTAGGTGCTGCCAGAGACCTACTAACTGTCAAGCTGCTGGAGCCATGAATATTAACACAGGCGAACGCACACATTTAATTCATTTATTTGGAATGACCAGCGCGCACGCGCGCACACACACACACACACACACACACACACACACACACACACACACACACACACACACACACACACACACACACACACACACACACACACACACACACTAGAGAAAGGAGCTTGCGTAAAGGCATCGCAAGACTCAGGAAACCGAGTGCGTAGAGTGCATGCCAAAAAACATGAATTTAGAAGGTACACTTTAAAAGCACCTTTTGTCACCATGAAATGTGTTACAATGAAATCAGAACAAGGGGAGATGTTCAAATGCACCGTAAATAGCCTGTAGAGGATTACAGTCATTTTTAGGAATCAGGCGTACCGCTAAAGTCAGATAGAGAGGCCGCGTGCGAGAGAGAGGGACAGCAAGAGAGTTGAGAAGGCGAGGTGGGGGTTAAGCACAAGGTAAAGGCTACAGTAAACATAAGACAGCAGAGAGCCAGAGGGGGAAGCGTTTCATGTTCGGGTCCATACCAATAAAAACATTTCACATGAAATATTTATGGTGAAAAATGTAATGACACAGGGCCCAGGGCGAGCGGGTTTACTGCCCTTTACATGGGAAGGCAGGAGAGGCCAAGCAGCCATATTATGTTATTACAGCTATTCCAGCTGACGGCCGTAGGTCTGGGTGGGTATTGTAACGGTGTTTCTGTGCTCGTGTTCCCCGTTTTTACGTCTTATTCATAGCAATAAATTGAAGGAAAATACTTTCTTTAAGGAATACAAACTAGAAATATATTTATGCACACAGTACGTGTTTAAAGTAGACGAGCGAGTATGTGTGTCTGAGAGAATCAGCAGTAGATTATTCTGTAAAGGTGTCAAAACCCCTTCTGACCCTACCCGCCCTCGTCTCTTAATTATCGAGCAGCAGTACGGCGGTACAAAGGAAAAAAAAGAAAAGAGAAAGAAAAAAGGCTCAATCTCCCTTTTAAGGCGAAAATTGCCTCCACTGCCTGACAGACAGCCACTCGGCAAATCAATAAGCCATGGAAGAGAGTTAAGCGAAAGCAGTCATCCTTCTCCCCCCCCAGACCCCTAGCGTTGCTTCAAGCCTCTCTCTCTCCTCTGTGGAGGCAGCGAGTCGCTTCAGAGGGCCACGGCCCTGGGGTCTGCAGTGGCCAAAGGGGGCAGCAGTTCATCACATATCTCTCTTTGTTAAACACGCTTTGTTGTTAAAAATGCTCTGCTGTAAAAAACAAAACAAAACCCTCTTCTTAAGATAATGAAATGCTAGATCGATTATTAGATAATCAAAAATGCTACGTTTTTAAAATACTCTTTTCTTAAAATAACGTTCTTAAAATGCTGTTGCTTTAAATGCTCTGCTCTTTAAAATAGTTATTAGTGCTGTGAACATTTGAATAAATTGTGTATTCTGTCGTGCATGTGCTCCATTGTGGATTGGGTTGCTTAAGGAAGATTGGATCTTTCACTGATTATTCCCGATAGGCAAGTTATGTCTTAAATAAATCAATGTGTGTGTGTGTGTGTATGTCCACACAGACACAATAACAACACCCCTGGCCCCTCCCCCACTGCTGCTACCAATACTAGCAGCAGAGGAAACCATGAATCCCTAAATGAAATCAAGACGGAGCAAAAAAAAAAAAAGAAGCTTCCCCCAATTAAAAGTTTGCCACTTAATCCGTTCTGATCCAGTTGCAGAGTGCCGGGCTGGTTCTTAGTGGCCCTTTGGTCAGCCTAACTAGCGAGCTGATTGATTGTCAACAAATCCCCACTTGTGTGTGTGTGAGACCCCGTGTTATGACCACCAGCTAAAGCCCGGATTAACCCTCGAGCCAGAAGAGAGGGGTAAGACCAAAAGCGAGCCCTGACCTTCTGGGCGGAGGCCATTTGCAAGCCGGGGTGAATTCCATTTGGCTGTTAAGATAAAAATGCAGAGGGCAATTATGGGGCTATCTATAGCGATGACAGAGCTAATCTCAGAGTCAACAAACATACGCTTTTTTTTTTTATACCATAAGCAGTTGTTGGGAACAGCCTTTTTGTTTTCTCAAGAAGGAATTAATAATTTAAGATAATAAAAACAGAGTTTGGAGGTTACGAGTTCATTTACAATTTTTTATATTTCTATGAAAGATATCTAGAGCCGTACAGAAATACTTGATTATTTAATAGAATATATAATTGAAATATCCAAAATGGGCTTATAACCCCATGCACATCAGAACAACTTTCAACTTTCGATGAAAGTATAATATCCTTATATTGTAAGTAAGTACATATGGAATTTCTGGAGACAAGGCTTGATTGTTTTTGCCATGTCATTTGCCATGATGCACGGTGCAATTTGATGCATTTCAAAGGAGGCAATGCTTCTGCAAAAACCATATGATACCAAATAAATATGTACAAAAGTACAAAAGACGTCTTTGCAAAGATTATCACTTCTCTTGCCGCTGCTCATAAACATTACCCTGGAAATCCAGAGTTCTCACAAGAGCACAATTTGAATTTGCTCAGTGAGTCCCTCTGGGAACGAGCAATGAACGAGCAAACTTCTATATCCGAGGATGGGATGATATAATGTCTGTGCTAATGAGCTGCCATTGGTTGTTCATACTGTATACAGTAATTTATATGTCATTCTTACTGATACATGGTTTAAATTGAGTAAAAATACATATAATACAAAAAATACAAAAACATTGCTGTTTTTCATACCTACCTCATTTCACAAAGCCACCAAAATTCATATTATTAATTACTCAAAGGTCTAAATGTTGAGTCTTTTGTAGCCTCAAGCAGTTCTTTTAAAACATTTCTAAAAGTCCAGTGAAGCAATATGATTGGGCCATTAAGGAATAGAGTATAGAGCAGCATTGTGTATATATGTATAGTAGAGGTTGGAGGAACAGCGTCTGCTCAACAAGCCAGACGCACTCAGCTGCAGGGCTTTTTTGTTAAGATTCTGGCGATCATGAATTTCCTCCGCTCTTCTTACTGAATTGTTGAGTCGTATCTCATTCATCTTGTTAAATGGTTGTCTACAAGTAGGCTATGCATCTCCCGTTAACTGGCCGAAAGTTCCCAGAGAGATTTTTGGCTACTTAATTAGTGGATGCGCCGAGGAAAGCCGACCAATGTCTTCAGCGAAAGACTGCCCGAGAGTTGGTGTGAGTTTTTAATTTACAAACAAGTCTACCATAAATCCATTTTCAGGGTCTAGTAGAAAATAAAAAATGCAACTGAGCGTCAACAACAGGCTGAAAAACACAGAAAATGTCAGTCAAAACACGTTTCAATTAAAGCATTCACATTTCTAGGCACACAGATTACTTCTCTTTTCCAAAATGGGCCGTCTCTGATGGTAAAACATGTATTTTATTGTGTAAATATGGAGAGAACATAATAAAGTAACCTTTTTTTTTATTATTGGAAGTGAAAATGTTTTGGCTCTACACTGCTTATCAAATACTATGGACTAACACGGTACTATAACCTACAATATGCTAGATTAGGGCACATTAATGAGAACACTGCTACAACTTGATGAAAAATTATATTGAATTAGCCACGTCAATATAGCACTCCCTTCTGTCCAGCCTCTCCGCCCTGACCTGCACACACTGAGCTGGCTGTGTGTGGGAATTGATAATTGAGGCGCAGGCCGGCTAAATGAGGGGTAAAGAAAGACCGAAAGACACAAGGACCTCCGGAGCCTCGCTCATTAGCATACAGGGGGGTGAAGGGTGATCCAATCAGGGTGCGGTCTCCATTGTCTCGCTCGGCGCTGGCCACCGGTGCTTAGGATCATGACAAGGGTGAAAAATGCACTATTGGTTGCTACTGCAGGAGTCGCCCGAGCCCCTCAATGAGAATGGATGGCCCTATTGGTGACAATGCAATGATTCATGTCCTGCCACTAAAGTTTAAAACAAAGCAAATAAAACCTGCCCTCCCGCCAGTGTGTCCTTGTGACGAAAAATCAATGACGGCCTGCATATTCCTAAAAGCTGGCTTCCTTGGTCGATGAGGAGTCTGCGATAGCGGCCCACATTAAAGGTTCAGTGTTTGTGACAGCGATCACCAATAAAGAAAGTGTGACCGGCTAGAGAGGCCAGAGGTCAGACGGGCCGGACCTTGAGGGCGTAGGGACGCTCGGTGTGTGCGCTTGCGCGTGCGGACAGACCCACCTTCGAGCCGGACCACCAGGGGCACCTTGAGTTCCAGCTCGCGGCAGGCCTTGGTGATGCCGTTAGCGATGATGGCGCAGTTCACAATGCCCCCGAAGATGTTGACCAGGATGGCTTCCACCTGAAGGGGCAGAGGAACACAAACGTGTGGTTAGACGGATATGGAAACGTATATTTCATACTTCGTTGTGTCATATCACAGCATCAAGGATTGAGGGATCACTGTTCTAAAAATTGAATTCCTTCTTTCAAATTAATCACAGCTATAACTGGCAGTTTGAAACATCTCCCACAGAAATGGACACTTGAAAATATAACAACATATTTTCAATGGTATCGAGTTCTGAAACTTCCTCATCAAATTGAGCAGCCAGGAACCCTTTATGAAGTAAGACGTCTGGGTGGTGCGTGCGTGCGTTTGTGCGTGCTTGCGTTGGTAGTGTGGCCAAGGTGATTACACTAACAACATGCTCCCTGTAATTACCTTGGCGGACTCAAAGGAAAACAGGGTAGGAGCACAGAGAATTAATCCTCCATGTTTGTTTATAATCTCTTTTAATCTGTTCGCAGACTTGGAGGAGAAATGTGTGGAAGTGCACGTTTATCGTTCCGTCGGTGTGTTTTCAGTGCGTGCGATTGAAGAAAGGGTTGAGCCGAGGACTTGGATAGCTTTCAGAAACGAGATCAATGTCACAATGCCTACCGTCTCCTTTCCAAATAGTTGAGAATGACAAAAAAAAAAAAAAAGAACATGAACGCAGCACATTTCAGACACAGGCAGCAAAGCAAGTTATTGCCTGGACTTCTCGGTCAACATAGAACCACCGAGTGGAGGAAATTGTACAACCAGATGCAAACTGGTGCAAACTTAACACCATACAAAAAACAAAATGAATACGAGTTGATCGAAAGGAAGTCCTGATAGTTCATGCAATCATGGCGGTAGAAACCTTTCGCACATTCCTATATTTTCAATGTGTGACTGTGTGAAAGCTACCGGCGTAGCTACAGGTGTGTCCATCTTTCAACCCTACTGCGAACAGTCGGCAAGTGCACTTAAGGACATTCCTTCCCTGCTCCCATAGGGCCGCTGTTCCTCACTGTCGTAAACAAACTGATCGCAAACCATAGCAAACAGGGAGCTTTACACCATGCACTCACCGAGACCGGCGGCATGCACAAACGTGTGCAAGCCGGCTGGTGCGGGCACATGTACAACATCACAACACAGTTGCGTGAGTGGGACCCATTGACCCATTCATCCTGAATTTGTCTATTGCCTTTGACATAGAAATTAACGGGTCTTTGTGTGTTATCACAAAGCAAAGCTCGCATCAAAAAGAAGGACCCATAGCAATGTGTTACAAAGAGCCTTGGATATAAGTAACAAAGAGGTGTGAACCAGTTTATCACTCCTCAAATGCCAATCCTTCAGGAGGTATGCAAGGTTGTGGCAAAAGGCTATGCGAATGCCTTCTCTCTCCGTGTCTGTGCGTGTTTGTGTATTCCCATGACACTGGTCTTGTCATGGCTGAAGGCAGGATCACAAGGCCATTCCCTGCTTAGCGCCACCTCGGTCAGCGCCACCTCGGTCTGCAGCCAATTAGAGACGTGTAAACAAAACCACAGCCAGGGAGAGGACTTGATTTCTGAGACAAGAAACAGTGTGTATGTGACTTCCAAATCCCAAAGTCTTCTTGTAAATGGTGGAGTTTTAATGTGGTATATTAATTAATCACAGTTAATTAGTGTTACAAAATGTTACGGTGCCTGCAGATAACTACAGGATATCTCCACCAAAATACAGGCCACCATAATGATGTGATGTTCCTTCCAATTACACTTGTTCACTGCTGTTTTCCTTATGCAACTGAATGGAACACGATGGCTCTGTGGTGAGCACTGCTACGGCACAGCAAGTCACTGGGTTCAGGGCGAATAAGGAAATATCTGTGGGCATGTTCTCCTCGCATTCACATATACATCAACTATAATGCATGACTGTTCATTTGATTCTCGCTGGGCCAACGTTGCCAAAATCAAGCTCCCTGGAGATGATAAATACGTTTTTATGCTTCAAAACATATCTAATGAGATTTGTCTTGTGTATTTCCTCTTATGACATTTTGTTCTTCAGGCTTTGTATGCGAAAAAGCTTTTGACTGGTTTCAAGTTTGTTTCAATGAGTTCCCCTAGCCTGCCTATGGTTCCCCAGTGGCTAGAAATGGCATTAGGTGTAAAACGAGCAGTAGGTATACTGTTCCGCCTTTGAAAAAATGAAAGCTCAAACGCGCCGATTTGGAATTTGGCCGTATATGTTGTCATAAGGGGCCAGGTTACCTCCCCTTTCTCTGCTTGGCCCACCCAGAGAATTTGGCCCACCAATGAGACAATGAGCTACGACCATGCGAGCGCCACATGTGTGTGTGTGTCAATATACACACTGTAACGCAAGTGTTGTACACTTCTTTGTTATTTGGATAACCGTTTTGCTGTTGGTGTTACATGCATACCACGCAACACAATAACGCAAGCTTGCGTAAATCTCCCATTTGGTGAAAAGAGTAGACTGCGTCGGGTTCTCTGACATCTCTCCACAACGAGATTCGTAGTGGGGGTTATCTCGGCCATGGTTGAGAAGGAATTGGGAACTTCGACATGGAGGAGAAAGGGATTGTTTCCCGCTGCCCGCTGCCGAGGCACCACCGCCGCGGCGCTCCACCAGGCAGCGGTGGTGCCTCGGTGGCGGGCAGCGGGCAGCAGGCAGCGGGGCTCCGGCGGGAGACAATCGCGGGCAACAATCCCTTTCTCCTCCCATTTCGCTGTTCAGTCTGTACTTAAGATTGACGTGGAAGTGGAAGAACCAGAGACGTCGGAGAACCCGACGCAGCCGTTTGAGATTCATGATATCATCCGGAGGCACACACAGCTTTTGGCCATGATAATATATATTATATTATATAGATATCTATATATAATATGATATTACTTAGAAATAGAGCTCCACACCCCCACCCTCCACCTTGACCAGCCTCTAAAAAAACCTCACGTTTGGGGAAAGCTCATTGTGGGACTGGCTCATAGTGGCTATAATTCTGCACCAAGGCTGCATTTCTTGAATGTCTTCAAATACTGTATTAGGGGTCCACTAACACCTATATAAAAGCATCCATGAAGTAGCATGCCATGGGATCTTTAAAAGACAAGTGAAGTTACTACAAAATGATACTATAGTGTGCCTGGTAGGAAATGAGGTTCATTTTAATTTAAGGGAAAGTCATTTGTATGCTTTTAATGCACTTCAACTCTAAAAGTGGTAACAACATGTGAGACTGCCAGAACAATGAATCAAACGAGAACCGTGTTCACATTAACAAAGATGAGATTTTCAGTATTCAATGGTTCTGTTGCCGTGTGTAGAGGAGTAGGGTTTAACTGTGCTGTGATTAAATGGCCCATATGGACATTCACACACTGACGCATGCGATCACCAGATGCATTGTTTCCACTGGGGGGCAGCAGAGACTTGAATCCCGTCTCCAGCCCCCAAAAAGGGAGTCTGTTTCCCACTTTATCAGCAGCAACCAATTTTTCAACTGTCTCTATTGAGAAACACCATATTTCATCTATTCAAGCACCTCAAGCACATCTGTGTCAATCCTATTGACACAGATGTATATTAATGATACACACCCACTAGATTTATGTTGTCCAGTAAAGTAGTACATGCAGTTTTATGAAAATACGAATGTGGTTCCACTCGCCCGTCTTCCATGTGCTCTCTATACGACTCAGGTTTGGCTTACAACAGAACAGCGGCTACAAGAGAAAAGCACATTACATTATTGCTTGTACAATCACAAAGTGCCCAAATATGTCAAATATCATAAAATAAATGTCCATGTTTTTAAGAGTGAGGTACAAACTTGCCTAGGCCAATAAGTCATTTTCAGTTCATTGCCCTCAACACATTGACCGTAAAATAAATACTCCCAGAGAATATATTTGACTTATCACAGAACGCTGGCAAGCTGAATGGAGCCCACCAGCAAGCGCCTGGCTCTGTCTTGGAGCCTTTAAATGCCACTCTTATGAATGGGCCCGAGCAACGGAAGGTTCAATCTTCACGTTTCTGCAAAATCTAAAGTCTCAAACTCTTCTTAAAACAAGGCCTGAGTTGATCAAGGCAGGGGAAATAGAAGATTGGGACAAAATAATATTGAACAATAGATCATGTCGGAGTGGTTTAATGTCACACCTCCCGTTGCACGGCGGTCGAGACACTTTGCTACGAGGGCCATATAGGAATAGGAACCATTGGCAGCAGAGTGGAAGTCTTTTATCGGAGCACGGAATAAAGGAGGGCGGCATAATGGGCCAGGTTCCACTCTTTCAGAGGCTCTCTGTGTGTACTTCCATGCCCCATTGTGGGCTGAGCAGGTGCCTTCTACCTGGACCCCGGTAAAAATGATTATAATTTCACAAAATGGGATCATAGCAGCCAGAACTCTGCCAGCCTGTCAAGGCTTTTTTCCTGTCCAACTCAAAGAGGGGCCTTCACAGTATAAATCAGCTTTTCTGCCTGCCATTATATAGCCAGCTAACTGCATTTAGGACAAGAAAGAAACGTAGCTCAGATGATTTGACATGCTCTCACAGCCCCATGGCTGCTTCCAGATCAGCATTGGCTCTCAGTGGCTTTCCCTTGGCTTCGCTGGCTAAAGAACGTTTGAGGACGCCTTCGCCGGTACAGTTCTAATTATTAAACAAACCGACACAGTAATTGAGGTTTTGTTTGGACAGAAATAAAAACACATAGGCAAATCACTGTCAGTGGCTCAGCAAATGATAATGCATGGGTAGACAATGAAATACAATCAAGTGGTGAAATATGACTTAAAATCCGCTGTATCTACTTAAAAACAGCAAAAGATTACGCTTTTTTTTCGCCCCCTTTAAGTTCCAACCCTGAGGGAATTTTAAAGAATTGTTTTTCTCTGGTTTTTCTGCCAGGATCCCTGTGGCGAAATGTGTTGAATAATCGCTAGCGCACACATTTCTTGTGTCCATAGCCGGCTAAAGCAGTGTTAATCTGTCTACAGGAAAGAAAAGGGGAAGGCATCTTGTTGTCTTTGTAAGCCGCTAGCAGGAAGGAGTGTACCGAAGGCCAGGCTGGAGCCGGGCGTCTCTCTGTGGCCTATTAAGGGACATTGTCTGGTCTTATCTTCTGGAGACAGCTTGAACAGTCACTGCCTGCTCTGCTGGCCCTTGTTTAAACCACGCCGATCTGCCCGGGGGGGGGGGGGGGGGGCTAAAACGCTTGGTTCTGATGAGGCCACAGGTTAAGATGCACAGCTTTCAAATCAACACAGGTCCACTGGCTGTAATCACACATCATGGGGAGGAAGAGAAGAGTTGTTTCATCGATGGCTGAGGTGGGCTCAGTTTGCATTTCATTCTCATTGGCGGAAAAATCTTTTTCATAGAGTATGCGTTGTTTGTGTGTTGTAGGATAACTGATAACTGCGATTTACTAGCATTCCGAAAATATTTAAATTAAAAGCTCAATGACATATTTACATCCTTTATATGATGATTTTTATATTGAGGTTTCCATAGTTGTGACACACTGCACATATAGGAATGTATTTTGTCAGCATGTGACATTATGATCAGAACAATGGCATCTTTTTTTGCTACAATAGAAAAACACTTGCATTTCTTTCAAAATGCAAGACTTTTATGGCATAAATTGAAACATTTTAAGTGCAATTAATGATGTTTTTACATAAAGAAGTCTTATTAACTCAAACACTAACTGGGGGAATATAAACACTCAAGGTTGGTTGTGACTTTCAGGATCAATTTAGTTCAACTCCATCAGCATGTTTGTAAAAGCCGTTCTTGGAGAAACAAGACTATGAGAAAACCCAAATAACAAAAGGAGGGTGCAACAGTAAAACTGAGACAGAACGGCTCTTGCAAGGCAAAGATGGAAAGGAGGAGGCGGAGGTGCTGGGTGGGGGTACCGAGAGGTGCCTTCCACTGAAGGGTGGGACTGGGCCTGGCAAGGGAGGATAAGAGGGAAATAATTATCCGGCCTGGTGAAGCATGACAGCTCCTTCCAGGGCCTGTGCAGTGAGACAGACTCCGCTATGTCGGGGCCGCCACCATGTCACACCACTGAAGACACCTCTTGACAGACAACATCTGAGGTTTGGCTCCATGTTAGAGCGCCGCAGCGACTGACAGCCGCCGACCTGATTGACACAGTCAGGTGCGGACAGCGACTTCCGCAGAGAACAAAAGGGGACGGAGGACTTGGTTTTGATGGCCCATATTTTGGCCACAATTAATATCCCAGATTAAGCATTCATCTACTTGGATTAAAGGAAAAACAAAAAACAGCCCCGCCAATTCACACAATTCTACAAAGATACCGTTTTCAGAGGCCAAATTCTACTTTTAGTATTTAGCGTTTTTACCTGGCAGAATGGAAAATCGACCCACCAAGTATACGTTCTAATATGTTTTTTAACTGACTTAATTATCAAATCCATCCGCCATCGGCCTGTGTCAATGGCTGCATTTCTTTGGACCCTGGCTGCATTTCTATGGCCTGACTCATCGGTGATGAACTTGCGACCCCACGATGTCCTTCTGACTGTTAAGTCCCCTGATGATCAGCACCGCCTCACATGACTACATCATCCCTTCACGGAATACTCAACCTCTCCTCTCCCCCCCCCCCCCCCCCCTTTTGCCTTTTCTTCTTTCGGTGTGAAAAAAATAAATAAAAAATGAAGAAACCAATCAAGGAGGAAATGGCTTGGCCTGGAGCCATGACATTGTGTGTGGGAAGTAGTAGAAGAGGAGTTGGGAGAGAAAGGAACGGGCCCATGTGAAGAGAGAATGGATTCTAGAAATGGCCATTACGGCCTCAAGGTCTGCCATCTTTTGTGTGTAACCAGGAGGGTCAGAGGCTGAGACAGCTGCCTCCCGGTGTTGTCTCCTTTGCCACTGCCTCCAATGTCCTTTGGCCGGGACAAATATGTCCACAAGCTCCATCCCCTAATGCTGTAACAATTGGCAATGAAATGGTCTACAGTCCAATGCCAGAGGTGAAACGTCCAACTGTGTTTTTATTTGGTCATACCTTGTCAGATATGTTGCAAGATAAGTCGCAATGTGTACCATTTCAACTAGCGCGTAGCATATAATGACCATATCTGTATTCAATGCTGATCGATAGTGATTGAAATAATGTTATCAATAAAATCACATTCTATAACCGATGTATCCTTCAAATAAAAATACTGGTCAGCCTGTACCTCTTTGTTTACAAGAATCTATCCACCAACACTCCCAAAACGCCTCTTACTGACGCCACCCAACAAGCAGAGCCACCTTGTTCGTGCCACAGTCGCACAGCCAGAGTGGACAGAACACCTATTGAGTTTTCTGAATACAGAAAGTCCCCAACATACTCACAAAACCCTACAAATTGGGACAATGAAGGCAAAGTCAGACGCACCCATCATGAGGCTTGGTTACAAGCGGACCAAAAGATATTGCGACTTTTCGGGTGAAAAGTATGCATTTGGCTCAAGCTCAATGTAACACAGCTGCAGAGAGAAACGGGTACCATGGCGTCTGATAAAGAAAGGGTAAAGAATAATGAAGCGCAACGCAGCAGACTTTTATTGAGCTGATAAGCTAACAGAGCCATCGTGTTAGTCCATATTGCAAACTGGTTCAAACCCAAAGAAACAAGGTTATCCCAAATAGCATAAGCTTTGCCTTAGACATGCACTCTTTCGGCTATTTACTAATGTTTGGTAGGACTAAAGAGAAGAGAGTAAACAAGGCTACTGTTAAATGTAGCCTTCTAGTGCACTCAACCACCAGAGGAAAGACTTATGCAAGGACTTGCACTCACATTAATAAATATACCATATTCACTGTGGTTTAAATAAAGCAGGTTAAGTGAATAACAGGAGAAGGGCGGGCTGGCCAGGATCTGAACACTGTGCTCAAAAATGGTCCAGTGTTTCACACATACATAATTTTGTTTGTGTAAAGAATATCACACAATTATATGAACAAAAAAAAAGTGTGGCTACAAATATTTTGCTGTTGCTCACACATCGTTGCATAGGTATGCAACGATGCGTGAGCAACAGCAAAACACTTAGTTAAATAATGCTGAAAACAATGCTAATGCTAGGTTCCAATTATCTCAACGGCTTGTAGAAATGCCATTGAACAGTACCTTTGGGTTAACTGTTGAAGACTGTTGAAGACTCACCTCCACATTGACATATACATTGAATTCATTCAATCATTGTTTTTTGTAAAACACAATGACCATGTTTTCTCCACAGTGCTCATGCGTGGTCCCACTGCTTGTTTTTTCAAACCGCCTTGGCCCCCTTTCTTTCGCCAGAGTCCTAAGGGCCGGCGGGGTTTCAAATCCATATCTGAAGTGTACTTTGTTGGACACTGTGAAGTGCACTTCACCTTTTCCTTTGTCATGGATATCGGGGGGCCAGAGAGTGCACTATGTTGTCTCAGTGGTGGAAGCGCTTTGTTGTTGGCTGGTTTGAAGTAGCTATTAAAACAGTGGGGCTAGATATCGGATATCAAGCACGGTTTCTCAGTGCTCCAGTGTGCACACACACACACACACACACACACACACACACACACACACACACACACACACACACACACACACACACACACACACACACACACACACACACACACACACACACACACACACACACACACACACGGCTGTCCGACATAACAATCACCTTCTAATCAAATGGAAGAGCAGGGACATGGTCCAATTTAGAAAGAATGGCAAGTTTTACCACACAAACATACTTCAGTGTTTATGATCATGGGCAAGGCCTACAAAAATATAAAAAGACGAAATTACAGAGAGAGCACTCCAATGGTGGCTGTAGAGGGAGATGAAAGGCCAAATAAGCTGCCAGAGATAAAGACAAGGAAGTAAGAGATGCAGGGGAAGAGCAAGAGCACTATGGCAAAAAGGACAGTAGGGTCGGAGGAGCCAATTAAAGAGAGAGGGGGGGCAAATGGACGAAAACGACAGAGCATTGGGAACCGAATGAAAGTCAGAAACTTCTGGCTGGCGGCGTATTGCTGAATGTCAGTCAGGGATGGGAACCGTACCTCCTGCAGCTCACCTGAGGGCAATAGCTGCATCTACATGTCCACAGAGACACACTCGCACAGATAGCCATATACACACCGGGCTGCGATATGCGTTAGACAGCACATGGGCAGACACTGGAGGCTGGCATATTACTCATCCCCAGAGGAAGTCCTGTCACTGGTGACAGGCGGACAGAAATGTTCCTCAACCTCTTCACTAAGGGTTAATGGCTGTCCATCAGCCAGAATGAGATGCACAGGCCTGGTCCACATAGGCCTCAAAACACACACACACACACACACACACACACACACACACACACACACACACACACACACACACACACTATTCTACCTACGTAGCTATTAGTTATTTATCTAGCTATTTTATACCAAGGAACAGAGATACTGTCTTCTGCATTCACCATGTTCATATAGTGCATCTCAGTGGCATCACTAGGCTGTTTTATTCGGGGCTAAAGCCCCGGATATCATTTAATTAGAATAAAATTTTTTGGTAAAAAACAAAAACAAAAAACTTTCAGACGGTCCTTGAATGCCCCTCGTTTACCACACGACAACAGGTGAGTCAGTACACTTCAGCAGTCAGACTCAGTGTTTACAACAGGTTAGTAGTGAGCACAAGCTCTAGATTTCACTGTCTTTATTATATGTCAGTAATTCAAATGTCTGTAAACGTTTTGAAAACCAACTGATTAACTAACAGTTAATCAGTTAATAAGAAATTAATGAAGAAAAACATGTAAAGAATACATACATGACTGTGTAACTCATTAAACAGTCATTAAATAGTTCACTTTTGCTGAATGTTGACTGTTGGTGTGTTGTGAATGACGCACTTTTGTGTTTGGACAAAGGGAAGTTTGTGAAAATGGGTATTTTTACTATTGGTATTTATTGGTATATTTACTGGTAACCATGGAATGCATTACATTAATTCAGTCTAGAAGTGATGAAATTATTCTAGTCACTAATGGTAGTTAGTTATTTGTTGGATGTCCCGTGTGCTTTACACTAGAAAGAAACATGGGGATTCCAGGGGCATCTTAAAATAAAGTAGCCTAGTCCTTCTAGAAAGAGAATAAACGGTTTAAAAACATAAGCACTTGTCTCACTTGTATTCATTTTACTCTGAAATAACTTGAATGGAACTTTAGATGTCTGGGGATAAGCAGCACAGCAGTCAGGTAGTTATTTAAAGCTATAATAAACTGTATTTAGTTTATTTAGGTAAATTTGCATGCGCAATAGAGCATACAGCAATTTTTTTTTTATCCTTTTCCTTCTGGGCTGATCCCCTGATGTTTCAGAAACCTAGAAATGCCCCTGGTGCATCTAATGTAAAATATTGTTTTTACAGTGAAATAATAGAATAAATAAAAATAAGCAGGAAAAACAAATGCATTGTGATGGTCATTAACAAGCATATGTCCGTTCAACAGACCGGCAAATACCAATTATTATATGTACAAACATGTTTGTTTAGGCCAGATTACATGTAGAAAAGCCTTTTGACTCGAGCGGAGACACACCACCTCTTCCGAGTATAACTATTCTTATGAAATTAAAGTAATGCATAATGGTTACCAAATGGCATAAGTAATCACCTTGGAGACTGGGTACAAAAAGACCGTCAGCCGAATATAAAAGAGCCAACATTTGCTGCTTTGTTCCTAATGCTACACAGCCAATCAAAATTAATTTATTCTAATGTATGCACACAGAAGGTCAATTATCCAAATGATTCCAGTTCAGATTGCACCTGATCTTGGTCACCAATGAGCCATGGAAAGGGCAGCTGGATGTGCTTTGCAAGGCAAATCATCGCCCCAACCTCTGTTTCTCACCCACCGACGGCTTGCATACCTACATTTTTAAGCCTGCTGCTCTACACAGACCATCTTTGGTGAAGTGCATGCATTTAACGATACATAAACAATAGTTAACCTACGCACAGGGATCGTTTTACGATGAGCAACAGGAAAAACAATCCGGATCCTACAGCAACCGGAAGCCTATCAGCCATCCCCGACATTCCCGAGTAACCAATGAGATTTAGATATATTATTAGGCACAGTTAACTTGAGTTAGAACTTAAATTAACTTGGCTGGATGTGATTTTTAATTTGCATTGAAATCTGTTTAAATCCAGTGAGAAAAGACGAAGTTGAGTGAAAGCAGGAAAAAAGTGATACCTTCCAACCCTATCCAGGGATTCAATTCAGCTGGTGTGAAACCAGCTGAAAGCAGTATTTCTGGTGAGGTTATTTTGATTTAGCATTCTCACCATCCACTACAAAGTGTCTGGGCTATATATAGAAGTCCCTATTTATGGAGCTCGTTCATTTGTTATTCACCCCCGTCAATGACCAAATCACAGTGGTTATTGAAAGGAGACGACTACTGTTTTCAATTTTAATTTTAATGCTACTCCGCTCAAGCTGAGCAATTTATAAATGATAGAATTGACATATTGCCCTCTGCTTTCACAAGTTCCAGCCCCCCCCCCCCCCCACCCGGTCCTGTGGGGTCTGGGTAAGCGTGCGCTGGGTTGCCAGAAAACATTGCAAGCCCTGGTGAAAACAGATGGGCTCAATCAGGGTTTAATTTTCTGGAAGAAATAAATAAACGGCAAACATGGATACACGCTGAATGAGTGAGTTAGTGTGCGCCTCCCCTCGCACTCGTCCGGTGGGAGATGGCGGTACGGCGTCTTCTCAGGCCCGGTGTGTCCCGGCGTCACGTGTTGACAAGCGCGCTGCCTCTGATATGCAGATGAGGAGGATGTTTCCGGGGACTGTGGACCGTAGTCTTTCAGGGAGATGGGGGCGAAGGGAGGATGACCAATAGCTCTTGAGCTGACATTCAGTCCTGCAGACCTTTGAAGGGGCTCTGGGGAAGTATGCAGCATATCAATTAGCCATTAAGGGTTTGCTCGGGTATTATAGGGATCAGAGAAGCCAATAAAAGGCCCAGGAGGGACAGTTGGAACCCTGATCAATACGAGGAGTCATGTGGTCGGTTTGAGCTGGAGGCGGGAGGACTGCCGGAAGGACGCCGTTGTCTGACCTCTGACCCTCAGGGGGCATCGAAGAGGCAATTATCCTAATGAAGACGGTAACCTGCGGTAATTCAACCCTTCCGCACTTGTTGAAGATGGACACAAACCTCAGGTGGCTTTGTGTAACACACTCACCATTTCCTCCACCTTACAGTATTTCTTGATCACGATACACGGGACGCAACATAGAACGGTTGCAAGCTTTAAATCGACAAAAACTATTTTACAGGGAATCCTCAGGGTCAACCTCATATTTTAGAACGAAATGCAGATAAGAGCATTCAACTATAACTTTGTGAGGAATTTCTGCCGACGGTGAGGAAAAAGTATAATTAGAAATAAGTCGATAAGTAAGCATTTTCCATTTTTTAAGACAGTCAGTAATGCTGATAACTAGCATACAAGAGCCTAACATAAAAACACAACATTAGCAGCACTAGTAAGTTTATATACAGAAAAACACAGGTTCTCACTTTACTTCTCTTTTGTGTACCAACTGAATTAAGATGTCTTTTGCAACCACCTTACATAATACATAATATCAACCACTTAGAATTAAATTTAACAACATGGGCACATGTTTTGTGCCCATGCACATGTCTTTTAATGTCCACCAGTCCTGAACTGGACTTCCATCTAAGGTGACCCGGCATATAATCATTTCTATATTGACTTTCATTCAACAAAGTGTAGTAAACAAACAGTAGTAAAACTCTTCCCCGTATGCATTTCCAGTCCATAAACCTCCCACATATTGAAAATAATAAATAAAAGTGTTTTCCACTCCTGCTCTCAGAGAACCAGTGACTGAGAAGGCCCCATTCCCCCCCATCTCCTCAGATAAAACCCTTTCAGTTCCATAAGAGTAAACATACACACTCCCACCGCAGCACTCCATCAAGCCTATGTCCTATATACACCACTCAACCATGGATGGCTCAGATGAGCTTGTGTGTGGGCATGTGTGCGATAAACGGACATGTGTGTGCTGGCTGGCATGTGAGATGTTGAGCAGATAGGAGTCCTCTCCAGCAAGATGAGCTCCAATGATTACCGGCCCGGACACTTCTAATTATTCTGTCAAACATCAATCCTTAAGGTTGATGCAGTCCGTCCCACAGCCTGATGGACAGTGTAATCACTGCTCTCTCTCACACACACACACACACACACACACACACACACACACACACACACACACACACACACACACCTTTTTACCTGCTCCAACACACCTCCCTCAACACTCTCTTCACCCACAATGCACTGACACTTCCTTCAGCTTGAATCCGCATTCCATCTAGTCTCTCAGCTCTCTCGTTAATGGGTTAACATGAGCGCCAACAACACGACTTCCAAATAGGGGAAAAAACTGATTTGGTAGTCAGGGTTTCAGCCGGTGTTGGAAGGCTGGGAATCGCACAGTCGGGATAATGGTGCAAAGCATACACCAACCAGGGCCCTCGTGGTTACAATCAGAAGGTTTTCCAGGAGGAAGTGGTGTGGTGAATGCAACAATAACCATCCAATCCAGATTTATAAAAAAGGTCACAAATTGTTGGGACGAGATTAGCAGTTGTTGGAGATGGAATTCAAATGAACTTTAAACCTAAGGTAGTTTGTAAGGCGGCGGGGTACAACCTGCTACAAACTGCTGAACACATTGATCTACAATCATATGGTTCCAGTAATCAGTGAACACCTCAGAATGTGGCCAGCAGTAACCAACAATCCCACCCCATTGGAAGAAATACGAGAGAGTTACAACAGAGCCATAGCAGCAGGAAGCCAGACTTTTAGTTTAATCAAGACAGAAAGAAGTTCTTCACTTCTTAAAGTATGAGGGAAGCCAACGGTGTCCACGCTGGATGATTTCATGACTTCTTGCACTTCCATCTCATTCACATCACCAGAAAAGCAGATGCATGCTCCAATGAGAAGTATGTGCATTACAATTGGTGGTGGCACAAAATTGAAGCTGTAGCTGATGCAGCAAGACATATCAGTAGACATATGTTTCATTACACCCTTAACTGCTGCTACTGAAGCTGCCAGCATACACCTGCTTGCATAAATTGAGCGATCAAACTAAACCAAAGAACCAAGGGATGAAACCTATGGCATTACATATAGCAATAGCTACAATCCAAACTTTCAGAAAAAACTCATGAATAAGCCACAACTGCACATAATATATATAAATATATATATACATATATATTTCTGACAAACACATTCTGCCAGAAACAATGCAGAAATAAACACTACAAAAAACAACCACCTTTGTAAGTAAATGTATAATTGTGAATTGTATATTGTGTGGTCCAAATTAATTTCAGGGTTAGTGTTTTTTAATGACCCATGGTAACCATGGTAACCAAACACATAAGTAGAAAACATGCAATTTCTCTTGAACTGCATTAGACATTATCAAATGAAATAGATAACATTTGTCACGGTTATGCTGGTGCAAGGCAATGGACCAGAATAAAGAGAAGCAGCTTTTACTTCAGTCTGGTAAATGTATTTATTTTCCAAACCCCTGAGCGCCACAAGGCGCTGTCTGCAAGGCGGTCGTCATTCATGAATAGTGTCCTGCTAGGAATAAATATGCCTCCTTACTTTATTGTTGGCTCTATTATGACTCTTGTCCGTCTCAATGTTTGCAAATGTAAAATGCTGCCTGAGATAAAGGCAGAGCTGCATGTTGTGCATGTTTTCCTCAACTTGGCAGACAAGGCTGACTCCTGCAGAGTCAGATAAGAACATCAGGGTTGTGAATGAAGTGTGTAACATTAACTCTTGTACCATACGGTCTACTGTAGACCGATATGGGATTGTGGGAAATAATCAATATGGGATCTGTCGAAAAAAACCCGGTGGTGTTGATGAATGTGTTTATCAAGCGAAATGGATATCAAGTTGCAGATAGATAGATATTTTTATATACATGTATATATTTAAAATATATACGACCAGGGGGGTGATTTCCCCGTGGACGTGACGAGGCATACGTTTCATGTGAACCTCATCGTCTTTCCATTTTGCTCGGGTAAGAGGTGTGCTGATCAGACAAGAGACTCATATCAAATCAAGCCTGGAAAAGCCAATTACACTGACAATAATCTCTCTCTCCCTCCAAGACTGCCGGCGCCTCCGCTGTATGCATTCAGTACAGCAAAAAGCTCAAACAGGGAAAAAATGTGCAAAGAGGTATTCATGGGGGACCTAAGAAATTCATACCAGTGGAGGCAGTTTTTTTTTTTTTGCTTGTGTACAAAAGCTATTTTTCACAGAGCGAGAAAAAAGGATTAAGAAAACGGTTTCATTTTGTGTTGATATTTTTAACGTTCATTATTCAAAACGAAACGGCAAACGAATGCCCCTGCCAATAAATAAATTTATTGAGAAATTAATAAAATATTCATAATTTGTTCGTCTTTAGCCTGATGTCAGCTTTTGTGTGGCGGCGAATTTGGCCACCTCAACCTCGGGCTCCATTAAACAACTCTCCCAGCAATTAACCGGAGTGGCGTGGACGACCTTGACGAGTCGTTTCAAAACATCCTCTGCTGTGTCAACAGCCGTGGCGGGCGCCGACATTGCACGCCACTGTGGTTCCAGATCGCGGCTCGCGGCGTGCGGCATGCGTGTGTGTGTGTGGGAGGGAGGGGAGGAGAGAGGGGAGGTCTAACCGCCTGGGCCTTCCATTGGCCCCTCGCTAGCCCTGAGCACGTGTAGACAGCAGTGCCAGGGGAGTGTGAACTGGGGAGGAGTTCAAACAGCCACACTCTAACCGCAGCATTTCACAGCACCACCTCCACCACCACCCTCCCCTCTGGCAGGGGTGGGGGGGTGGTGTTGGTGCCGCTGCTGACAGGCAGCCTGGTCTCTACAGCCCAGACAGATGGGAGAGGATAGAGGGATGGAGAGAGGGATGGAGAGTTAGCGAAGGACGAGGCAGGAACAGCAGATGGTCCAGTGGAGGGAATCTCCATTCGCTAAATTAAGCAGAGATGAAATAAATAAATAAATCGATAAAACAGTCATTCCTGCGTGGATATGGTTGGCCAGGGACTGAGCTGCGGCGGAACCAGGCCAGGGAGGACTGGTGCCACTGTGGCTTACTGAGCCGTAGCCATGTGTAATCCATGGTCACGTGGGACACAGCAGGACCCCCGCTTTCCTGCTGTGATATTCATAGCAACAGCGGTCATATAGGTTAGACTAATGCAGTCCATAGCATGTGTATAATAGTCAAAAAGCAATTTATTCACCAACGCCATCTCTGTGACTTTCACATTTTGAAGACGGTATAAAATGGACATAAAAGGACATAAAAGGGGGGGGAGGTACGTTTGCTGTGTCCTCCTGTGCAGTCAAGGCAGGTAGCAGTGCCAGAGAGATGGAACCCCGGGAGATGGAAAGCTTGCCAGGCCCGATAGTGAACCAGCACGCTCTCCACCCAGCAGTCCCAAATATCCTATCATGAGGAACACGTGACGAAACATCAGGCCCACAAGAGGGTGTACATGGGGGGGGGGGGGGGGGGGGGCTGAAAAGGAAAACTTCATCATGCTGTGAAGTTTGTACCTCTGCAATACACAAGGTTACTTTAACCCTTATGCCTGCACCCAGCCACCCATCTCCATAGGCCACCCATCACCCAGCCAGCCAGCTGATCTCTGGCTGGCTGGCCCTGCTCCTCTTGGCCCCCCCTCGGTGTGAACCAGGTGCTGTGATGACAAAACACTGCTGGCAGAAAGTGAAAGAGCAGAGAGTAGAGCTCAATTAGCCCCAGCTCCAATCCCAGATCCTTTATTGATTTCCCATGGATGAAGAATGGCAGACAGGAGGGGCGGGGTTGCTTCTCCCTCAGCCGTGCACGCGGGACCACATCTTTACTCTGTGCAGGGGCGTGTTCAGGAATCAGCAGGGGGGACGGGAGGCAGGGGTTTAGGCGGCGCCGTGAATACATTAACCACACACGTCTTCATGTCAGGGTTAAGTAATAGGGCTATCGAATACGCTGAAGAAAATTAGTCTTTATAGGCATGCGGCGGCCCCCTCCTACCTCCTACCGTGTAGGGCGAGAGAGACAAGACATTATCTCCCTCAAGGGCAGATCAACCTGACAAGTCATCAGTTCCACGGCACCTCACTGGACCATTCTTCACTTCCTCAAATTAACCTTCAGGAGAGGGGGAGGAGGGACACTACATCCGCCCCCCCCTCTCCCCATTTGTCCACAGAGTTGGTGGTTGCACAGTAGCTCCAGTACTTTCTGTGTCACACACACACACAAGCACCCTAGATAGATTGTTTACATTTTGCAAGACTGTAGCTCATTTGTGTATGACACTGGGTTTGCTTGAGTGGTGTTAACTTAAAGTTTGCTTGGGGAGAAGAAGCAGGAAAAAGATCTAACCGTAGTAAGATGGACAAAAACAAAGAACTACAATAGAAACTGTTTAAAATGTGTTTTGCCCTAACAAACTGTGAGTGTGCTTGCTAAAATGCTAACGTCAGTGCTAACGTCACAGCTAGCGTCACTGCTACCTGAACGTCGTAAAAAGTGTTCCAATTTGGCTTGAAAAACCGCCCAATCTGGCAACACTGCCCGCGAGAAACGAAGCTGATATGGAACTTAAACTGTGATTCTGAAAAAAGTATAAAGGTAATCGAAATTCGGTTTTCAGATTATTGAAGATACAAATCTGTTGATTTGTTAAATGGTTTCAACAAAGGTTAATGTTGAAAATTAACCAAGTTACGATGTCTGAAGTAGTTCCCATTGACTTACATTGTAAAAAGAAAAGCCGAGCAGTTTAAAAAGTTTAAAGAGCTGAAAGACAGAGAGATAGCCATCATGTCGTTAAAGAGCTGAACGTTTTGATAGTGGAATAGTTTCTGTAGCTGAAAGTATGCAGGAGCAGTTAACTGCACAAAAAAACAAGCAAACTGAATAAAGAAAACTTAGAAGAGTAGATGTGCTTGCAGTAGCAACCACATTAATAATCAACTGATGAGTAATACTCACTACTACACCCTATAATCCAAGCATATTACAGTGGGACTATGGGGGTAAAATAGCAAGAGTTATCCTGGGGTTACATTTTAAATTGCGCATATCTGACTGACTTGCATGTTACATTGATTTTCTGTACAGTCTAAATTCAACAAGCGATCAATTTGGACTGAGAACCATGCTTACTCTAATTATACAACAAAGAATGTATTTTATTTCAGAATGCATGTCATTTATTATCAATATGTCTATGCCATTTAGTTTGGGGGCTTACAATATAACTTACCTGTGCTGCATAACCCTTTGCTTGATTTATTCTAACTTCTTTGAATTAGAAATGACAAAAACATTTCTGGCCTTCATTCTCAAATAGATTCCGACCTTTTAGCTTCCAGGCTGTTCATGGGGCCGGCGACTGATGTTGTTTTTGTGCTGTGTCCTTTTCAAATGGAAGATGAGAAAAAGCTAAGCCTCATCATTTCAACCAGAGCATATGTATTATTTATTGTTTGCCTGAAGGGGTGAACACACAGGCCACAACCACTACACTACAGGTGAAACACTGCTATGATTAGATATTGTTGTGTTCAATTACTGCCTCACCCAACCACATCTGCTGTTAAACACATTGCTATAAATAATAACAGATTGAAACATTATTTAATTAATTTGTGCATGTTAATGAAGTTAGTTATTGGGACGTGAGCTCTCAAATGCCTCTTTTCCACCAACATTACCAGCTCAACTCGCCACGAGTTAGTGTGGCACAACTTGGTTTGGTTCCAGGCAAGTTGTGTTTCCATCTCGAAATAAAGTACCTCTTCAATCGCATGCACGAAACTGCAGTGATGTACTTATCCACGTGACACATTAACAGACAGGGCTACACACAGGAGCATCTCCACCTCTGTCACGGTCCACGGTGTGTTATTGTGCGCTGATCCTGCCATGTTCAATAATCAATCACTATTGTTGACTGAACGCTGATGTTAGTATTTAAAGACGCCGGGTGTCGACATTTGAACATAACACAATATAGGTACCCATTTCATTGCGTGCAAACCTCGGTTTTAAATAACAAAAAAAAAAAAAAAGGTTTGCTATGTGTCAAGATAGTAATGTCTGCGCAAATAGATGTATCAACACAACTTAACATTCATAATTCATCTACAACAACCAGAATCATTAATGTCCATCTGTGTATTTCATGTGCTCAATGTGTTCACTTTTGATGTACGGTGTTGTACATGGAGAGTGTAGAAATGTGAATGTATGAGAGTACATTCACATTTCTACACTCTCCATGTACAACACCGGACTCAACGTGTTCACTTTTGATGTCCGGTGTTGTACATGGAGAGTGTAGAAATGTGAGTGTACTCCCTTGCTGGCAGGTCTGACCTTGTGGACATGAAAAAACTGGAGCCTGTCTGTCTCTATGGCGACAGGCATCAGTTTGGGTTCTTAAATGTAGTTCATGTTTAGACATTTGATTGAAAGGCAGATTGACCACATGCACATCGTTGTTTCCATGGACGCAATTATGGTGAGTGCTCATGTTTGTTTCTCGGCCGTTGTAACCATGTTTTAAATATTTTTAATTGGAGAGGAGGTCAGGGAATTTAGTGAGCATGCTGCCATTGCCTATAGACAGCTGTGGAAAACCCATGCTAATTACACAGGTTTGTGTGCTCACCGAACTGTGGACACCTAATGGCACACTTCATTAGGATTACACGTGTTGTTACAGTATTTGTTTATATATAACCAACGGAGCACTTCAAAGAGCTGCCCTTGAAAATGCGCACACTTCACAATTGATTCGTCTCATGGAGCCTATGAACTAATGAGTCACGGAGAACTCAGAACAAAGGGTTTCGCTGAGGAGTAGCAGCCATCCACATTGGTGAGGGCCTGGGTTATCGAATCCTCCAGATCAGAAACACATCTGATGAATTTCATGAGCTGCCCATCTGATCCTTCACCATCATGGGCTTCAAATGGGCTCTAAGAAAATCTGTAGCAAAGCCAGAATATAACTAATTTCCCCAATCTGGGTTTCCTTAAATCCAGATGCTCTGTACTGACGCGGCGAACACAACCCATCGCACGGGCTGCATGTTCTGCCAATGTTCCACTTTGTCTTGAGCCCGACCTTAGCGTGAGAGTCCCAATGCGACGCATGGCTCTACTCCGACTGCCTCTATGGCCGGACCCCTCTTTAGTTGCAGCCTAATACCCTGTGCAATGGGGAATAAAGTCCATTACATTGGGAGCCGCCTTTCGGCTTTACCTTTGTTTCCATCTCACAGGCTGCTCTCATTGTTTGCTGTTATGGCACTGGGGACCCATGGGCTCCCAGAGGCTTCTGTCTCCAGGTGGCGTGGCGATCCCTCTAGCTTGGAAAACAGTATTGCACTATGCTCCCACATCACAGCCGACATTCTGGAGACATGTTTTCTGGGATCCCTGGAGTGGTTGGTGTGTGTGTGTGTGTGTGTGTGTGTGTGTGTGTGTGTGTGTGTGTGTGTGTGTGTGTGTGTGTGTGTGTGTGTGTGTGTGTGTGTGTGTGTGTGTGTGTGTGTGTGTGTGTGTGTCTCTAAAGGCGATGCGAGGTGAACACGTGAGAGTGTTATTTCCCCTCACTGGTGCGTGTCTTAAACACACCACCGCAGAGGACATGGGGCGATAAAATGGAGGTCGTCTGGCTTAGATAGCCTATCCGCCGCAAGAACGAGCCACGCGTTTATCCGCCGCTCAGAAACACCATCCATCCCGAAGCTCACATTGGCTTTGAAACGTGGAGACAGTGTCTGTGGTGTTGACCCCCACAGCTGAAGCCCACCAAACATGAGGAAGTGCATTGTCGCTGCACCCGGGCTGGGTTCAAAGATCTGCATACAGGGCGAGAGGGCCAGGGTCTGAGCCCCGAGGTGCTCAGCTGACAGCCATAGAGGACTCCTAGCCAGTGGCCTTAACAGGATTGCCGTGGATCAAAGGCAGGAGAGACGCGAAGCTAGAGAAAGAGAGCCAAAAGCCGGAGAGACATAAAGGCAGCGGAATCAGAGAAGGCAAAGAAAAATATAAAAAGACCATACTATACCAATCCATGATGACAGAAAGCATGGGGGGGAGTTTAAAAAGTATTTGCCAAGTATGGGAAAAATATATATACATTTCAATGAATATATTGCCTTGGTAAAATGTCAACATTGCCAAAATATGATATGAAAATAAAATAAATAGTGTTTATCTAATTCCCTCTGCAGTCTATATTTAGGGTGAGGGTTATTTTGGTTTTTTATTTTTCAAAATGCACAGTTTGAATTTAGAAAACAAGCCAAACTGTGCCTCAAATAATGTGTTGCCAACGTGAAGTAAGAAATGAATACCATGCTGGTTGGAGAAGAGTTACTGCAACCAAGTGATGTGCTCAGAGCAGGAGGGAGGGAGGGAGGGAGGGAGGGAGGGAGGGAGGTAACAGGTGAGTCAACTCAGAAGCAGTGAGCCAGGAAGAAGGAAACAGCCTGTAGTTCTGCCCAGGGGTGATAGGATGCAGTTCATTGGAAAACACACAATATGCTAACATGATCATAGGAGAGCGTGATTAAGGAACCTACATGGAAACACACACGCGTAGAGGACCCACCATGCTAGAGGCCGATCCCCCATACTAGAGGCGGGGCAGGTGATGACACATTGAGCGTTGCACGTCACCAGGAGGGGGGGAGGGCAGCAGTAGGACTGGAGGCTTTGTTCCTCATGCCGTGTGAACAACCGTCACACACACAGACGCACGCACGCACGCACGCACGCACGCACGCACGCACGCACGCACGCACGCACGCACGCACGCACGCACGCACGCACGCACGCACGCACGCACGCACGCACGCACGCACGCACGCACACACACGCACACACACACACACACACACACACACACACACACACACACACACACACACACACACACACACACACACACACACACACACACACACACACACACACACACACACACACACACACGCGCACGCACGCACGCACGCACGCATGCCCGTACACCCAAGGAGGGAAGGGGTTTAGTCAACTGAGCTAATGCTAACATGTTAATCTGTGCTTCTCCACCTCTCGGCGGAGATGCAGGGTGTGTCTGTACTTTGCATTGCCTCCGCGCTCCTCACGCCTCCATCACCATCGGCAACACAGCACAGCATGTGGAAACACTCAACACGCCTGCAGGTGACAATTACTCCACCACACTGGAATTATTCCAAACACACATACGGCCAGCTTCAAATCGGCATACAGATGTATGAGAAAATCATATTTGTCTTTGAAAATAACTATAATCCACTGAGTCGAGCAAAGAAAAAAAAACCACAACAAACCAACAGCCGTAAGCCTTGGGTCAAAATGGTTGCCAAATAAGGTATAACATCCATCCACTTTGCTCACGCCAGACGCAGGCACCAGGCAATAACAAGGTTATTTGGCTGTTGGCATTTGCTGCCCGCTACGACCGCATGCCTACAGGTGATGTGTGGAGGGAACATCAATACATGGAGCTGTTCTGTCAATAACCACACGTGGATAGCGAGAAAGTGGAGTCAATTTTTTTCACAATAAAAAATGGACAGCAGCCCCTGCTTACAAAGTCCAGGGACGAAAAAATGAAATAGTCTCGTACTAGATAGACGTGATTCAGCTGTATAGGTTATTCATAGTACTTCACATGTTAATATCTCAATGTACACACACAGTGTGCTGCAGTCTTCACTGCCATCATAATTTACATTTAAATTATATTTTTAACAGCCAATGCAGATAAAAGCCATTATATCTTATCTAGGGCTGAGCAAGTGAACGCGCTAATTACGAGTTGACGCAATCTTATTTTAACGTGATTAATACAAATTACGCAAGTTAAAAAAATAAGCAGCAACTTTTTTTTTCACATTGATTTTGAAAGGTTTTGTCCACAGAATGTCAACATTCATATCAGAATTTTTTGTTTTTAGTTCCACTTACTTTACATTCAATTATACTTGCAATAAGTGACTGCCTGATTACAATTGCAGTAAGTGACAGCCTGTTAACAATTTCCAAATCTGTGGTGCTACTTGAATTGAACTACACTTGTAACTGTTGGTTTACAATGGTGTTCCGTAAGTTTCATATTCAATCCACACTGAGTGAGTCAATAAAACTCCCTCAAGATCACTTCGTCTAGTTTTTGCTTATTAAGTACATTTGGTATGAATGATAAAGTGTCTTTCCATTTGATAATCTCATTTAACTTAAATTGGATTTAAAATATAATTTTAAAAGTGCGATTAATCGAGAGTTAACTCACCAATACAATGCAATTAACGCGATTAAAACTTTTAAATCGTTGCCAAGCCCTAATCTTATCATATCATCATAAATGCCGTCTCCAATGATCTCTCAGAAAAAAATGACACAATATGATTTTCTTCAGAACAAGGCGCTTTAAAACAAGGCGCTTTAAAAGTCAGTAACCAATGAACGGGAGGCCCTGTGTCGCTTGCCTCTTAATTTTCGCACAAGGTTCAGTACCTAGACTGTTCAAAACATGGATGTAGTGTCCGTGACGTCCAACCAGCAGCGAAGTGATCCATAGTTGGCCCATTGAGGGGGGCAACTGAATGGCAGCCTCACTGTGTCAATATTCAACACTTAATAGAATACATATTAAATAAAGCTAGCTCTCAATATACACAATAAGGAGACATCCTTATTGTGGGATTTTAACTAATTTAAAATAGCCACTGGGATTATAACTAATTAAAAAAAAAGTTTAAATATGTTCAACTATCACAATGACAATCACGCTACAATCCTATATTGCCGTGTTGGCAAAAAAATACATTTAATTGATTTATAATTCATTAATATGCTGCAATACTGTAAGACCTCTCTGAAAAACAAGTTTTAAAAAAAAATAAAAATGTTATGCTTTTGTTTCAAATATCTGCCCTAATTAACTTGCTATTGAGTTAGGTTGGCTCTACCTGGCATTCAGGTGGCCACAGAGCTGGTTCTGCCCAGCCTATAGTGCCCACAGAGGCAGTCTTCAACCCCAACCTATAGTGCCCACAGAGGCAGTCTTCAACCCCAACCTATCTCTAGGGCTGGCACACACACACACACACCTCAAGGACATGGGGCTTTAGAGAAAAATGGAGAAAGAAAGAGCAAATAGAAAATAGAGAACAAAGTAGAGAAAACTACCAATATGACCTTTAATGCAAAAATGTTTTGGTTATTATCATTGTTTTAGATATTTTTTTAATATTTACGTCATATTCCATAGCTCCTACACATGTAGCTGGCCTGAAAACACAGGGCTTATTCAAAGGTTAGGTTTGCATTAAATCAAGCAATAAAGCCATTGTGCAGTGATCTGTCCCACGACACACACTAGAGTCCTAGAGCATACACCAAGTTCCAGTCACAAACTTCTGTTCATGATCTTGTGCAAACTAAGTCGACAAATGGAGCCCTTCAAAGACTCATGGCATCGTGTTGTACAGTCACAGTCAAAATCAGCTCACCAGAATGTTTGTATAATGTAATTCCTGCTTATGCAATGGCGATGGGGAGTAAAAAATGACTTGAGTAGAAAATGACTCGAGGAAGGGGGGAAAAAAAAAAAAATGCTAATTTGTTATCACAGAAGATAATTAACATTCCCTCCACAGATCAGTACAGGTCTCTCAGCTCCCCTGGTTGAAATGCTAATGCCGCTTCCAGCCATGCTCATTGTCGGTCCTGCTCTCCCTTTTCCTCCATTGGGGAGGAGCTACCTGTCACCGTCTCTGTGAGCAGCAGGCAAAGGGGGGGGGGGGGGGGGGGGGGGCAGCTGCTCCTCAGTGGGGATGAAGGAGAGGAGGATGAAGAGGAGGGGGAGGAGAGGGAGGAGAGGGAGGAGACTTAGTGGGGAGGGGAGTCTGGTCGGGTGGGGCTGGGCTGGCAGGGGACTCGTCATGAAGACTATTTGAAATGTTCCTTGTTAGTTTTTAAACATGTTTGCCCTTGTACTGAAGGAGAGTTAACTGGCTGGATAGAGAGCAAAAGATTCCGGCAGTTTCACCGCTTCATCAGATGTTAATTTTACCCTTTCCCATTTGCCTAGCCGCGTACGTGGGTGCGTGTGCGTGCGTGCGTACACACACATGAACATGTTTGAAACATTCATGCAAGACATAACTAGATTAAGCCAATGAATCGCCGGCAGGCCTGTTAGACTCTTCCTTTTAACATTTATCCCTTTATAGAAACAGTATGCCTCGCTGGTTTATTTACTCTGGTTTACACTGTGTTGCCCATGGAAACATTGCCCGTCTCCTGCTACTCATTAAACACAAGGTTACACCAGTGTGGAGACTATAAACATTGACAGGAGTTAACACAACAGAATTATTGTGGGCACAGAATCATATCATCCATGCCATACCCATTCCTTATTATATTATAGATATGGGGCTGAGTAAGGTGAGTGAAATATGGTATAGAAGAATATTGCTGAAAATGTCATCACAATAAAATACAGCAAGCTGACACTTTTGTTATGCACAGGAGTTTGTCGGGTTTTACAGTTGGTTGCCTGACAACGTTGTATGCTTCTGGAAGTCCATGTGTGCTTGTGTTCGCGTGAGTACACATAAGACTACCGGCGTTTAATTTGAAAATATTCTGGTGTGCAACAACACGTGTTATTGTAAAAAAAATAAAATAAAAAAGGACCATACGGCTCTGGGTCCGTCTCTCCTTATTTCACTCACAGCATTCTGTGGCGCACCTGCCACAGATGTAGACAAAAGCAATATTTGGCTTGAGAGTGCTTTGGTCTTTGTAATCAGAGCACCTGTATGGCGATTCTTTGTTATGTCGTCCACAAACTCCACACCGACCAACACACATTGATTTCAAAAGAGGAACATTTTAGTGACGCCAAGAGAAATGGTAATGATGGTTGGATCACCCAGACCGGTATTGTCCTTACTTATATAGTCCTTATAAATATACAGTGAGCTCAACAGGTAAGATGAACCAACAGAACTCTATGTGTAAGTATGAAGCACTTCCACAGCACCCAACATTTCGGTTTGCGTACATTATTTATTGCATTGAGAGTAATATAACATTGGGAGTCGTGATCCCCAGACATGAGCTTGAGGTCATCATATGCACTCTACCTTTGGGTCGGCGGTGAGCAGCTTGAACGCTTCGTACACCTGTCTCTCCTGGACTCCGCCCCCCAGGTCCAGGAAGTTGGCAGGTTTTCCTCCATGCAGGTCAATGATGTCACAGGTTGCCATGGCCAGCCCGGCTCCGTTCACTGTCGGAATTCAGAGGTAATGAGCATGTGTAAGCATTTCAGAATAATGTTCAGGATAATCTGCAACAATGCGTGTTGTCTGAGTGACAGTGAGCATGATAAACTCAAAAGCCCAGAAAAATACAAAAATAGAATGTAAAACAGTGCAAAGTACATTGCACACACTCAAGACAATAAGACCTACTATTTAGAGCACTGATTTCAAGGAACAAACCATCAGCAAGTCAAGAGTGCTTCTTTATTCTGTTGATTTGGTTTTTCGTCAACGTCGTTTCCTTCAGCTACAGAGTCAGAGTGGTGGTCCGCCGGCCTCGACTCCACATCTTCTAATCAGTGACATCCAACACTTTGCCATAGAGTGGATTATGGCTGTTCCTTTTTGTGCCCTTGACTTTAGCGCAGCGAGCTTTGATTATGAGAGCGCTGGCTGCTCTCTTTTGCTTCCCACTGTGTCCGGTCAGCCTGGCGCCCGTGTGTGGCCCCCATGCTGAGCGGCCCGACAGCCAAGTGTTTCAGTGTGCGAACTGTCTCACATCATTTGGTTTAGCCAAGCTGAGCCTGGGTCCAGTTAGGCTCCCTGACAGAGGCCGCAATGAAAGGGAAATATGCCTTAACAGCTGTCTGTAATGGCGGTGGTGGTTTATAGAGTTCTTAAGGAACCTGAAGGCCCCTAAAAGACAGCCGTTTTGCTGTAGAAACGTGCCGGAGTTGCCAGTGGCGGTGATGCCATCCACAGTAGTCCCAACAAGGGGGTGTTGAGTGGGGGTTACTTGGCTAACGGAACAGGTCTAATGTGTTTAAAGGGCTAGTGGGAGCGACTGTTAGAACCGCGGTACACCGTTAACGCTTTGATTTATGAAGAGAGAGGGGGTGTTAAATGAGAACGCTAACAATCTGGCTCGCTGGAGACTTTCTGGGTGGATTATGGATAATTAGAATGCATTGGTTACGGCAGCACTCCTCCTGGAGTCCTCCGGAAGCCGTTTGTAATGCCGTGCCCGGGCAGCCTTTACTTTGCCTCGAAGTTTCACCCGCCAAAACCGCCACACTTGTGTCACTGCAATCAGAGAGCTGCACTTATATTACCCCAGGGACCCTTCAAGTGTGGCACAAGAAGAGGTTTAGACGGCTGCTATTCACTTTTTATGGTGCGCAAGACCCCCCCCCCCACCCCCGACCCAGTGCCATTCCATTCGTGTGTGTGTGTGTGTGTGTGTGTGTGTGTGTGTGTGTGTGTGTGTGTGTGTGTGTGTGTGTGTGTGTGTGTGTGTGTGTGTGTGTGTGTGTGTGTGTGTGTGTGTGTGTGTGTGTGTGTGTTCCTGTGAGCGTACCGAAGCATGCAATGTTTCCGTCCAGTCCGATGTATTTCAGGTCCCACTTGGCCGCCTCCGACTCGGTGGGGTCGCTCTCTGACATGTCGTCCATCGCAAACACCGCCTTTTGACGGAACTCTGCGTTGTCGTCAAAGTTGATTTTGGCGTCGAAGCAAACCACTAGTGGAGGGGGGGGGGGGGGAGTTGTTGGAAGGGAAGACACAACAGCGGGACACACGAGAACCAGATGGACAGAATGACAAAACAGTAGCACACACACTAGACAGAATGACTAAACAGTAGCACACACACTAGAACTAACATTTATAGAGAGAGAAAAAAAAACGGATACAAAACACTAATGTTTCAGAGCTTAAACTGAAACTGCGGATGTCCCCTCAGTCTCATTAGGCTTAATTATTTCACGGGTTGGCACACTGAGGCTTATGTTGACAACCCCCGAAAGGATGAAGCTATAATGCTAAACAGGCATTTCATTTTTACACTACCAAGCGATAATGCATTGCGAAGAGACCAAAGGAAGTGGTTGGAAACATTGATCTGATATTACAGAAAAGAGATAATATTTGGTAGATGTAATGATTGGGAGGCAAACATTGATGAATGGACACATACTTCTCTCTACATCTATCGCAGTAACACACAGATATACTTGTTAATGGCTAGAAGAAGCAAGCTGTAACTATCTGTATTTTTCCTCTAAAATTGACAAATGGATTAGACTCAAGATTATAACTTTGTGCTACAAAAACTAGTCACAAAAAGTTCCTTGCCATGAAGATCCAACTGAAAATTCCCTCAAAATTAAAGATGATCCGGCATCTGTTGATTTGAGGTCTACCAGGCACGCAGAGTATTTGCGTTCTTTTGTGTGCTAGCCTTGGCGGCCTAGCAATTCATAAGGAATTATGAAACGTATCTCATCAGTCTGTGATGGCAACCACTCACACATCAGCAAGCCATTTTTGAGAAGACATTAAAACATCAAAGACCTGAAAAATCCCAGTGTTTTGTTGCATGTCTGGGAAGAAGTGTGCAGCATAACCAGGGTTCAACACTACAGACAAGACAACCGCAGTTACTAACTACGGGAGAATAACAGTTCAGGGCAAGTTCAGCGTTATGTTTCTAATAGGTAACAACAGATGAAACCTTGCAGCAATTAGTGAGGACGGAACATTCTTCTCATGGGCATTCATGCTTTGTTTATTTCCCCCAACTTGGTAAGGAGCAAAATAATTGTTTTGGCCAAGTTAAAACGAGCGGGACTGAAGTCTGGCAGGCTCACTCTCTATTGTCTTCAATGATTTTTGGTTTCGTTTTTGGTAATTGCTCAAGTTGGTTAAAAAAACAAGTTAGGATTTCAACCTAGAACATTGTTCCCACCATGTTCTACCACATAAAGGCTTGTCCTATGACGTAGGCAAAAAGCCATTTTAAGGTGTACACTTACTTATACTGAATTATATATCAGTAATTAGGAAGCTGATACACCATTATTGTTCAATAATTTATGGAGAAGGGGTGAGATTAAACAAGTTTTTCTTCTTCTCCCCCCTTTTCGAACAAGTAAAGCAAGTGTTAGACAGTTTGTTTTCTTTTGTGGTTTTCATTGTTTGTAAATATTCCTTAATTCTAACTGTCCACTTGTTTCATCATTTTTGCTGCTTATTTTTTTGTTTTTCCTTTTTCTTACTTGTTCGAAATAAAAATATTTTCAATTCAATTCAATATGGAAACTCTCACCTAGCAACCAGGCGTCATCATCGAGAGAAGGTGGGACGTTCATTTTCAGGAGTTTAGCAGTGAGAAGCAAGAGACAGCGAGAGACATCCCATAGAGTGTTATTTTTTCGTCCAAACGTATCTATATTTATTATATATTTATTCTGTGTCATTGATATTCTTGTCATGTTTTTATCCCCCCCACTCCCAGGGACAGTTAACTGGCATGCACAGCTCACAGGATGTAAGAAACTGAAGATTGTGTGATAGTAGACCGGGATAATACCACAATTCAGAAGCCTCTCTGAATGGATTTTGTATAAATACAGTCATTGAAATTGGACGATCTCAAGCAATCAATCTGTATCGTCTCATATCGTCTCAATCTGTAGCGTCTCATTCAGTTAGTGAGAGAAGTTTGCCTATTCACTTTATTTAATGACAACATGGTATGAAAAGGAGTAATTCCACGTAAGGTCCAGTTGAAAACCTGCTTCTGACTGCTTCTAAATAAGGCACAAGAGCTTTCGTGCATTTAGAGCTTTGTGAGCCTATATACTCAATGTGAATTGTAACTGGATTACATTTGCATGTACGAATAACGCCGCGTTCACACTGCACACATCCGTCGACGGATGACGGACGGCGTGTGTTTTCCCGGGTTGTATTACAAAGGCGATTTCATTGGACGGTGTATTTGCATATATTTACATAACGCGATCTGATTGGCCGACGGATCCGTCGCTGCCTGAAAAGTTGAACATTTCTCAACTTTTTGATGCAGGCAACGGAGCCGACAGAACGGACGGACCTACAATGCATTTCGAGAGCGCCCCATGCAAAGTCAATGAGATCCGGACATATGCAGTGTGAACACGGTGTAAGCAAGCAAAAAGCAGCATTTTATTCAAAAAGGATAAGGAAATATCACAGAGCCTAATTTGAGACTATGAACGCGTCTACTTCAAAAATGTGAACAAGTCTACTTATTCACAAGGAAACAATGTATTCAGCTGCACATATTAAGCAGCACCAACGCACATCCACACTCGTATCAACCCAGAGCAGTGTACACCGTACCTTGTCCTTCGGGAGTCTCTCCCAGAGGATTCACTTCGACTTGAGTGGCGTCGACTTTCAGGAAGAGATCATAGAGCTTCTTAATCTGATCTGCCGCCTGCGAAAAGCCACACAGGACAGTAATTACCCAGGAGTTCGTCTGCCTGCCACCCGGCCCACCTCGCACAGGCAATAAAACACTGCAAACCGCTTTCACCATGAATTAAGAGTGAGCACGTATTCCTCCTCACTTTGAATGTTGTGCATGGGTGCGCACACACACACACACACGTTATTCAGGAGCTCAATTAATCATCGTACCAAAATTAAACTGCCGGTTGATAACGCAGCCCTGCAAATGTTCAGAAAGCACTGTCTAGTGCAATGCAGTGCTTGCTGAATATCATGAACACACCAAATAGTTACAGGCCAAACACGCCTCTGCCAGATATGACAATAGACCATCTGGTAGGGAGACTAGTAAAATGACAGTCCACTACGAGCATCCAAATCTGAAGCGCCATGATCCACGGCGGAGCCTTTTGTGCGAATGTCCTGTGTTCCAACATGAACGCGTGTGTCTGTTCCTCTGCACTGGGGCTGTGGAAGCTTCCAGCAAACTGCATTACCTGACTCTCCAGAGGTCCCTTGAAACCCAAATTGGATGCCATGCGTAGTGCTTGATCGTCTTTAACGCCCTCGAATATATCGATGACTTCCTGCATGAGAAGAGAAAACACAGGACTCAAACACGGTGTGTGCGACCACGACGTTGATAGCCACTAGAACCACAAGGACTAGCAGGTTTGAACATTGGACCTGATTCTGAAAAGACAGTGAATGTTTACGTTACACAAAGACGACATGGCAGATTGGAGACAACACAAAGGCTGTGGTTTAATTATGAGACTTTCACAGCATTAACTCTTACAGAGAGAATCCTCTAGCACTTGATTTCATGGGTGAAAAAAGTTGTTAAATCAGCGGGGTGGGGCATTTATTTCTGGCTTTATTCACAGTTATTTATGTTCAGCTCCACGGCGGCTGTTCAGAGGGCTGTAAATTTCACTGTGGCAAAGACTTTCGCTCAATTTCTCTTTGATGAGCTTGCACAGGTAACCTCGGTGCGACAGAATTATTCCTCAACGCGGGATCTGGCTTCTCGGATCAACTGAATAAACAGCAAGGCCTCGCTGTTGGGTTGATGGTAAATCGCACTGTTTAGTATTTTACAAGACACTTTCATCCCAAGCTGCTTACGGTGAATACAGATTCAAGTCATTGCGGAGCAGATATAGGTTTGGAGATACTGCGTAAAGATGCCTGAGGCAGCTTGCGAAGATAGGGGATTGAACCAAGAAGCGGGGGGCAGTGTTGGAACTACATGTGCCGCTCGCCCAGTAGAACCCCTGGCCCAGTAGAACCACTGAATCAACAGAGCGATGTCCACATGCTTTCCAAAACAAGACTCAGTTCTGGACTCAAACGATTTGACAGAAATGTGGGTCGGCTTTGCATTTCAATGTGCCAAAAAGGATAAATTCAAATGGTATTCCTGCCTCCCATGCAGGTACACACAACAAAACAAATGGCAGTATCTCCGCGGTGGCTATTAGGCAGCGATGCAATAAGAACAAATGGCTGCTGTCTATCTTGAGGCCTTGCTGATTGCATCTCCATGCGCTAAACCAATTAAAAATTGTAATGCGGCGGGTTGAACTCACCTTGAAGATTAGCTCCGGGGTGCTGGCCGCCACCTCCTCGATATCCATCCCTCCCTGGGGGCTGCCCACCATGACCGGCCCGTTGCACGAGCGGTCCATCAGGATGGCAAAGTAGGTCTCGCGGGTGATGTCCAAGGCCTCGGCAACCATCACCTGGACATGGCCATGGGTCAGAAGACCATAAGAAACAACGTTGAGTGAATGACCTGGACTGCAGATAGACCAAGGGACGGGAAAGGTTGCTGGTGTACATGGGATCAAGGGGACCTGAATGATTGACGAACGATGACTTTTACCCGACAAAAGTCGAATAAAGGTAAAGTTTGAAGCAGAGTCACACAGGGAATGCAATGAAAGAGCTGAATATGGAGCATGGTAGACACAGCAGTGTGGAGGCAGTATTGTTCCTATTAGGCAGGGCGGTTTGATGAGACGTTTGACAAGGCCAGCCCTCCAGCTGTGTTGCTCTGCCCCACCGAGTAGGCGTCGACAATCCTCTCTGGCCAAAACAGAATGTACAGCCCCTTCTATCCGCACAACAACAACAACCTCATCTGCAACCATCACGCTATCCGTGGAAGCGAATTGCTTTCCATATTGTCTGTGCTCCTCTCTGTCTTCAGACTGAACGTGTCCACATCCAGTCTGATCTCCACCTCAGTAGCCTCCATCAACACCTCCCCGTGTCGTCTTTATTTATCCATCTCGTCTCCTGGTCTCTGTTCCATCTGTGCCCTCTGACAGTGGAGCCGTGTAGCCGAGCCAGGAGCCACAAGGGCTACTGCCCTTGTTCTCAGTCGTAGTGGTAGAGCCCTTTGCCCTGCTCTGTGGTGCAGTGGGATAGACAGGGGTTTCACTGGCAGGTTGACAGCGGACTACTGGTTGTTATCTGACAGGCCGGTTGTAACAGCGTCGGAGCCAGAGTACTACGTCTTGGTAGTCGATCATCGCCCGTGCAGTTTAGTTATCTAGAAATTCTGCCCTAGTGCCTTTGCATTGATCTAGTGGCTGGTAATTTCCTCTGCAAAGTGACACCCGTGAGTGTGTTCCAAAACATAGCAGTAAGGGCAGGATCGGAGGGAGCTACGCGGCTGGCTGGCAAGAATGAAAGCAACTCTTAATGGAGAGCTCTAGGACATATTTCTGTTAAGAGGAGTGACAGGAAGGGAAAGACAGAAGGAAAAGAGCAGGGGTAAGAAGAGATGGAGAGTAGTGGGGAGGGGGAGTGGGGGGCAGACAAGCCACAGGGCAGGGGACTTCATTACCTGAAATGCGTGTTTTCAGGGGTTGCTGAGGCCCTTGCCGCCCGCACTGTGCGCATGTGGAAGCTAATAATTCTGCTTGTTAGAGGCACATAGAAATAGCTCTTAACTAAACACTTAGAATTCACGGTGGACATGGTTTCATGTTTTATTTATGGAAGTGGACCATAAAACTAAATAGGAAAAACCTACAGTCTTCCACAGAGAAAAATAATAAACCACAACAAGAGAAGCATGTTGCTTTCCGTGCCATTAATTCAACAGGACGGCGTGAAAGCACCTTGAAATAGAGGTGCAACACCACCGCATAAAACAAAGAATGCTGTGAGAGGTGTGCGTACACTCACCACAGGAACTCACCGTTTTGACTTTGACTCCCTCCTTAGGAGTCTGCTTGGTGCTCAGGTTGAAGCCCAGCATCTTCTTTGCTAGGTCACCCACCACCGTGGGACTGTGAGTGAAGGGCGAGATGTTATGAAGGCATCTTATCAACACAATGGATTAATAGTCAAGAAAAGACAGATAAGCAGAGACATATATTGATTATTGCCTCCACATTTTCAGAGCATCTCTCATGCCGAGCAGAGACGTGCTGCGGTTTGCTGAGGATTAACCCGACATATATTCGGACAAAGCGTTTAAAAGACTGTGGTGTGACTACAGATTTTTATTTTGCTTTCGGTTGTGCTCAGCCTTACTTTTGCTATTTAAGATCATTTTTCGCTGATTGTTGTCACTGTCCTTCATTGTTATTTGCTGTGAATAATAACCAAATGTCCCAAATCTATCTGTATGTATGTGGCCTAAATTGTGGTACACACATTTCATAATTTTTCTTAAAAAAAATCGTATTCTTATGTTATGCCAAAATGCAATAAAATTATTATTCAACACTATTGTGGTATTAGCACTGAATGTTTGAAGCATAAAAGAGTTCAAAAGCATCTAACAGAACAAATAGATAAGAGCCTATATGATTACATTTGTGTTGTGGTTATGAGGGGTTGAACATTTTTCTGCCCTATGAGGGGTCCCTGGCCCTGTATAGTTTGAGAACCCCTGATTTAGAGAAGTAGTGCTTTGTGCATCCTTTGATGGATGAGCAGAAGGTAAACCGCTGGTCGCCAACCTCCACCAAAAGTACATAAACTGCTACAAATACAGAAAGATAACAAACAGCGATGATGCATATCCGGTGCATCTGTCATGAATCCCTATTTTTTTTCCCAGATAGCGTGTTGTTAGCTTGACATTTTCAGAAACTGAACACAAGCTGAGCCGTGTTGAGCTGTTTGGACTTTTTCAAAAGGAGAGAAAGGCAGAGAAATATTCCAGTGTGTTTACGGTGGAATACATCTGTCGCATCCTGTAATGCCAGGCTAGGACAACAGAAGCCTCAGCAATGGCCCAGAACTCCATCATCCATCGAGAGGGAAAAACTCAGCAGGGGATGCATAAACATGTCTGCCAACACTAAAAACCCACTCTCACTTTTCTGTTTTTTCTTCAAAGTTTAATTGAGGGAAGATGTAGCAAAACAAGGACTTTGAGAACGGAGGAAATCTGTTTGTTGACAGCATAAGTAGTCCAGACTGTGTCTTTGTGTCGGGGGAGTATCCTTTAGACAGCTCTTTGAGTCATCCCACTCAAAAAGCTGCAGGGGCATGAGATGCAGGATTGGGGGAGATGGAGGAGGTGGGTTCGGTGGAGCACTGAAGGATGCACCTCCTAAATAGCACTCTTGTGATAGGAGAGCAGGCACACAGTCCACAATACATACTCACTCTTTGGTTAAGTGCACTCCACCCTTAAGGCCGCTATCGAACACGCCCTTCCCTCTGCCACCGGCTAGGATCTGGGCCTTCAGCACGATCTCCTTCGCATCTGTGGACAAGAAAAGACACCATACAAGGTGTGATGAGCGGGTAAGGTGTAGAGAGACAGAAGCAGGGCCAATCATGCTTCATTTGTGAAACATGGCCATCTCTTCTGCATCAGTGGATAGCGTTAGCCAACTCATCACCTTGGCTTCCCATTGGTTCTCCTGTCATCATGAAGCAGGGGACAGAAGACGGCAGGGAAGGGTGATGAGTGATGGTAGCCTGGAGCCAACAAAATTGTCTACAGTGCAGCGCCTGTCGTCAAGAACGCCTCCTATAGTATGTATGTATGTATAGCTGCACTCTTAATTATAAAAAAAAAGGAATACTGAAAAGCTACAATGATGACAAATTTATGTAAATACGAAATATAAACATCCATCCTTCCTCATGGCTAGATTTATTTTGTAGATTTATTTTTAAATTGAATTAATAAAAAAATACTCTGGCAAATGCCTTCACAAGTGGTCTGACTACATCTGTGAGGTCTTGCATTTATTTATCTGACAAGCAGCCAATTAAAACTTTAGTATTTATTTTAAAGTGATCTAGTGATTTAAAGTGATCCACAGACAAAATATTTGAGCATCAAGCAGCAACATGTTGGTATACTTGTGACAAATGAGATCAAAAATTATTGATAATAAAAACATTATTGGTGATAAGATCATTTATTTTATCTATCGAATAATCAATTAATCAACTAATAGTTGATTACGATGAATGCACTGGCAGAACAAAACATTCATAGATCTTACATGATGACATTGGTTACACAGGCACCTTACATCAACTCTGACCAAAAGCCCTCATGCCCCCCAAGGAGAAGTAGTCGTTAAAAGGACTACTTCCAGCTTCCTGACCACAGCCTCTATTCAAATGCAATAAGTACACTTGATGGGAGCTTGGTTCTGCTACAGCTATCATTATCTAGGTGGGGGGAGACTCTGCTCCTGACAGGTGCTTGCCATCAGGCTGGGAGGTGGAGACTGAGTGAGTGCTCTCGCCGCACCACGCCGAGCCCCATAAAGACACCTTGACCTTGGGTTGGAGAGCCCCTCGCCCGCCCCCGACTTGGTTACCGCTTGGCTGGCGTGGGGCCGGAGGAGCGGAAGGCTTCCAGAGCCATTAACATAAAGATGGCTTTAAAATGCCCACACAGACTCCGTATTGTTATTAGTGAGGACAAGAACCAGGGAAAATGGCCTCTGACAGAGTCACTGAGATTAAACTAACACTCCATTAGTGAGGCATTTGTGAGCTTAGCGGCACGGAGAACAGTGGAAATGGACAGAGAAAAAGGGGGACTGGAGCCAGCCAGAAAGGGAGAAAACGAGGTGTGCAGATATGCAGGGTACTCGGGGAGAAATGATAAATTAATAAATATGTTAATAAAAAAAAAACTGCTGCCGCGCAAAATTAAAAATGAGTTCAAAGCAAGATGAATAAGAGTCCTGCAGGCATGTGCACCAGAGGGGGACGGAAAGAAGGAAATGGCTTTTGTATAAAAAAATAAAAAAGGACACTGAATAGAAGATTGGATAGCTTGATAGACCTTAAAACATTTAATTAAAAAAAAAGGTATCTATCTATCTATCTATCTACATACATACACCATGTTATTGTAAAAAATGTAGCTCAAGAGCTATGCTTTGTGCAAAGAGGGGCAATGGGGTGTGAGAGAGGCAAATGTTAATGCCTTTGACAGAATTTTATGATTAATCTCACAGCATGGTCTGAAACAATACTAACGACCCGTAAATGGACAAAGAAAACATGATCCTGCTGTAAAATAAAACAATAAATAAAACAATACCCATCATTCCAATTAAATCTTCAATGTGACAATGAACAAAACAAAAATATTAGTGCTGTCAAACGATTAAATATTTTAATCGCATTAATGTCATAGTTAACTCGCGATTAATCACACATTTTTATCTATTCTAAATGTACCTTGATTTCTTTTTGTCCCGTTATTTTTTCTCATTTTAATGCTCGTATCAACATGGAAAAGTGGATCGGCTTGCTTTGTGCAAATGTTTTTTTTATTGAAAACAACATTGCCATATACTGTAGTGTTCAATTTCACACTAACATTCTCACTTGGAGCAGTCATTCACACTTGGAGCAAATAATCGCTGAGACAATGTAACACTGTCCATCAATAAAAGAGTAAGAAAGAAATAAAAAAAATAAAAATAAATTAAATTTTAAAAAACGTTAAATCGCGATAAAATATGTATGCCGTTAAAATGGGTTTGCATTAACACCGTTAATAACGAGTTTAACTGACAGAAGGTTAGGGATGCACCGAAATTTCGGCCACCGAAACACTTTTATCACCGAAACAACACGGCCGAAACAGGAAATTGTGATGACGCAAACAAAAACCGCGGCCAGCACACGCTTGTGCCAGCACACAAATGACACCTCTAGCTAAATGTAGTAATCTAGAGAACCAGCTACAACCTTGTTTTCATCCAAACGAGCAGTCTTTTGCGACGGCTCGCTATGAGACAGCTTCTATGAGCTGTCGGCTATCAGGCACGAGTTTAGGGACCGTCCGCAAAGTGCCGACAGCTTCTATGAGCTGTCGGCTATCATCCGCGAGCTTAGGGACCGTCTGCAAAGTGCAAAACGGAAAACGGTGTTGTTGTTTTTTCAGTGCTAAATAAATATTTTTATACTTTTAATAATTGTAATTGATTTATTCTTTGAATTGCAATGCCTTGATTTTAGTGAGGTTAGTACACAGTCATAGCTATAAATGCAATGGTAGGCCTACTAATAATTGGCATAATAATTCATTTCGGTGTTTCGGTTTTCGGCCTTCGTTTCCTCATTTTCGGTTTTGGCCAAGAATTTTCATTTCGGTGCATCCCTAATATATATATATATATATAGCTACTTCCATTTGGAGACCTTATGCAATCATAATCCAGTATGGGGAAGTGCTCAAAGATCAGAGGGGGCACTTTGCCTGGTACAGAGCAGAATGGCACACAAGAAAAGGCCTCAATTTTTCTCCAATATCATTAAAACCAATACTAATAATGCCAAAACCCTATTTGCAACTGTTGACAGACTGACCAAGCCCCCAACACAAATTCCACCTGACCGTCATTCCACTCAGAAATGCAATGAGTTTGCAGCATTTTATACTGATAAAATTGAAGGCATTAGACGCGCCATCAATGTCTCCACTTTAAACAAAAATGCTGGACTACCACCATATTCAGGCAAAAGTAACGTGGCAATGACATGCTTTAATGTCACAGACTCTAAAACTCTTGTGGAAACTGTGACACAACTGAAGCCATCCACCTGTTGCCTTGATACTTTACCTACCAACCACTTTAAGAATGTTTTTGACTGCCTAGCAATAGACATATTGCAAATAGTTAACAACTCTCTCCAATCAGGCACTTTCCCAAAAGCTTTAAAAACTGCAGTTATCAAACCCCTTTTAAAAAAGCGGAGCCTAGATGCCTCTATTATTAACAACTACAGACCAATATCAAATCTACCCTTCATAAGTAAAATCATTGAGAAAGTTGTCCTCCAGCAACTTAGTGACTTCCTGGCATCAACTGGTTGCTATGACACCTTCCAATCCGGATTTCGACCCCTTCACAGCACTGAGACCGCCCTTATTAAAGTTGTAAACGACATCCGTCTTAACACAGACTCTGGCAAAATCTCAATACTAATGCTACTAGACCTCAGTGCTGCATTCGACACTGTAGACCATACAATACTTTTGGACAGATTAGAAAACTGGGTGGGGCTTTCAGGCACAGTTTTAAATTGGTTTAGGTCCTACCTACAAAATAGGAACTACTTTGTTTCCATTGGCGACTCTGTTTCAGAATCAACAAACGTGACATGTGGAGTCCCACAAGGTTCGATCTTAGGACCCTCTCTATTCAACATCTACATGCTCCCACTAGGGCAAATCATGCAAAATAACAATATTGACCATCACTGCTATGCTGATGACACGCAAATCTATGTATCTCTATCACCAAATGACTATCAGCCCATAGATCTGTTGTGCCAGTGCATTGAGCAAGTCAAAGACTGGATGTGCCAAAATTTCCTTCAACTAAATGAGGACAAAACCGAGATAATTGTATTTGGCGCTAAAACCGAAAGGCTTAAAGTTACCCAACACCTTCACTCTCTGTCCCTGAAAACCTCAATCAAAGCCAGAAATCTAGGGGTTATCATGGATTCAGATTTACATTTCGACAGTCATCAAATCAGTTACAAAATCTGCATATTATCACCTTAAAAACGTAGCAAAACTTAGAGGGCTCATGTCTACCGAAGACTTACAAACACTTGTACATGCCTTTATCACTAGCAAGCTTGATTACTGCAATGGTCTCCTTACAGGTCTCCCAAAAAAAACTCTAAGGCAACTACAGCTTGTTCAGAATGCTGCTGCTAGAGTTCTAACAAAGACCAAAAAATTTGAACATATTACACCAATTCTTAAATCATTACATTGGCTCCCTGTATGTCAGAGAATTGATTTTAAAATCATGTTGCTAACCTATAAATCCCTACATGGTTTAGGGCCAAAATATTTAACTGATATGCTTCCACTACATAAGTCTTCTAGACCACTAAGATCCTCTGAGACCAATCTGTTAATTATCCCCAGAGTCAACACGAAACATGGGGAAGCAGGATTTAGTTACTATGCAACAAATAGCTGGAATAAACTCCCTGAGGATTTAAGACTTGCCCCAACTCTGACAGCTTTTAAAACAAGCCTGAAGACTTTTATGTTTGCTTTAGCTTTCTGCTAAATCTTAAATCTACAATGCTTCTATTTTTTATTTTATTAGTAACTTTGCCTTTATTTTCTCACTTTCTAAAATGCATTTTTATTAACTCTGCCTTTCTAAAATGTTTTTTTTTTTTTTTTAACTTTGCCTTTATTTTCTATCTATTTTACTTTTTACTTATCTATTATTTTATTTTATTGTATGACAATGTTTATATGTGAAGCACTTTGAGTCTGCCTTGTGTATGAAAAGTGCTATATAAATAAAGTTGCCTTGCCTTGCCTTGCCTTCAATCATCACAATGGTTTTCAGTGCCTAATTACAGTGGAGCAGTAGTGGAGATGGAGCTTAGCATAAAAGAAAATTTATCCTTGCAACACTCAAGCCAAACACTGCTGTGATACAATGAGAATTAAGGTCACACATCTGGAACTAAATAAATGAAGAAACCTTTGAGCAGTGGGTTCCTGTGTCAAAGTTCACTGTGCTCAGATGATACACTATTAAATCGGAATGGTAAAGGGGAAAGTCAGGAGACCTTAAAGCGACCGAATGGGTTTGGACGACAGACTATTGTGAACACAGAAAGTGTTTTAAACACTGTCTGCAGGGTTTGGAGACGTGAACATTGTAAATTCAGAGCGGCTTAGTAATTTTATTTCAGGAGCTCAGCACTGCAGCTCAAAAATGAATATTTGTGAGAACAAAAAAGCCAAAAAGGAATGAAAATATCCTTGTTAGGTCGATGGGAGGTAAAGGGCTGCACATGCATTTCTTTGTGCACAGCCACGGTGAGGAAAAAGGGATGGCGATTTTCCTCTCCATTTAAGTTTCCATTTCATGGGGACACGCAGGCACCCGGGGGGAATTAACATCATACAGCCACTCCCATCTCATCAGCGTAACACGGTCATCCACACACTCACTTTACTCACTTTCTAGTAATGGGTGCAAATCAACTCCCAATTCCCTGGCCAAACGACAGCAGCTATAGCTTAAGCAGATCGCACTTCTGCCTCAGCACGTCTCGCTATCTCTCCTGCATTGCGATTTTATTTGCATTTTTTCAAGGTCCTTACTCCTGTTCCACGCAGCCTGGGGGACGCTGGAGACTCCACAGGTCTGCTCTGTAATTGAGCCTGAGAGGCTGTGCAATAAGGAGGATGCTGAGCATCAAGAGAGAGAGAGAAAGAGAGGCAGGCTGTGCTCCAATCTTCAGAGACGAAGATGTGAATACAGTTGGCATATAGAGAGAGAAACGGAGGGAGAGATGGAGGGAGGGGAGATGGTGCCATGGCTTTCCCAGTATGCATGCTTGCTGTAATTAAAGTAATGTGGCGGCTAAAAGGAGCAGACTAATCAAACTCTTTGGGAGGGTGCCGAAACAAACACACAAAGAAAGTATTAGCATTGGAAGGATTCAACAAATAACCAGGGGGATACTGAATAGGTCTTTCAAGCACCTAATTATTATGCTTTTAATTGAAAATACCACTGACTTTGTTGAATGGCAAAATGATGCAAAGCATCTGAATATAGTCATAGTCCAAGAAATATATATTTTGTGTAACAAGATTAAATCAGTTCTTAGTAATTACAATCCATATTCTGAATATAAAGGACGATGCATGTTTTTTCATTCCAAAATATCAAAAAGGCCTTAATACAAGCAGTATTTTAATCATTGAAAGAATCAAGTTCTATAGTCATTTGGAACAATTATGTGGTCCCTTTTGTTTGCAAAAAGCAACAATTCTATATTCAATCCATTATCGGAAACATAAAGAATAGCCTGGAATGCAGGTTATATGGGTTATATAGACAGAAGATCTCAAATTAAAGCATTTTCATGATTGAATGTATTCATATTTATACCTCAGTAAACTCAAGCTTTAATGTCCACCTGGTAGGTAAATCAAACATAAAAATATTATCACTTGTCAACTGAAACGAATATCCCAAAACTTATTTGATTTAAAGTGACAGGCCACTTGTATAACAACCTTTCTCAAAACGCCAAGAGATGTACCATTAATAAGCCCACCATAAACTTTTACCCTTTAATACTCCATAACTTAGTAAAGGTCAAAGAAAGAATAAAATAAAAATTCCAAGCAGCGATAGAACATGATGAATAAAATATGGATATGCGTTTTACTTCCCGCGCAGCAGATAATGGCTACAGGGCATGTTGTTGAGTCAGGAACGGTTGTTAAATCTACAGCCTCATAAGTCCCTCATGCCATAGAGATAAATCCATATATATATATGGCTTAATGCAGATCTTTAAAAACAACGCTAGAAAAGAAGCAACCAGTTGCCTGAATTGCAGGACGGACATCTTGACATTTCTGATCCCTGGGCCCAACTTGTCTCTAACAATCTCCCTCCCAAGGCTACCTTTTCACCTCAGACGTACCTGCTTAAACCCCCTTCTTCACTTTCTCTAATGATGGCTACGCTATGGCATAAACTATCAGTGTCCTAAAGCCGCGCCAGCGACCTCGGTGCACAACACCTCCGCCAGTCGTAGTCGGTTTAATGGTTTAAATTTGAACCAAGAACCCTCTTGCTGTGAGGCAGCAGAGCTAACCACTGTGCCACCACACAAGACATTCCTTCCAAATGGTTGGCTTCTTGTTGAAGACCGCAGTAGCTCCAAGGCACCATTTTAGAGAAATATAATGAAATTGTGTTTCCATTTAAACTATATAATAAGAAACAAACCCAACCCTACTCCATTGTGAAGGCCATCAGCATGCATTGTTGTTGATAATGTTTACCAATGGGCAAGGCTGTTCCAAGGTGATTGTTTCACTCGCAAGTAATAAAGTTTTTGAATTATTGCACGTACTGTATGCATTTGAGCAGCCTGCGTTTATGCAAAGTGCGGTCATTACAAATAATAGGCTACATGTGCGTTTCTTCTGGCATATGAGTATCATCGTAATATGACGGCGGATGGGTGAGGAATAATTCCATGTCCTACCCAACCCAAATGAATGTGTTAGGGTGCGTAATGAGGAGGTGGAAACACTAAGCTGCTTATAGAAATGAGCTCTTTGAAAGACAGGCCTCTACCCTCCAAAGCCTATTTACAGCTGTTAAGAAAATTTCAGATGCAGAGGCTTTTCAAGTGCGGAAAGAACTTGAGTGAGCTAATGTATACAATGACTTAAAGGCTCCGCAAAAAAGAAGCCTATTCATTTTCCTGATTGTTTTAAGTGTGCACCTGACTGCATGTTGATTAAGGATCAAATGGTTTTAGCTTATTCACGGGCATGCAGGCGCGTTTGTCTTCACACGACCACAAGCGCATATAAATCTTGGGATATTAAAAAGGCAAATATGCCATTGTGCATGCGCACCTTCCTGCCCATGTTAATGACCTTGCACTTCCACCGAGCCCGCCCCCCATCTCCACACTTATGGACAGCGTGGCACCTCGGCAGGTTGGAGCGTCGAGACGAAAAAACAAACAAAACAAACGTAAAAGCCCTGCGTGCTCGCATTAGCTTAGTTAGCACCTTCAGAGGTACCAGGGCTGTCAGCGGGAGCCCCACTGCGTTGGGGGTTGGCAGGTTAACTTTCTCTCCTCCCCGCCCCCCTCCCGCCAACTGAGTGCCCTCATTTTCTCCCCCTCACAGTCTGATCAAAGTGGCAAACAGTGGCTCCCATTGTGCTCCAGTGGCACTGTTTGCTAAAGAGATGGGGCTGGAGAAAGGAAAGAAGGTGTGGAGCATAAAATGGAAATACGTCATATTTTTGTTATTGTGTTTATTATACTAACCCTGTTATAAACTTTGAAAGGCAGATGTTTTTTTTTAACGAGAGAGGCAACACACTACAAAAAGAAAGTGGATTAGAGAATTGGAAGCCGAATATATAGATAGTAAAAAGAAATTAACCAAACAGTCAGACTTTGAAGGTAAAATGCAGAAAAACAGCAACAAAAAAAAAAAGCAGCAGTGTAGAGGTAACTGATGTAACAAGCTAATAGCGATACTATATTCTAGGCTCGGGAGTTTCATTGGAAACGATAATAGTCGTACAGTTCTTTGAGCGGAGAAAAGTCAGTTCCGTAATAGGAACTGGCACTAGACTTCGGGTCACATTATGGACTGTCTGTAAAATGTTTTTTTATAGAAACGCTACATAAACAGGCCTGTGAAATGTGGATTTGCATTCCACTGAACAGCTCAGGTCCTATAACCACCTTGTCATCTTGGTGTACATCCACACCACACTGGTAAAATGTGTAAATGCATCTTCTTCTGTACCTACTTTAGACAGCGTTTTCAACCTCAAGGAATGATTATCAGGTTATCCAGATGCCGACACAAGGCAGAAATTACCTGCCAATTAAAGAAGGTACGCATGTGATTGTTTTTTGGGTACAATTTAAGTTCCATCCCTTAGACCCTCTATAGAGTTCCTTATCCATCATTTGCATTTTATCGTCTTCCTCAGCCAATTTGGCAGGAGGAACCGTCACACTACATAACCTGCAGCCTTAAGAATCAGCAGTGAGAGGGGCTGCAGGGGCTCAACTGACCTTGAATATGGGTAGGACAGACTGCTGTAAACGTCTTTGTGTGACAAACCACTTAAAACATATTTATTAATTGAAAACTAAAGCTTCTTTATGGTCAAGGGAAAATGAAACCCAACAGATTAAATTTAATTTAAAGGATAACAATTAGTGTTTAGGAGGAGAAAAAGTCCTTGTATACAGTCTTCAAAATTAGGATGCAAAGTCCATGGTAAAATATGTCTCTTTTGCTTGAATTGTATCATTACTGTGCACAGAAAGTCCATTGAATTGAAGGAGAATGGACCGAGGACCATATATGACCATTAAGAAAAAAAAATGGAATGGATGCGGTGTGAAAGCGAAGAGGCATAAAGCAATAGGGAGAAAAAAATGAATTGTATTCCTTCTTACAAATTTACTGCTCAATGGAGCATGGAATAGCCCTAATAAAACATGCAATTTAGGGCCAACATTATCCAAATAATGGCTCCATCACAAAGCAAGAGTTTGCGTATTGCATTCTGGCAAAACAGTGGGTGCCAAAAGCATGAATAATTGTAATGTGCCGCCCTGCCATATTGATACTCATCCAGCGCCAGGAATCCAAAATTACATTTTGATTTGTGTGGTCCCAAAGCATTGTGCCTCTTGCACAAAGCACTGCCTTCACAAAATAAATAAGAACATAACAAATAACAAACACCCTACTGTGGTTTGATTTTGAGAAAGAGTAGAACAAAATAAATAAACGCTAATTTCCAATAATTTGCAGAACATCGAGTTTCCCATTTTGTTGGTTTAAGGTTGAAGAACTTTCTATGCACAGGACTTTAAAAACACCAACAATTCATAATGCTGTTTGCGTGTATACATGCATGACAGCATTTGCATATAAGGTTTTTCCAACCCTTTGGACTAGCAGGGTGCAGCTGTGTGCTTTACATAGGTCTGTGGGCGTTTAACATGCACACAAATGGGCACTTAGGGAATTGGCATTGGGGGAATAACTATAATATCTGCTGACGTAGGCATACAAACAAAGACTAATGAAACTAGGGATGATGTTATCGTTGAGCCAGTGACTCTACTCTCAACAACCCTTAGCCATCCTATCAGCATTGGGGAGATTGAGTAAATACATCAGTCATGCTAAACATGTCGATTAATGATCTGATCATTGGAAGACGAAGCCTTTGGGTGTGGCTGGGAAAACGGAAATATCTGAGAACAAAGAGCTTTCCCCCCCACTCAAGTTCAATAGTCAAATGGAAGGCCTGATCTGCCTACTAAACAAAAGTGGTGGTGGAGCATTTTGACTATTTCTTCAAAGTTCAAAGTTGACAAATGAGTTACAAATGAACACATGTTTTACTTAACTCTAAAGAATGTTGAAACAGTTGGCTTGTCAGTCTTAACAAGTGATTCCCGGTACACAAGTTACACAAAGGTTGCAAGCCAGATAGCATCTGCAACAGAACCATGACCCGTGGCCCTTTGACCATAGCGTTCCTACTTGAAATAGGCTGCCTGCTTCCCACCAGCAAGTACAAACACACAGCCCAACAATTACTGAATTAAAAGGCTCTGATGCCTAGCAAGTACCTACAGAACCGACTGTTCTCCCACAGACATGGCACTCATCAACTCACAACACGCTGCGTTGCGTGTCGTTTCGAGCCAAACGCCTGAATCAACACAACGTGGCTCCACGTGGACATCCAGTGAACCACGCAGAAGACCCACCGCATCATACATGTATGAGGAAGTCCTTTGTGCTGTGCGTGGTGGTGCCTGCAGTCGTGTTGAGCAGTGCTTCCAGGACAGATGGTACCGGCTAGGTGGCGTATGTGGCAGCGAGAGAAGCATATGGTTCCCTCTAGATGATTTTGCACACCAGTGCCATGCCAAGTCAGAAGTGTAAACGCTTCTATTCCCCCCCCCCCCCCCCCCATTGCCAGAGAAAGCGGTGATGCTGAATCACTGGCGACATAGTGTGATTTTGACCATGGTGGAACAGCGCCATCGACATAATGTTGCTCAGGTTTGGGATAATTACATTACTCGCAACTTGCGACGAGAGGTGGAAAAAAAACTGTTCTGAGTTTGACATCTGTGAAATAAGAGCTGCGAAAAAGGTCAACTCGTATCTTGTAATATCAGAAAGCATCCAAAAAGAACATGTAAATGGATACTGATGAACATGGAATCTTTAAGCAAGATAATGAAAGGCTAATCACAATCAAATAACACCGCTCACAACATCAGTTGGCATTTAAGGAATAATTGAGAGTGAGGGTGCCGAAATCCGCAATCCACCAAAATGAAGACGGATGTTGTGTTTCTCGATTATTCGTAGTCATCCCAGCGAGAAGGAACATTTTCCCAGACGCTGACCCACAGTAGCCAGGCTAGCGCCGCCTACTGGTTCCGGCAAATTTAATTTGCCTCAACCATATAGTCAGGGAACTAGCAATGCGTTTCGGTTTGCTCCGTCCGCCAGAGCGGACGGACCAATCAGCGAGCAGATGTGGCGATGACGGGCGATAACAGTTGACGAGATGGATGTCGGCGAAGCTATACGCTCTGTGCTTGAAACTATTCCGGATATTGAAGACTTAAAGCCAGAACAAGAAGCATGTTTGACGAATTTTTTGGAGGGCAAAGACGTTTTTGGACTTCTTCCTACCGGGTTTGGGAAAAGTTTAATTTACCAGCTGGCCCCGTTAGTGGCGAAGACATTATGCAAGCCAAACGCTAATGCTAACCCTATTGTCATCGTTGTGTCCCCCCTGCTTGCCCTGATAGAAGACCAGATTAAGGAGGCAGGGATACTGGGTGTAACAGCAGGCCAGCTTGGCGTTAGTGATGACCAGGACATAATAAACGGAAATAAATAAACGCATAGCATACGTCACCGCCAAGCAGCAGCGATTAGTCGAAGCAAACGGAAGCAACCGCCTCCCGGAAGCAAACGAATCTCTACGGCTCGTGTTCAGACGCTATATGAAATGTAATGAAGTAAGCGGCTGATGCATCAGGCTAGACCCACAGCACTGTATTGATGTTTTTTATTATGCTTGATAAAAAAATAATTTCAATTCTTAAGTTGAAAGCAAACTAATAAAAGAGATACATTCACTCAAAGACTAGAAAAGGTCAAGCATTATATAAAAAGGAATGCCTGGGTTGAATAACAAATACTGAAGTACCTATATGAAGAATTACACTCTTATTGCTATGAATTGTCTGAAATCCTGACAGAAAGACACCGATTTTTTTTTTGTAAGACACATCTAGGCGCACACGCACACACACACACACACACACACACACACACACACACACACACCTGTTTAATCAAAGAGTTGGTTTAATGTCAGGGCATCGTCATATTATGCGGTGAGCGAGCATATCAAACCAACCATCTTTCTAATAAGCTCACATGAGATTTGATAGGTGTTTAAAAAAAACGCCCTGTTTACACTGAATATTCATAACCCGCTGAAATGATTTCTACCTCTGTTAATTGTGATTCTGGCAGTCAGCCTTTGCTGAATAAGTAGCATCGGGGCTAAGAGACACAGGTGACGGTGTGGGGGTGAAAGAGCAATACAGATTATGAGTATACATGGAAATTAGAAACAAGAGCTAGAGACAGATAAGAACAAACTTCGAGGGGATGTGAAACGCCTGGGTCCTGAAAGCCTCACAGCATTGCACATATAGATAAGATAAATAGAGATGTATTTCTAGCTTATCCGTGTCCCTTCTTGCTTTGTGTTGACACCAAGCGAGAAGACCCTCAGATGACAAAATAACCAGCTAACAGTCTTCTTCCCCCTTTTCCCTCCATGCACAGACAAATTGCCTCAGTCAGAATAACATTCTATTTCTGACAGGGCTAGTCGGCTCAGCCCCACCGCCACTACTACCCCGCCCCCACATGCATCACAAAACGTGGGCAAAACGTAACAAAAGAAAAAAAATGAATTGTACTGAAAGCGAAGCAAAAAAATAAAGACATTGTCGTTTTCTGTGGCGAGCAGGTAATATATTTTACACATTTGGAAAATAACCAAATAAATAAATAAAAGACGTTACACCCATTCATCAAACAATTGTCAACATGTGGCGGCGATAAGAATCTGATGCAACACCCTCGCCATCTCCGTCTCGTCAATCACCGGCGAGCAGACAGCCGACATAAAGCAAGGAGGAGAGAGGCAAAATATGGTTTTGATTTGGAATTCACACTGAGAATCCATCAAGATTTGCGTAACAGATGCATCTGTCAAGCGGATGGCGACACACAAAGTAGACCATATAATCACACTCTCATTGGCGGTGGCTTGGCACAGGTGTGCGCATGTGCGTCCCGACTCGCACGTCTGCACAGCAGTGCACATCTGCTTCAAGAGAAAACAAATCTATATTCATTACGGGTTTATTTCCTTCCTCTTCTTGCAGATATCTGTAAACCTTGAGATAGACGATGGGTGTACACTAAAAAAGGCAGGCCAACAGAGAACATTTTTAATAAGGCGTCTATATATTATTAAGGGGCTTCATCCGAAAAAAGGTGCAGATTCTACTCTGCCATACAAAAAAAAAAACACATAGCTATCAAGATCCATATGCATGACTCATGAAATATTCAAATGAGTACCATTGAGTCAAGGTGCCGTGAGGCAACGAGTCGGCACGGCAGTGCGCACATCTTTTACGATGTACGATTTGCTTCAGAAATGCTTGAATTAATTGCAAGATTGAACATTTCTGCTCTCATCTCTCTGCCAGTGCTACGGCACCCTTTTGTGCACCTCAAGCTGCGAGTACTCAGGCGAAAAAACTTAATGAAGATTCCTTCGCCACTACAACCACTTCTATCGAGTGGCCCAACGCACTCGTCCCAGTCTGACTAACCTGGTGAGAGGACACGGATATACACGCGCATTCGGATCCAGTAGCAAAAGATCTAGTAGCACTTTAGCAAAAAGGTGCCCTCCTTCAACTCTATGAATGCACTTGCATGTGTTAGCACAAAAGAAAAAAGCCTGGGTTCATGAAAAGCCCAAGTGGGTCATTAGCTCGGAGAGACAGCAGGGGCACAGTGTCGCTCACTGTGTCCCTCCATCGAGGAACAGAGAGAAACAAACAGGCTTATCAGATCCTGCCCCCGCTTAGCTCACTCAGTATGGGCCCAGAGAAATCGACTGCACTTTCCATGAGCCATTAGCAGGCTATGAGCAACCCATCTGCTCCCAATGCTTACTCCTAACTAGCACTCGTCAGCCGTGGCTCAGGCCAGTGATGAGCCGCATTGGAACCCTGTATTAAAAAAATATATACACTGTATATACTTTCCAGATTTTTCCCAGAGACATGACATTTGAAAGTGAAACAGACCTTTGTATTCACCTCTGGCATCAGAATAATCAAGACCTAGCTGACTTTGTGGAGGGTTGAGGAATACATGAGAGAAAGTTTGTACTTTTTTTTTTTTTGCTCCAGTTCGATGCAAAGCAGCAAGTTCAGCACTCACTCACATGATGTGAGTAGTTTGAAGGATTATGACGGCATAACAGTTCCACACATAAATCAATTGGACAGCTCACACAACCACCCACACATACACACCCGCATACCTGACCAGTGTGAAGCACCCCCACATCGCCCATGTCTGCACTGGCGGACAGTTGAACATAGTGGCTGAATTTAAGGGGCAAAACCTCTCCATCATCCTGAGCTCACCAAAAATACAAATACAAACCTCTCACAGCAGGTGACCTGGCAAAACCAAGCCGGATCACATTGGTGTTACCAGATTTATCCGTTTTATCTCACTCTGCCTCACGACTCTTACCAGTATGAACGGTGTATTAGACCTGAGAGCGGGTGTTACACTCACAGTTCTGCTGTGTTAATGCACCTTGTGTTTTTGGCCGTAAAAAAAGAGCACACGATTGTCTGTATGACTGCCTAGTGGCCCTCGCCTGCAAAGGCCTTTCTTCGAGGAGAGGAATATAACTGCGATCAATGAAACAGGCGGTTGTGTATGATTGAGGTTAGCCTACCTTTATTGAAGGTGACAGATAATTAAAGAGGAATCATGTTAAATGCAGGACTAAATATTAATGTGTCAAAACAAGAAGACGGTGTGTCTTCTGCACAATCGTTTTTGAGTCACGTTCCGGTCCTGCAATCGGCAAATGTTAAGTAGATTGGCCGATCATGCGTTTAGGACGTAGTATATCAGCCAATAATGATCAGTGGCCGGTGGATCGGTGCATCAGTAGAATATAGGCACATGGGGGAAGCCTGTGTGTACATGCTTGCTGTCAAAGATACTGGCTGAAGCCCATCATGTGTGTGAGAGCAGATAAGCAGATGATTACAGACCCAGAGGCACTGGCCAAGGATCGATCTCTCTCTCTCTCTCTCTCTGGGATCTCTGCATTGCCATGGATTCATGTGCTTTACTTACTGAAACCAGGCCAGATTGTGTTTGGGAACTTCTAGATTTATAGCCAACAAATATAATTCAAGAATAAGTTTAAATCAGTCAACATTGGGGGGATTACGCAGAATGTGTTCCCATTAATGTTAATATATGGCTTGAAGATGTCAGCTTTTAACGTGCGGATGTGTGTGAAGGCGGGGGATACTAATCAAATTATAAGATCAGACACTGAACACAACATTAAATGTGTGAGAAACAACATGCGAGGGCGTGAAATAAATGAGTGTGATTGGAAAAGGATAAATGAACACTGGCCACTGAGCACAAAAAACACAGGACTGTGTGCACCCAAAGGCATTGAGACACAATTAAACTGGATACCATTTCAACTGAGATTAGCCACAACCATGTGCACGTTATATATCCGGCAGTTGTAGTTCATTTATTCCCCTTAAGTAACATGACATAGAACAAGGAAAAGAGTCATGGAAAGTATCGTAATCAAAGTTTACAAAGGGATTAACTGAAGAGATGGATTTGAGGTCTCTAAAATAAAAAAAATCTGCAGGCGTTCTTGTTCCGAGCCCCATCGAAAGATGACGCCCTTGTGTCCACATAAGTACAGCGCACGACCACATTACGAGTGTGTGTGTATGCATATGTGTGCGTGTGTGTGCGCGTGTCTGCGTGTGTGTCCTCTCCACCCACCGAGTCTCTTGGCTGCCTCCAGAGCCTCGGAGGCCGTGTCGGCCACATAGAAGCGTTGGACAGCCACGCCGCTCTGCTCCATCAGCTTCTTGCTCTGGTACTCCTGGAGGTTCAGCCATCGCCTGGAGCTCAGTCGGGAACCCTGGAAGACGAAGAGGAAGAAGAAGGAGGAGGGAAGGACGGGCGGAAGAGGATAGGGGTTAGGGAGGTAGGCAGAGGAGAGTCGTCAAGTCAAATTGGTGACTTGTACGCAGGTTGTGGGGGGGGGGGGGAAATGCTCTTGGCAGAGACAAGGGTGGGAAAATGGGGGAGAAGGGGTTGGAATAAATCTCATCTTCTTCAATATGAGAACTTTCTTCACATTATTCCAACAAGATGTGAAACACCTGCTCAACCCCCTGGCCCCCGCAACCCCCACCCTCTGCCCCTTAAACACCCACCGCTTTGCTATTTTTTTTCCCTGCTTCCTCCGCTCACAGGATGCGGCGCAGCTTCTGGAGAGGTTTGTGCCATCAGCAGACACGAGCCCAGTCAACTCCAGCTGTTAGCGCTATTAAAAAGGCATTGGCTTTTTATATAACGCAGCGGAGTCACACAGGCCCTATTGAGCGGGGCTCCTCGGGAGTGCAGTCACACATCACCGTGACTGCAGGTGCGTGCAATCGCGGCACCTGGCCCGCCCTGTGCGCCGTGCCATGACACAGGGCACGAGACGAGCGTGGTCTTTTCTGACCGGGTAGAGGCGGTTGCGGAGGAGAGGAGCAGCAGCAGAAGTTAACTTGCACAGGGTGAATAACATGGTTGAGGTATCGCGCTTGTGGCTATAAATGGTATCATAAAGCACTAGGCTTTTGGCCTCATGGAATCCGTTGACCTAGGCAACCAAGAGGACGTGAGAGTTATAGCGGGTGGCGCACCGCTGCCATGAAGCAGTTACTCTGAGCGTTTTAAAAAGGCTTACATGGCTAGGGGTCTGCAGTCTCTCAACACCATCTGGACCCTTTGCCATGCTGCAGGCCAATAAACATGCTCTGGTCCTAAAGTGGAATATTATAAAAACATTTTAATATTTAAACTGTCGTCATATTCACAAGGGCAGACCTAGAGAAGCGTTTTCAGAGTCATGGGGCTTGATAACTAAAAGAAGGGCTTAATATAACTGAAGGGATAGCAAAGTGATTACAGAGCTGGTGCATGGGTGTGCATTTCCAAGATAGCACAGTACTGTTGCTATGGATCGTGTTTATATAACTACATTAATTATTAGGCCTACATTATAAAAAAGGAATTTTACATTTTATGTTAACAAAATGATTAGACTAACAGAAAAACAGCAGTCACCAATATGGCTAGCATGGATGTTTAATTCACTGATATTTACAAATGCAAAGCATTTTTTTATTTTAAAGCGGGAATATTTGATGGCACATGAGCAAGTTCACTCCCTTGTTTCGGATGTTAGTCTAATCCAACCCAGCCCCAGTATCAATGCATGAATAATGTAAGAATTCTTCTTCAAAAGCAAACCAAGACCAAGGAATTGATCATACAAGTTCCAACTTTGTGAAGGCCTTTAATAAAAACTCAACAAAGTGAAAATTCTAAGATAAACGTGCGCTGTGGCTGCATTTGCATCCGTCAAGTGTGTGTTTTTTGTGCCAGCTGCCATCTGACTCAGTGGTGCGAATAGCTTGGCAAGGCCGCTCTTTTGAAGTCCTTTCCCTCTCCATCATTCATGAGGTGGAAAAACAATGGAAGAAAATGGAGATGGGCGCACACTTATTCACCACTACCGCTACTGATATTCAACAGATACTGAGCGAGGGGAATCTAAAATTCTTCTTACAAGACTTGACAAGTGGCTTTGTAAAAAGGGGACAAGCACGAATGGTGATAATATGATTATAATAATATGATAATATGTTTTTGCTCTCAGCAAAGCATTGCAGGTGGACAAGCTGTGCAACAAAATGGAGCCCGTTTGTGCTGCAGCAGGATTGCATTGTTCTGCCTCCTGTTCAGGACAAGCCTTCGCTAGGAACCTGGCAGGAGAAATATAGAGGAACGAATGGTCCTTATTCAACTCTTCACTTGCATAACTGAATGCACTAACAATGGCCATGCTCTGGTCATTATTCATACAGTTTGGGTTTTCAAAATGGGCTGTGCGCGTGTCATTATGTATCTTGTTCCATTCGGTTGTATGAACAAGGTACATGACATCACCTGCCCTTACTGCAGCCTTCAAGCAGTGTTCAACGGTGAGCCGAGGGGCATTGTGATGCAGACTTTGCTTGAGGAGAGAGGCGTTTAACTGATAATGCCTGTATCTTAACAACATCCACTTCTGCCCCGAAAGCCGTCTGGTGTCCTACTTTGAACGCCGTTAGGCGTGTGAACATAAGCTCAAACACTAGCAATTGACCTCGCTTTAGAGCCTGGCGCTGTTGGCTTGTAAGGAGAAACAAAAAGCAAAAAAAAACAGATATAAAAGCATAACCTACTTCAACCATTCTCACACATTGCGAGGTGTTCTTTGTGTGAAAACAAATGGCAGTGTGACAGTGTCTCGGCAGAGGTGTGTGGGTGTGTGCGCCCTTGTGTGGCTCTTCCACCAAAGCTGTGCTCATCCCCTCGCCTGCTCCTTCACGTCCGCTTCTCCGTAGCAGAACACCCCCCCACAGCAGCAATGAGGGATACATACACAATAAATGCCTTTCAGTCGTGTACACAAAAAAGAACATGCATCTGCTCATCTCTCCCTGACATACACAATTATCCATTGAATGTGTTTGAAAATGAGCAGGGCAGGCATGCGTTTAACTCCTCTGCTCAGACTACCTGGACTGCTTTGTCAAATAACTGGAATCGGTTTGACTAATACGTTTCAAAAGATTATCAAAAAAAACCTGCTTGTCGTCATCGTTGTTGTCTGCATTGTATAACCGGACTGCTTCCCTCTTTGTGCATGTTGTTGTTGCTGCTGTTGCTACTCCGTTGTGTGCCAACCTCTTGGCAGGGGCCGAGGTCATCATAACTTTTTGGTAAGTTTTATTTTTAACCAGCATGCAGCTGAGTCATCACCAGGGTCCCTGGATGCTTATGTCTCGACGAATCAAGTGCTTTGATGGCCAATCCCGTGTCCTGTAGGCAACTAAAAAGAGCGGTGCCACTCTAAACGAGAATTTATCATGTCTGTGCAGCACGGTGAACTCAAGAGATGAGGAACAAAAAATATATATTAATTTGTTGTGGAAAAGTGACAGAAGACAGACATTTTTTTAAAATAAGTGGACTGCCAATTACAGCTCTGTTCTACCCACAAGCTTATGTCTCCGTCTTCAATATGTTCAAACTATCTTTACTCATCAGACTCCCCTGTCACAATCCATTTTTCTCCATTCCCATGAATCCACACATTATCCAGCTATAGACACATTTATATTCATATATCCAAAGTAGCAATTGGAATACATTCCTCACCTGCTGACCCCGGCCAGCCATGGGTTCAAAGACGAAGCGACGGTAACAAGGAGCTTAAAGAACATGCGGATGGTTCCTTAAATAGGAACAGGGGCTGCTGAGGGAGGGAGTCGAGCTTGGCCTGCGGGGTCCCTCCAGGCAGCCACAGACACCTTGGGCTGAACAACACTGGAGTAGGAGGCACCCAGGGCACTTTTACACAGCTTTGCACCACCATCCATAGACTAATGGTGTTCTGCAGAGGAGGTCTTATGGGGCTTGAAGAACAATGCTGCTGCTGATAACTGCCACTCTCCTAGCCGTAATTGTACCGTTTCCTCCTATACTTTTCAAATAGTTTTTTTATTATATTGTTTTGTTGTAAGGTCTTACTTCTTGTCGGTATGCAGGCAATTTTCTTCCATTTAAAAGGTAATATAGAACATACAACGTGCGGTTAAACATTTCAAAAGGAGCCGTTGTGCAAGCTTATATAATGATCAAAGTCTGATCCTCATGTGGCAACCCAACATCGTCTTGGGTTGGCCAGAAAAAGGAACAAAAATAATACTTCACAAAACAAAGCCATTTGTTTGCACACTCAGCTGACACTGTAAACAGGCTTAATGGAAGCCAGCTCAAAGCTACTGCTGTCGCGTAAAAACACCCCACTGCCTAGAGAGTATATAAAGTGTAACCTGAGGAATGCCCTGCTAATGGTTGCTCTCACACGCCTATCGTCGCTCTGGGTTGATCTAGGCACAGAGGACCGGCCATGCGGTGGCGGGGTTCTCGACAGCAGCGGAAACAGGCGAGCGCTCGCTGTCTGCGCTCGGTAAGAGAGCTGTAAGTGGCGGATGCCAGCGCGTCTGCCAGGCAGCCGGGGTGGCGTTCCGGCAGCTAGACAGAGCTCCCCTCCCAGGAGATCATCTCTCTACAGTAATTATCTTCATCAGTGCTCTGGAGACTACCCTGCCCAGTGCAATCTAACTACTGCTCCAGTTTAGCCCCCCCCCCCCCGACCGACCACACACACACACACACACACACACACACACACACACACACACACACACACACACACACACACACACACACACACACACACACACACACACACACACACACACACACACACACACACACACTTTACTACATATAAATGCACTCAGGACCTTTCTCAGGAGTATTGCAAATTTGATGGGGGGGGGGGGAAATCCTAAAATGCAACCTTTTTCCACTACTAAAGCAAGATATGGGCAGGTGAGGGCGGACCTCATATCCTGTAAACCGTAAAAGCCAAATCCACCTCAGTGGATTATCATGAACAACAAAAGGCGGCATGCAGTGAAGTCGGCAGCAATTAAAGATGGATCATCTTAGAAGTCAGACCTATGCCTCCTCAAGCATCAACGCTCAGCGCCCTGCACTTTGCATAGGACGATAAATAAATGACTACATTTGCATTTTCAAATGAGACAGAGGAATGTGAACAGCTTGATTTGCAAACATGTGCATGTGAAGAATGTAGCTAGGGCATTGAAGGGAAATACGACATTGTGTGTATTTTGCAGTGTCTTTGGTTTGCCGTTTATCCATCCTGATTGAAACTGTACACTGGTTAGTGATGCAGACCACTGCAGATAATTTCTCCCCTGCCAATTATAATTAGGTTGTTTTAACCTAGTCTGGAGGTTCCAATACTGCAAGCAAAATTTGAATAATTCTCAAATATAGACAGAATCATGTGTTACTTCATGTGAACTCAATAGAAAGTTAAATTACTTTCTTGTTGTTTGGCATAGAACCTCAGTGCCAAATATTGTTGCCATGGTTTTCGTAACATAAACCGATGCCATTGCAGTACATTGCTATCATCAATCTGATCTTAATAGAAACAATAACATCATCTCCCCGCCACAACTTTGAAGCAGAAATCAGTGTTGTAAACATTACCATAAAATCAACAACACACAACAGGACATGCTGAAGGTTTATTTGGTCTCAAGTATTTGCCAGTTAAGGACATGGAAGTTTCAAATGCTATTGAATATTAAAGGATCCTTTAGGGCGGGGATTGGAGGGTCATTGATGCGCTCTATTGTCTTGATTGTGAGCAAGTAACGCTGAAAGTCCTTTGATTGTCCTTTTCCAAGCATTCTACTTCTCCGTAGTATCAGCTTCTCTCGCTTAATCTTTCCAACGGCAAGCGGTTAAATTGAAGGTCAACACTGACTCAAGCAAATGCAAAAAGGACTTGAGGACCATCAGTGCATACCAAAGCCTGACCGACACACCAGTAAAGGAGCATCATCAGCAGATATCGTCTTGGTAAATAAACAAAACAAGGTCATTGCAACATCTTCAACAGGAAGGCATATGCTCATTGCTCAATATCAATAGGATTATATATCATAACTTTTTAGAGAATTTACAAAGCCCAAAAAGGCTTTGGGCTTGGCGTACTTAAAAAAAAAAACGTAAGGCCACAAGCATTGGCACTAGTTAGCAGAAATATGATGAAACAAGATAATTAGGGATGCACCGAAATTTCGGCCACCGAAGATTTTTGGCCGAAAATGGCCCAAAAGCGCATTTTCGGCTGAAACACTTTTATCACCGAAACAACACGGCCGAAACAGGAAATTGTGATGACGCAAACAAAAACTGCGGCCAGCACACGCTTGTGCCAGCACACAAATGACACCTCTAGCTAAATGTAGTAATCTAGAGAACCAGCTACAACCTTGTTTTCATCCTAACGAGCCGTCTTTAGCGACGGCTCGCTATGAGACAGCTTCTATGAGCTGTCGGCTATCAGCCGCGAGTTTAGGGACCGTCCGCAAAGTGCCGACAGCTTCTATGAGCTGTCGTCTATCATCCGCGAGCTTAGGGACCGTCTGCAAAGTGCAAAACGGAAAACGGTGTTGTTGTTTTTTCAGTGCTAAATAAATATTTTTATACTTTTAATAATTAGGGACCGAGCCAAACTTGGCAAGGACCCTATTGAAACCCTCGTGATTATTATTATTATTATTTTCCACGACTTCGACTGCATTTTTCCCCCCCTGCACATATTCTAAAACTCAAATTTTTTTGGTGCAATTGTGGGGACTGGTGAAAAATTTGATATTCTAGCCCTCAAATTCACATTCGCCCCTAGGTGGCGCTATAGCAACTGTTCAAAAGTGCAAACTTTGCACAAGCAGCACGCGTCACCGGTTTGACCTACACTCATGAAATTTTGCACACATATGCATATCCTCATGATGAACAAAAAAGTCTCTTGAACTGAACACTTCCGGTAGCCATATTTTCCGCCATTTTGAATTTAGTTAAAAACAGTAAATTCCCCAAGGATCCCAGGTTTTTCGACTTTGACCAGAATCCTTTGGCACATATCATATATGGCCCATTATCTTCAATCTGACTTAAGGATTAGTCTGTACAATAAAGTTTAGAGCACCAATGAGTTCTAAAAGGGGTGTGGTTGAAACCTCGAAAATAGTTAATTGCTCATATCAACGTCAAGTTGGACGCCTATGATGTTGGCCCCAATACAAAAGTTGTTCAAAATCAAATTCTGAACAAGATAAAGTCAACATATTTTCAAATGGGGCGTGGCATCGAAATGGGCGTGGCCTGACACTAAAATCGCCACAGTTCATAGACGCAATGTTTGATTTCAGCAGGACCGACTTAGTGGCCGTTAAGTACCAAAGTTCTAACTGCTCACCAAAAATTAAGTCGATTTAAAAAACAACATGGCCGCCAGAGCCTCAAAATCACTGTGCGGAGACCGTAATAGTTATGAATATGAAATTCACAGCACACGTGTAAACTGGTGCCGATAGCTCACATACCAAAATTCGTGTTTATATTTTTTGTAGCGCCCCCTACAGGAACTTTAAAAAGCAGCCCCTGCGCCACGTTTCACCAATATGTATGAAACTCAGTATTCACGTACAATGTGCCCATACCTACAGAAAAGCCTCTTGGACCCATGCCCCAAACCCCACAGGAAGTCGGCTATTTGCATTTCTAATTTTCACTTTTGGCGGCCATTTTGAATTTTTTTCACTTTTTTGCCTTGTGAACTCCTCCTAGGGAATTTATCGCATCTGCTTCACAATTGGTCAGTACAGTCATGAAGTGGTGCTGAACCAAAATCGTGCTATTTGTGACTGTACGTTGAAGGGCGTGTCCGTGGCGTGCCGTCAAAGTTGGCCATTTTTGAAATCCGTCGCCTTGTATTAAACTTACTCCTCCTAGGGAATTTATCGGATCTGCTTCAAAATTGGTCAGTACAGTCATGAAGTGGTGCTGAAACAAAATCGTGCTATTTGTGACTGTACATTGAAGGGCATGGCCGTGGCGTGCTGTCAAAGTTGGCCATTTTGAATGGAATACTTTCACTTTTTCGCCTTGTATTTCAACTAACTCCTCCTAGGGAATTTATCGGATCATTGATGTAGGGTTAATAATGTTAGTTAAAGTTGTTACAACATGTAATTCAGTTAAATGTGGTCTTACATGTTAATGTCAAAACAATCAGTAGGACACCACAGGGCACCTCTGCTTCTACAGATTACATAAATTTGCGAATTTTTTTTAAAACTGCGCTTTTTTAAAACTGCGCGCAGTGATGAACGGGACCTCGTGCCGGCTTGCGGCTGCGTCACGTGCGGTCCTAACATGTGCACATCTTGCCAGCACACATGTTACGACGGCACGTGACGCGGCCGCAAGCCGGCGCGATTTTTTTTTAAAACTGCGCGCAGTGATGAACGGGACCTCGTAGTGGCGGCTGCAAGCCGGCGCGAGGTCCCGTTCATCACTGCGCGCAGTTTTAATTGTAATTGATTTATTCTTTGAATTGCAATGCCTTGATTTTAGTGAGGTTAGTACACAGTCATAGCTATAAATGCAATGGTAGGCCTACTAATAATTGGCATAATAATTTATTTCGGTGTTTCGGTTTTCGGCCTTGGTTTCCTCATTTTCGGTTTTGGCCAAGAATTTTCAATTCGGTGCATCCCTAAAGATAATAATACATAGCACAACAAAGTAAATCATAGCCAATATGGTATACGACTCCACATTGGGAAAATTAAGTGGCCCAAACCACCAACAGCTTATAGAACGGCTGATTTGACGAGTTGAGAGATAATGTCAGGCCATAACAGGACCACCCGTGTATGAACTGACTTGTATATGAATGAATGTGTTGAAATGCGACGTCCTACGAGTCCATACATTTATATTGTAGTCAATGGCATATTATAAAGTAAACTTGTGCACTGAAAAGACCAAACTTAAAATTTACGACCCTTACCAGAGCACAACGCATCATGCATCATGGCGGAACATTTGCTTAAAACAAAATGGCCTGAAAGGGTTTCCATATATATTGAAGCAGAAGGGTGCACTCAATTGTATGGAGCAGATTGCATTGCTATGTTGCGTAAAATCAAAATCACTCCCTTCCCTTTGCTGGGTTCTACACCTTAGGCCTGGCAACAAACAACACCTTGATATTATTTATTACAAGATCCACATGACTGCAGTGATCTCCAGCCTTAGGAGTTTCTTTGTTGACAGAAGCCCGACATAATAAAAACATAATACCAAATTAAAATAGCTTGACAAAATGAAGGAAATAGTGTATATTATCATGAATCAGTCAAAAATAAATGTAATAAACACAAAATTATAAATAACATTTATTTCAATTGATGAGAATAATAATATAATATAAACACAGCAACTGGAAGTTGTAGACAATATACCTAATACAACATTTAGAGAAAAGTTTGTAAACCTCAGCACACTGGTTAAAGCGGATCGGGGCAGGTCCTCCCAGAGCTTTCCCAGTAAACCGTCCTTCTTACACAAAGGCACGCGGAGGGCAGACGGTGCTGTGGCAGCAGCTGCATCAGGTTGCCAAGTCCTCGTCACAGATGCAGTGATGGAGGGGACACGGAAAGCCAGTGCTCCCCAGGCGTCTCTCTGACCGGTCCATATGGTACCCAGCAAGGCAGCCTTCCCCCATTGGGACCAGAGAAGCACAAAAATTGTGCAGACTCATTTGGGAGCTGAACCCCACAATGTCACCCAAGGCAGTGAGGTCTTCTGAGGGAGTTTATGTTCAACCCTGGCACTTTGCAAAGTTAAGCTATGAGGCTGACCAAAAAAACATAGCTTTTGCCGTTTGCCCTTTAGTTAACCCAGAGATGGAATCAATATAGCCCGGGTAATTTAAAGCAGTTGTCTTTTTCTACTATGAGAACGTGGAACAATGTCAAACAGTCACCAGAGGACGCGGTAGTAGCAGTTGCTACAGAGGAAAATTTATTAGGGTCGTAAGCCTTCACTAAGAGGGAAAAGGTTGCAAAGCAGGCAATCACCTTTAATCAGGCCCATAAACGACAGCTAGTCGATGCCAAGATGCTCGTCAATCTATCGCTCAAACACAAGGAAGCTCTGATAACACGGTCCAAAGATTCACCCGTTTCTTTTGTAAAAGTGGAGCCAGACAGGCCATCACCAACATAAGGAAAGTTACAACATTGCTTTTTTGGCAGTTGCCAGCATGAAGGTATTATCATCTCTATCCATAGCTGGCTAGGCTTCATCAGCCTTATAACCAAGCCATAAAATAAATGTTATTCAAAGGGGGTTTATAGTCAGCCAATAGCAATGCTGCCAACACACCAGTGGAGTATTGGCAGAGGGAGGAGCAGTTGAGAGAGGAGCTGGTGAGCCTTCAGACTCTACTTCTGCTGTATGACCAAATCAATACACGACAGGTCATGTCAAGAAGAATCAATGTAATTTGCACCTCAGAACAAAAAACAGTGGGTCATTATTTCATGAAGTGCTTAGGTACAACATTTTACCATTTATGAATATAGAGAAGCCGTCACCCATCGAATGAAAGGCTGTGTTGAAGATATACAGGACAGAATGCATAGGCTCCTATAGGGGTTAACATCATTAGCCAGGTCAAAATGCTGTCTCGTACTCATTCCATAAGCACAACAAAATCTCAATGAGTTGATTTCGCAATATTAAATCTGAAAAAAGATGGTTGGTTGTTTGAACAGAAATATTGATTATATTATACTCTCCATTTAATATAATTTACTGCCACTCATTTTGGGTTATTTTTTGCTCTTGTTTTTCTACTCAGAACAACAACAACAACACATAAGAGAGTTCACAAGTCCGGGCCAGTGGATAATAAATTCTCTCTTTACATTTTCTTCTGTTTAATGAATGAACAAATGGCCTACTAAACCGCCATCATCATGTGCTAGTGGGTCTAAAATCCTCATTACTAGTCATGGCGAGAACCTTTTTCCTTTGAGATGACGCTATACAATTAGTGACGAAAAATGGCTCCAGAGTTAATTACCCAGAATGCTCCTTGAGGGGAATTATCAAATATTAAAGAAATTAGCTGAATCGCCAGTTCACCAATTGCAAGTAATTGATTTGTTCCTCTTTCAGGATCACAACTAACCATCTGCATAAGGCCCTAAAATGGGGATTTAAAGCCATGTCACTTGCATGAATAGAGCGTAGAGCATGACGTACTCCTGCATCTAAGAGCCACTTTAAAAATCATTGCCATCTGATTGGAATGGGAAGGTTTTTCATCTAATTCGGTGGCAGTTTGCTACTTAGCGTGAACTCATAAAGAAAGTGTTGTTCATTTGGATGCGTGCGCTGTATCGTTAACTATGTTAGAGGTGACACATGGTGAAGGGAAGGCAAAGAGGCATAGTTAATGTGGCTGTTACATAAAAAAAACAGGCCAGTATGAATCACAACCAAGCTAGCCATGTAGAGGCATCACACGCTGTGAAGCAGAAATAGGCTAATTCAAATAACCATCAGGGCAGAATAAAAACCAGACTGATAGTCTTCTTTAATTAATGAACTAATTTAGTGTTGACAAGAGAACATCTCTCCTCTGTCCTTAGCTTCGGCATTGCCCAAATGGCTCTTAAAATGAAGAGAAACGATAATGATACGGTGCACGTCCCTTCATTGCAAATTCTCACTGAACCATTTTTAAGTGATGGGTTAAAAGAGCATGACGACTGATTTGCCAGTATAGCATAGCACTAGACTAACCGACTGCATTTGAAGTCAGCTCTACTTCGAAAGGCATCAAGATTAATTATACTTTCTGATGTAGCACTTTAGCAAAGTCCCAGAAGGTAAACATTGTGGCAAAGGTATAAAATAAAGTCAATCTTGTGTGAAAGTAAAAAAGAAAAAGCCATCAATCATTTACCAGATGACTGATAAATCCAGTGACATTGAAGCTAAATGTATAAATGCTGCTATGACTTGCCCAAACAATTCAAAGTTCTGCTGCTTAGCTCATTTCAAGGGGGATGGGTGTACGACACTCCAGCATGAAGCCTTTACCAGACAAGGTGAGAGGAATGGCGTACCTGTCTCTAATAGCCTGGGCTCAAGTGAGGAGCAGTGGAGCATGGCTCCAGGATTTAGATTGGCAAGATTTGCATCCTTGGCAAGCCTAATCCACCCCTAGACTGCCGAGAGAGAGAAAACGGCAACTGTTGGGTCTCCACAGAGGGGCTTTATTAATTAGCATACTTAATAAGACAGAGTCTTATTTGAAGGTGTCAGGGCAAAATGCAAGATAACGGAGCTGCAACAGAAGGAGCAGCATACTGCATACTTTGACAACATTCACATACACATGTCAGGCATTTCATATCTAATTGTATGCAATTTAAAATAGGACCTATACTGGCCTGTGATCCAACGTGTGCAGATTAGTTGAAGGTCAAATATTTTGCGAGATAAACACTTACTATTATTTTTAATCAAGTATTTTTTTTATTGTATGCAGATTTTATACAGTATGCTGAAGTCCATAAAATGTTGAAATGTATAGAATACATATGCTTAACTCCCCCCCCCCCCCCCCCCCCCCACACCGCTGTAAACTAGCATAACAACAAGGGTATACATAATGCAAAGACATTAAAACGAATATCGCTACAAAAGATGCTAACAAGAAGAAAAAGGCATTGACTATGGCACCTTTGCAAATTGGAACAATAAGAATGTACCTACTGATTCATGTATACCATGATCATTTAATCGCTGTGCCGAAATTCAGGCTTACTAGATTTTCTTCCTTATGAAGAGGAACAACAACAGTGCAGGAAGCGGCTAGGAGGTTGTTCACTCATTCCACTTTAGAGGCTTTGCCAAGTCTTGCTAATGACTGCAGCCCTTTTAAATTATTGAAAAAGTCTAAACACCCCTCACCAGCTACAGAACCAGCCATTAACCTTAGTGAAACGATATTCAAATCCAGTTAGAGCTAACTCGGTCCCCAGTATCCCTTGCAGGGGTTGGGGATGTAAATGTGTTCACGGGGAGACAGATGGGGGAGCCGCCTGTCGTTTGAAGTTCCAGCTAAAGTACCCCCCACACCCCGCCCTGTAAAATATGCAGTTAGTCTGACAGAGCTGCTGTTTGTCCTCCCCACTGTTCCCCCCTGCACGACACGCTGGGCTGTGGCAGTGGCTGCCGGGCCACTACTGTGCACCTCACTATCGCAGGGGAGTGAAAAAAATGAAAGAAAGTAGAAGTTTGCAAATGTTTACAAATTTAGCACGACGCGGTGACAGTGAAAAACAGCCCTAGGATTATCTCACTGAGCAGACAAGAGTGCAAGAGATTTGATTTATGAAGGGGGGGGGGGGGCGGGGGAAGAAGAACAAGAAAAAAATAGAAACTTCGTCCCACTCTCTGGCCCTGAAGAGCTTCCCCGTAGCAGAACCATATGAAATAGCATGATGCGCGGCCTCTTCCCCCTCCCCCCCCCCGCTCATTGTTATTGACAAATCTGCACAAATTGAATTCCCAGCAGAGTCGAGGTGACGCCAGAGCCGATGTGAATCTTTTGTGGAGATACCTGCCTGTCAATCAGCAAAGTGCTCTGATACTGTGCCACAGACCAGAGAGAATCCCCAATCATTACTCTTATCACCTGGGAAACAGACCCCCAAAAATAGAGAGCTATGGAGGGGAAAAAAAGAGTAACAGAAAGTCTTTAAACGCCTAAGTTTGTGTTTGTTGTTTGTGTGTCAGGGAGAAAAATAACAGGCGAGATTGGAAGTTGTGCATGAGTTTACCACCTGAAGACAGGTAGGGGTGTGTGTGTGTGTGTGTGCGTGTGTGTGTGTGTGTGTGTGTGTGTGTGTGTGTGCATGCGTGCGTGCGCGCGTTGCATGCAACACTGAGTAAAACGATCAATTGTTGAGAGCGCTGGCAGACAGCCAGGCGGCTGCAGAATGTACCGAGCCCCGCATGTTGATGAAGGGTGAACAGTATTTCAGGAGACTGAGGACTACCGGAATAAATGGACTTCTGGCTGGAGAGCCAGCTCAACAACCAAGCTCATTTCTCTTACAAGTCATCGTTGAAGAGTAAAACGTCCAAGCTAATTTAACAAATCAATAAGGCAGAGATCAATTGCCAGATAAAAATACATTTGTATGGTGCGACCGCGGCACTAAGGGGCCGTCACAATCTTTGCTCGGAAAGAACGTTCTGTCAGGAAGCACGTGAACATGCAATACGATATTCTAACAGTACACATATTCCTGAGGGATGCACTACAAATAAAAGCACTAAGTGCGTTAACATCACAGCCTCTGAGTAATGAACAAAACTACAGCAAACATTTCTACAAGTTTCTGCAAAGCATTTGAAATGAGTCAACTTTTGACCCAGACAATCAGGAGCTATATAATCAATAATGTAAATGATGTTGTTCAATATTCAGAAGTTTTCCTTTATAGCCTAAGGACATTCAAATAAGTTAAAATAAGAAATATTACCAGTATTACACATTTAATCATGGCTGGACGGGTTCAGTGCTACAGGCTTGAAGCTACATGCTGTTGTATAATGATTAACTCTCATGACAGAGTAACTGTGACACATATGTAAAGACGCAAAGGCCTACTAGGCATTAGCGCTACGGTCATCAACAACAGGCTTTTACACAGCTTCAAGCTAAATGAAATTGAGTGAAACGAAAGAAAGAACAAAACTAAATGGCGGTTCTAATTTGACTATTGAGAAATACAATTCATGAGCACATCACAGTAGCTAAAAATATACTGCTGAAGCTGCACAGCTAATAAGTATATGTTTCATCCTGCACAATGTAATCTAATGTAGTTCCTACTTAAAAATGTGAGAAATTACTCAATGGACAATGTAGAATAATGCAGCCGAATATTATTTATATTCTTACACAATAAAAACATATACTATTTGACAATTTCTGCTTACATAGTGAACTAGCAAAATATTGCACTTTATTGCAAATTGTGTTAGCATATATATCTTTCTTTGCGATCCTGAAGACATATGTTGTGGTTTTCACCTGTCCATCTCTTGGAGTATGTAGGCAAGTAGGCTAGAGCTAGACAACCATTAGCAAAGAGATTTGACTATGAGAACTAATGAAATGTAATATTATCCTGCATCTCTTAACAACCACAGCAAATTATTGATGGATGACAAGGTGAAAAATTTGCAAACAAAAAATGCAGCAAGACAGCAGTTCCCTGTGCATCACTATATGCACATCACCCTTGAACTATAAAGTACACCTAACACAACCTATTAGCCTTTGTGTTTTACATAGATAACCTAGTCATCCATGGTGCCGTGTTATCTATGGTGTATGGTGTAAGTAGCTGATGTGATTTCAGTTTGATGTTAGCAAGTTTAATGTTAGACAGTATGATGTTAGACATTTGTTTTGCTTCCTAGGAAGGAAACCAATTTTTTGGCTTCCTAAACTCAATCCCTAGTTGAAAATACATCATAATTTGAGACACGCAAATATCAAATTGAAATCACTGATTACAAAATACAGTTTGCATGAGGTCTAATTAATCCACTATCACGGTGAATAGGTTAAGAGAGATAACGTGAACTTAATTGTTTTGAGTTCATTTATTAGGTTAGGCTAAGTGTACTGATGAGTGGTAGGCTATCGGGAGCAGGTCTAATTATAATTCTGTATATTAATTCAACACGCTCAATTTACAACACACACAGCTGCATCAGCAGGATGCAAATCGTGGCAGTACTGTTTGCTCGCTTCAGGTAACTACAGTATATATTGAAAATAATTTAAATCATTGTCTGTCCTGAGAATGTTGTGTGCTTTGGACCTTAGCCTACATCTATGTAAAATATTAACTAAACTAAGTCTTATGAAAAATAAAAGAAACCCCAAGGTCAAACTTGCCGACCCCTGCTCTAGTAGCTTGAGTTACATGTAGCTACAGTTATATATTTGTCCTTTTCAGAAGACAGTTATTGTCTGAGATTTTTCCACGGGGAGGAAAAGAGTGGACCACAACAAAACTATAAAGAGATAAAAAAATACCCTGGATGGATCCATGAATGGACACATTTTATTATTGAGAATTGTCTAGTTCTTATTGTGTTGTTAATATGTAACTTTTGTTACATAGTAAAATGTTTAAATGAGACCTAACAAACTAACCCAAAAGGCACAGTAGGTGATCAGTTAAAGGACATGGGAGAAACCAAAAGCCAACGTCAGCTTGTTTGCAGTGTACTCTATACAGTTTAGTTTAGCCATCTCCACTAATTCAAACATCTCAGACAACATTGAATGCTTTTAAATGCAAGCATTACTTAAACTATCCAGGAATAAACGCTAGATCAACATTGGGATCAAAGTGCAATGCTTTGTCAACCTTTACACTATAGGCTTATCTTAAACACCGCTATCAGTAGACAGGGTTAACGTTACCGAGGTCAGGACTTGCATGGCATGAATGGTTTTTCAGAGATAATGTTTAAAGCTAAAAACATACAAATGTTTCAACATGAACAATAACATTTTAAAAACGAGACGTCTGATTATTAAATATGAGTGAAAGATCCTGAATACTACATCATTGTGTACACTACTACATCTCGCTTAGTCTTGTTGCATCACCTCTGCCAGCAAACTTGCACCATAAACTTTGATCTGTCAAACACTACCAGGAGGCTTGCCGACACGTTTTACTCACGTAAGGACAAGGACAACGAAGAGGAACAACAGGATACGCAACTGACAGGTATAGGACAAACTCGCAATATTGTAAATCATGTTAGTACCTTGAATTTGTCTAGGAAAAGATGTTTTGAGCTTGATAATTGCAGTCCTCTTAGAGCAGCCTGAGAAACCATGGAAGTCGCCATGTTGACACGAAGGACGGAAGTGAAAATGACGTCAGAGCCACGTGTTCGTATGCCAAAGCGCCTATACGTCTTTAACGCGTTGACGTTTCTGAAAATTATCATATATGCATAAACTATCTGTACGAGCCTGTTATTTCATTGAATTATATATATATATATATATATATATATATATATAATATTAAAAGATAGAAAAAAGTGTGATTGAATAAGCTTTTTATATTTCTAAGGATCTCTGTGTTTGACCACGTCTATTTTATAACATTTTATTGATATGTAATTATTTTATATGAATATATTATGTATATGTAGGGCATTTAGCAGACACTTCCATCTAATGCGACTTACAACGGTTAACACACACCAACGGTGGAGTCAACCATGCAAGGCGACAGCCAGCTTGTCAGGAGCAGTTAGGGTTAAGTGTCTTGCTCAGGGACACATCGACACTAGGAGGAGCTGGGGATCGAACTAGCAACCATCCGGTTACAAGTCAACCTGCTCTACCTCCTGAGTTAAGCAAACTGCACATTTTTGCAGTGGATATGTGTGCGTGCATGTGTGCGTGCGTGTGTGCATGCGTGCGTGCGTGCGTGCGTGTGCGTGTGTGTGTGTTGCGTGTGCGTGTGTGTGTGTGTCTGTGTGTGTGTGTGTGTGTGTGTGTGCGGGCGGGTGGGTGGGTGTGAGGGCTATTTATAATGTACTTGATGTTCTTAATTAATTTGAGCATGTTTATGACCCTCCCCCCCACCTTATTCCTCAACTCCTACCTACCCCATCATCATCATCATAAAACAACCCATGTAATCACCTTATTTCAGCCGCAAACTGTATAAATATCCCATTATTCAAATGTTCATATCAGCAGCGGCAAACACTAAACACGAAATACAAGTTTATTTACAGTGTAATATAGCCTATACTGAACGACTGCACATCAAGGTCTAGGGTGGTTCAAGCCCACGCCAACAAATATTCATCAGACATCCACACAGGCTGGATCCACATGCATGACCTTGTGAGTGCAGAAAAGCAGGCGCTGTTCTCAGCAGAGGGGCGATGGCACAGCGAGGCAGACGAGAGAGGTAGACAGCGTGGGATGGAGTAGCGGCTGATCTTGACTGAATAGCTAAATAGTCCACTCACACTGTCCTCCAGAGCCCTCATTACACGCTGCATCTTGAAAGGGCAGAGAGGGCAAAGTGATCGTAAAAAGCAGTGATTATGACAGAGGGGAAGGGCAAGAGAGAGAGAGGGAGAGAGAGAGAGAGAAAGAGGGAGAGTGAGAGGGGGAGAGCGAGAGAAAGAAACAGAAAGAGAGAGAGAGGGAGAGAGAGAGAGAGAGAGGGAGTATGACAGAGAGAAAGGAAGAGAGAGAGAGGGAGGGAGAGATAAAGGGAGAAAGGGAAAGAGATGGAGGAAGTATGAGAGTGGGAGAGAGAGAGAGAGAGATGAGAGACACTGTGTTTGAATCCGACCCTGCCATGGTGGGGGGAGGAGACACGTGTGCAGCCAGAGTGTGATGATTTTATTCTCTTTTATTTATTCTTCTGCTTTTGAAGAGCACAAACAAGCGTTGGTTTTCCAACATTCTTTTGGGGTAGATCACAGCTCATGTTCCTACGACACTTTTCCTCACTTCCATGTTTCCATTTCTCCTTTCGCCGCTGCGTGGAGCGTTCCCCAGTTGGGGATCCATATTACAAGGACATTAATTTTCAACCCAGCCAGAGCTGTATGGTCACAGAATCTGGGTAAACAAATGCTTTGTCTCCGTGTGTCATGGAATGTTTGGATTTTAACATTTGATTTTAACAAGTGTGAACACAACTGCTGGAAAGGATGACTGACAGATTATTCAGCAAAACATTCTGACAAGACCACTGGAATATCAATGTCCTTTCTGAAAATCTGCATTTCCTCTGCCTTTATTTTCATATTATGCTATTCACATTTCCTGTTTTACATAAAACCATTAGCATGATAGCAAAAGTTTCTTAACAGGCCTCTGTAATAAAAGATTAACTAAACATGAATCTCCTTAATTTTACTGAATTTGCAGTCACATGCATTTCACTCAAATGTAGGAATGAAACACGTAGATCAAAGATATAATATCGGTTCAAATATTATTTCCTGGTTAGGCAGATTATTATTAGTGTAATTAAGTTGGTTATTGATCTATTTCTCTATTTCTTCAGTGAAAAACATCATATCAAGATATGCAAATCATAAAGCAGATTTTATCTGATTATACTCCAGACCTCTTTTTTATATATATTTTTATTATATTTATATTATATTCTATTGTTTCTATTTTCACAAACCTATAATTCAGTTTTTCACTGTGTGTGTGTGTGTGTGTGTGAATGTTCAGAATAATTGTGTTTTTCCTCGATGATCCACACACTCCTACTCAGCTTGCCAGAAGTAGTCTGAAAGAACCACAGCTCCCAGAAGGCCTTGAGGTTGGCTCGCTCACAGTTAAGTAGCAGGGTGCTAAGCTAACAACCCACAGAGCTCACTGTGTGGGATTCCCTTAGCATCTGGACAACAATCTCTCACTTATTAATCTCTCTCTCTCTCTCTCTCTCTCTCTCTCTCTCTCTCTCTCTCTCTCTCTCTCTCTCTCTCTCTCTCTCTCTCTTTCTCTTTCTTTCTCTATCTCTCTCTATCATTACTATATATTTTTATCCCTATTGACTGTCTCTCTATTTGTGAGTGTGTGTGTGTATATGTCAGTGTGTGTGTGTGTGTGTGTGTGTGTGTCATTGTGTGGGTGTGTGTGTGTGTGGGTGTGTGTGTGTGTTTGTGTATGTCTATCTCTCTCTTTCTATCTCTCTCCCTGTCGATGTGTCTGATTCTCTCTCTTTCTGATACTCTCTGACACTATCTCTTACTATTTCTCTCATTATTATTCCTTCTCCTCTCATTTCTCCTCTTCCTCCTTCTCTCCTCTTTCGTCTTCCTCCTCATCTCCTTCATCTTCTTCCTCTTTATCCTCTATGCCTGTAAGGCGGTTCAAACCAGTTCAACCCTAAATCACCACAGCACTGATGGAGGGTCCTGAGTCACCGAAAACAAAGACAGCAAGGTTGTGTCCATCTCATTAACTGCACTGGCTGGCTTGCACAGTGTGTGATCAAAGAGAAATAAAGAAATAAAGGGATTTATTTTTTCTCTCTTGTGTGAATTATCCTCTTCTATTCTACGTCTTCTCCTCCATCTAAAGCCAGCTCCATCACCACTCTAGGTGGATCATCTCAACTGGCACTCTGTAGATATGCAACAGGAGGAAGAGCCTCTCACCCTGGAGAAGGGAATCCAAAGGGTTTTGCGGATCTGTTTTGCAGTCACACACTGCTTACTTTAAAGGATCCCCTTTCTCCGTGGACTGAATGCAAATTCAGCCCTGTTGCACTCCAATGCCCAGTCGCTTAGCTTTCAAGAAAGTGCATGAGACATAGCCAGACACCAGAACCCACTGGTGAGTTCAGCTTCAGCTAGGATTGTCTCTAAATATTCCTATACTATGCTTTAAGGCACACAGGGTACTTTGTCTGAGTTGTGAAAAAATTAATAATGTCTTTGTAACCATTCTGCGATCCTAGCCAAAGCAAAACTTTAACTTTCTGTTCTATTATATGTTTACACAGAGCTTTGGGTGGCATTAGAGAGCCCAGGAAGGTTTTGCTTTCAATCCATCCGTATACCAAATGAGTCAGACAGATGAGGAATTAATGCACGTAACTGCTGAGTCAACAGGGTGGGAATCAAGCAGCTTAGTCACACAAAGAAAAAACCTGCTGTGGGGGAAATTAAAATCAGGAAGGGAGATGCCATCAAAGGCTTGCTATTCGACGGGGAGAAGATAAAGGGAGGTGTAAGGGAAGGGAGGGCAGAAGGAGGAGGAGACAGTAGTCACCACCCAGAGCTCACCACATCTTCATCTTCACCTCATCTCATATGACAGACAGCAAACATAATTACTCATTGTTTTCGGTCCTGGCATTCGGCACTCTGTGTCAAAGCAATGCATATGTATGAGCTGAAGTCCCTCGTTTTGTTACTCCCTCCCAAACCTCTTGGAAGGATTCTGATTTGAGGAGCATGTTACCGTATTCATGTGAGAAACAGAACGCAAAAATAGAGATTCGACCCAATTTCTTCTACCTCACCTTAACATCACCGACAATAACTTTTTACTTGCCAGGATGAAAAAATCCATAAAGAAAAAGGTGTGCTGAAGTGGGAATCAATGCAACAGGAGCATGCCACATGCTATCTCCCTCCTCCAGATGTCTGTCAGGTACACTCAGCTGGAGGCCCACTATTAATGTGCTGTAGAATAACACTGTGGCTGGTTCTCCATGCTTGAAGACAGATGCATCAGACAGGGCTCTGTGAAGTCTCCAGCCTTGAAGGGTGTGTGCAATGTCATGCAGGTTGCGCGGCAAATCCCCTGATGAGGGATAGCGGGGACGGATCAAAGGCAGGGAGATGGGATAATAACATATGAAGGGATCATGTTGAATGAGGAGGGGATGCATTTGATCCGTTGATTGATGTGCATCTGAGAGTATGCATGGAGGAGCGTTTATTGGTATTTCAGGAGATCTATATATGACAGATGTGCCATGCGGTTCATAGATAAATAACATGGGGGTTGTTCTGCAAAGGGAGGAGAAGGAGGAATTTTTGGGATAATTTCCTCCACGGTGTTAATGCTGAGAAACACCTCACCTCAGCAATATTAAACGGAGGGATCTAAAACACTTGTTTTGGTGGATGGCTCTGTTTTTAAGTTGCTGCTCTCAATATTACACACAGCATGGTTGGCTGCTCTGGGAGCAGGAACATGAACATCATACACAAAAACAAAACCACACGCCACACCTGACAAACAGACCCTGTTAAGTACATGCACGCATTGCACGCACCCACGCACCCACGCTTACACAGCACATAACAACACACACACACACACATACACACACACACACACAGACACACACACACACACACACACACACACACACACACCATATAACACCACACACACCACATAACAACACAGACACAAATAACAACACACATGCACACACCCTGCAAACAAACTGGTGTGTGGGGCTTGGCCGTGCAGGCTGGTAAAGTGCTTAGATGTGCATATCAGAGTCATAGGAGCCAGATCACTTCACAAGTCTCTCAGCACACGCTGGGCCACCTTCATCAACGAAAGGGCAACCAGGTCATCCCTTAAAACTCTTGGCTGCCTCTCTTCGGTCGCCTTTCATTCCCAGCACAGACCTGCAGCATATCAGCACCCTTCCTGCTTCTTGTGTCCTCACAGACCCAGCAGGGTGCCTCACATCCCCACACCCCAACCCCCCTCTTTTTTTATCTTATCTTGAGGCCTTTTTCTTCCTTCGTACACAAGGAGACCAGGAGAAGGCAAAGGGATTCAGGGAGATATAGATTTATCAGCCACTCCTCTTCCTCCTCCTGCACCTTGAAAAATGGACACTAGCTCATAAACCATTTCACACAAAACTAAATTGTACAACATCCAAAGAATCTTGCCCGGAAGCATTGCAAAGCGTTGTCCTGTGGCTCGAGGGAAAGGCGTACTGCGCAGTCGGGACATGCATGAGGTATCGGAGAAGAGGAGGCATCAATAGAGGGATCAAAGCAATCAGGGCGCCGCCGAAAGGGATATCGGTGTGATAAATCACAGCGTGGCCGCTGGAAAGCTGCAAGGTGGTGGCGGTCCCAAGGGATAGCGGCTTGAGGGTTCGGGGGCTGGAGGGCTGGGGGAGGTAGGGGGCTACTGGGCTGGAGGGCTGGGAGAGGTGTGAGGTTACTGGGCTGGAGGTCTTGAGGTAAGAGGCTACTGGGCTGGAGGTGGGAGGTAGGAGGCTACTGGGCTGGAGGTCTGGAGGTAAGATGCTACTGGGCTGGAGGTCTGGAGGTAAGAGGCTACTGGGCTGGAGGTCTTGAGGTAAGAGGCTACTGTGCTGGAGGTGAGGGAGGTAGGGGTTGTCTCTGCTGGTGGTGGTGGTGGTGGGGGGCTACTGGGCTTGGAGGGCGGTGTGTACTTTATGGTCCGTAGGACAGCCATCCACAGCATGTGCCTCCGGGAACGAGCACGGAGACGCTCTTTATTCACAAGTCAGTGTGATTCTTGATCGCAACGTCACTTTGTGACACCGTGACCTTTGAGCAGGGGTTTTATTCTTCAAGTGTTATCCTTTGATTCAAGGCTTTTCTTACTCTCTTTTCTCTCTTTCTCACTCTCTCTCTCTCTCTATCAATCTCTCTTCAACATATTCTCTCTCTTTTCCTTTATTTCTCTCTCTCTTTTTCTCTATCCCTCTCTCTCTCACTCTAAAGAAGAAATGCTGACGGATACCCCTGCGGAGATTAACCTGGTGGCCATGGTACGGGGGGGGGGGGGGGGGGGGGGGGGTGGATAATAGAGCAAGATCATTGAAGAGTAGTCATGATTGGAGAATAGTCTGGGAAGCAATACCTGGATTAGGAGCAATCATGTTTTAGCTTTGTTTCCACATACTGTGCATTTGATCATGAAACGTTGCTGTTTTCACCTTTTTATACCACGTCTGTTGTTTACCCGCCTGCTGTTTCCCCATTGCACAGTGAAGTATGACTTAATAATGCGATGACCGCAAGCTAGCAGCTGTGAATGTCATCTCAACGGCTAACACCTACAGCTCCAGCTCCCTAGGGGGCAACCCCTTTCACCTTACAGGCCAATGAATACAGTAAGCGAGGCACTGAGATGTGCTCTCTGGCTCTCTGCGGATGCATAGGGATGAGGCAAAGGACCAGGAGGAAGCTATCAAGGGCTTTTATAACCTTGTTTGCTGCATGCAGAGGCACCTTCCACTATCTTAAGCCCACATCGCATGAGCAAGAAACTCGCAGGACCCTTGACTAATTAACCTTGTGGAGACAGCCTCTGTAGACAGGAGACCCAGGCCAGAATACTAAGGAGGTTTGCGCCAGGTCATTAGCAGAAAGATTAACACATCCAACTTTTCAAGTGGCTTTTTTGACACAAAACCAATATTAGCCTGAACCAGAGTCCTGGTTCCTCGGGACAGAATTCTAAAGTGACGCGCATGTCTTGGTCCTATTTTCGTCCCCATAAAGACCAAAAGTTCTTTAGCCATTTCCCTGGCAGTTCTATTATGGCGATGTATGTTGTTTAGTGAACAGCGGTATATAGAGGGTGCATTTTCCAAGATATTGGTATTTCATTGAGTATTCCCTCCTCACCCACAATGGAATTGGCAAATATGTCAGTGATATGGCATGTTTTCAAACACGAGGGAACACAGAGTCACAGATCACATCCAGTCACATGGCAGGAGATGGAAACAGCACCAATCACGCCTCGATGAGATGTGACTCAGATACGATGATGATGATGATTCATATTGGTTGGGGGGGGGGGGGGGGGGGGTAGTGATAGCATAAACAAACAGATCTACCAATGAAGGTGGCCTGTTCTATTCTCATCGTGTGTGTTATCCTGGCAGGAACAAATAGGATCCGGGCATAATGGCGTGTTGTTAAGGAGAATATGAATGTTCACACAGCTTTGTCTTATCTGGACATGGCATCGAGCTGCTCTCTGTGGGATCAGCTGCTATCTGCCTCCCTTGATTTCCTTTTTCATTCAAACTTATCTACACAACACACCTGCTTGATATGTCAGGGATTTGGAAGGTATGGAGTGGGGGGGGGGTTCGGGGTTGGGAGTGGGTGGGGGTGCGAGATGGGAGGGGTTGGCTGGTGTGCGTAAGGCTACCCTTATCTTAAATCCCATCCGTAAAATTTCCTGGTAGAATAGTAGGAAGAGTTTTTGCTTACATCTGCAGGAAAGGAATTGGAAATGGAAGAATAAATTAGAATTAGTCTTGTGTGGATGAAGAAGGACACTTGGACACTCCAACATAATAGGACACACAATGATGTTTGAAAGTCTTCCATACTCTTTTTTTTTATGTATTCCACCTTCCCTCATTGACAAGATGGATGGTGTAAAAAGGGCAAAATGACTGAAGAGTGGCTGTAAATCTGATTTGTAAGGAGGTGGAGGAGTGGTGGGAGGGCTGACGTTTGCAGGAATTATCACCTCTTAACCCCCTGATTGATAGTTGTTGATGTGTGTGCCTGCGTGCCTGCGTGTGTGTGTGTGTGCCTGTGAGTGCGTGTGCCTGCCTGTGTGCGTGCCTGTGTGTGCGTGCGCGTACGTGCGTGCACCTGTGTGCGTGTGCGTGCCTGCATGCATACGTGTATCATACACTCTCTGTTCCTGCAGAGAGGGTGGGCTGCGTGAATGCCATGCTGTGTGACAGCATGGGGGGCCCTCCCAGTCCTTCTGCGCTTCATGCATAATGCTCTTTGTGTTGGACCATCGGTGTCGAGGGACTGAGCATCTTCTAGAATCCCAAGCGGATCAGCAACTAGTCTGTGATATTTGTTCAGAACATCAGGCATCGTTGACCGGTCCTTTACTATTTGTGTGGCATTAGAACAGAGGATTTGAAAACTGGTACGGTTGAACCCATGGTACAGCTGAACCCTTTGTATGGCTGAAGCCCTGGTACTGTTTAAGCATTGGTACGGTTGAACCCCTGGTACGGTTGAGCCCTGTTACGGTTGAAGCTCGGGTAAAGTTGAGCCCTGGTACAGTTGAACCCCTGATATGGTTGAACCCCTGGTATGGTTGAGTTCTGGTACGGTTGAACGGTTGGGTGCTTGTGAATGCAGCAATCAAATGCGGGCCACGACAAGTGCTCCAAGATCTGCTTGGGTTGGACTTCTGTTTTTACGGATTAAGGATTAATATTTTTGTGTGACATTCATTTGCTTTCTATTGATATACAGTCTAAATTCATTAGAAAATCGTTACTTCTATCCCAGCGGTGATCAAATATTCTTTCACTTTAACATTCATTATTCCTTTTTCCATTATTCCCCATTGTTACAACGAATATTAGCACATTAGTCGATTGTACCCACATTTACAACCCTCTGATTTATGAATAACGTCCCCTTTTAATCTCAGCTGGAGCTCTCTCCCTGTTGTGCATATCAAACCAAGAAAAAAAAACGACAACAACACAAGACCCGAACTCTGTTGGTGCATCTCCAGCTGCCACCTGGACCTCAGCCGCAATGAACTCTGCTGGACACTCAATAAGAGTAGTGCTGAATAATAGAATCATAATAATAAGAAAAATATGTACGAGCCATGCAGACCCACCCCACACCCACCCAATACTGAAGATGTTAAGGATTGCATAACTTACCAAAATGTAAAGATAATTTCACTTCACAATATGTAATTTAAGTGAAAATATAGATCTGAATTCAAATTTACAAATCAGAAAACACTAATTTAATAAAGGAAGAGGACTATGGCAATGATATGGAAAACAATAATAGAATGATGAGAAGGACAGATTTTTCTCTAGAAAGCTTAACAATTGAATGACACCACACCTATTTATCATTAACATTATCATTAACTTTAACAATCACATAACATTGAACCTTATTTATCATTATCATTATTTATCATAATGACAATTATTATTTAGTTATCATTATTTATTTATCATATCAGTTAACCTCAGTGGTATAATCCTATTTATAATGAGTCATTTGTCCAGTTGTCCATGTGTTTTTGCTTCGGTTACCATATCCCATGTGTACCCACCTCTCATGTATGGCACTCTTATGTGCTCTGTTCAAGGTTCCATCCTTTTCTGATTTCAGTGCGTGTTTGTCCTTGCTTGTTTGAAGGCTACGGGGCTAGCGGTAGCTGTCAAACTTCATCTGAATGCGGGCCTGCGAATCCCTTTGAGACTGTAACTATGATAAAGGCCATTCGAATAAACTTCACTTGACCCTCTGGTTCTTGCACATTTTTTCGGCTTCCAAACTGAGTGTAAACTAATAGACAGAAGGAGCAGCAATGTGCCCCTTTGGGCGTGACATAATGGCAGAAGGGGTTGGGGGGCGGTGGGGGGTGGTTGTTAATAGAAGACACCTCGCCTCGCCTCTGAGTCCGCTGGGGTCCCTGATGATGTTCTCTGATGATAACAAGGGCTGTAACCGCTAGCTTGATATACACACACACGTCACGCCGACTCACAACAACAGATTAGCCACACTTAAATACGCCCAGTGACAGCGCTACGAGTCCCTGGTGTTAAACATAGTTGATTATACACTTTCTCGCCCTCCCTCTTTCCAATGAAAACATGATATATGAATTGAAAGAGCATTTACAATGCCCCTCTTTTTCAGGGGCGTGATGATGTCAGCCTTTAAAATATGCTTGTTTGTGGAAGAAAGGATGATAACCTTTCAGCTATGAAACATGATAGATACTATTTACAATAATGTGATGAGAACTATGATAATGGCAAAACAATCAAAAGCTTGTTATATGTTCATCCGTCATACACAATTGGCCAGTCAGCACATAAAGAGTAGAGAAACACAACATAGAAAGAGGAGAGTTCAAAAATTTGATTTGAACCTGAACCAAGCTTCTGTGTTTAATAACTATGTCAAATTCCTCCACTATTCTGTTGGTTTGCCAAAGGCAGGCATACAATCACTTTCTGGTCCATGCCATTGGAAATGCATCAGCTCTGATGTGTGTCCACAGAATTTCATCAGACACACCCTCCACCCTTCACCTCTGCTGCTCCCTTACCACGCCTCTGATTAGCCCTCTAAATTGGATTTCACTGGTTCTATCATTTCGATGTTGTTTTGTGTTTCTAACCCCTCTGCTCCTCCATCCATGCTCCATCCCTCTCCTTTTCTATCACTCCCTGACGTTATCGCTCATCTTTTCTCCCCCTCTCTCTCTCTCCATCTTACTCTCTTTATTGTCCTCTCTCTCTCTCTCTCTCTCTCTCTCTCTCTCTCTCTCTCTCTCTCTCTCTCTCTCTCTCTCTCTCTCTCTCTCTTTCTCTCTCTCTCTCCTGCTCTTTCTCTGCAGCAGGTATAGAAGGAGGCGCTCTCAGGCATTTCCAAGGAGTTTCCATACACTGCTTGCTCTGCAAAGGAACAGAATGTTTTTCCGAGCGCTGTTTAAAGGGGTGATATTCTGCCACCAGATGTGAGTGTGATTAGCCGTTACAAGCCGTTTAAAAATCTTCCTTTTCCTCTGTTATTCAGTTATACATCACAAGTGGGAGTGTCCACATAGATGTATGCTATATAGATCAGTCTACCAGCCTACACAGTGGACTTTAGAAAATGTTACTTATCTATCCATCATACATCTAGGTGACTGGCTAATCACACTCACACCTGGTGGCATACTATTCCCCCTTTAAGAGAACATGAAAAAATGTTGGACTACAACATTGCAGTTCATTGTATAACTTCATATAGAAAAAAGTTGATGTATTTTTTTTGCGCATTAGACATCCCTCGACAATCCCTTTAGGAATAAATATGAAATATTGGACCCATAGTTTGTCATGTCTGTGCAGTGGCCTAGGACAGAACTACACAAGATACAGTTTTAGGATCTTACTTTCTGCATGTTTGTGGACAGAGATGAAGATGGTTGGAAATCCATTTAGTGGATTATTTAGTGAATGCCAGTAGCTGATAATAAGTGGGAACAGCTTTCTAGCAAACCCGTTCAAGGCAAGGTTTCGCTATCCAGGATGAGATGACTAGGTACAGGACTATTGCTAAATCTTAAATATCTACAATGCATTTTTCTAACATTGCCTTTGTTTTCTTTTACTTCTATATCTATATTATTTATCATTATTTATTATTTCATTTTATTGTATGACAAAGTACTTTGAGTCCGCCTTGTTTATGAAAAGTGCTATATAAATAAAGTTGCCTTGACTTGCCTATTGCCTATTGCCTATGATATAACAAACCAAATAAATAAGAAATATAAAAACAAAAAATATACAATATACAAAAAAAACCTTTACATTAACTAATAAATTACAGTGCTTAATGAATATTTAGGAATCTTGTTGGACAGTAAACATTAAGCATATGCCTTTCAAAACTATTTTGAAGTGTTATTATCCAGGAATTGCAACAGAAGTAAGAACTCATACAGACCATGTGAGTCATTATTCAGACGCACATTACCACTCATTTAAATACCACACAAACAACGCTTCAGCCCCTCATTAGAGTGAAAGGTCCCAGTGTGTTACTTCTTTGACATTTGACCATTAGCCCTCCCACCACCTGTACATAGAACTAACGGTAATAACACACAAGATACCACTCAACCATGGATGTGTTTTTGTTTTATTTTGTATAGGAGGAAGCTGGAGCAGCGAAGATGAGTGGGCTGAGCTCAGCAGGCAAGGGGGAGGGGCCACACCCGGCAAGCAGAACATGCAGCAAACAATACCGCAACCAACTCATCCATCGCTGCCAACTCATCCATTGCCAATGCTCATGTAGCTTCTGCTGGGGAAAATAACACACACAAACATACAAAAAGACGGAAATACACATACACACACACAAATGCATGCAAGCACAAACTCTCTCACACACACACACACACACACACACACACACACATACACATACACACACACACACACACACACACGCACACACACACACACACACACACACACACACACACACACACACACACACACACACACAAACACGAACACAAGCACACACACACACAAACACACACTTTTTCTTTCAATGTCTGCTGCTTGCATCAGTTTATCTCATACCAGCCTCTTTTCTGGGTTTCTCTAAGCTACGTTTTGTCAAAGTTGACACAGTGGTGCATATTTGGTTTGACAGTTGGGGGGCACTAACAGCCGGGTTGGTCAGCTTGTGATAGGACAAGGCAGACAAATTCGTTTTTTTATTAATTAATTATTTACATTTTTTGGAAATGAGGCTGATTCCCTCAAATATCTACATTTGGCTCATAGGAAGGTGATTATTTTTGTTAAAGGAGCAAACAAAACCATTAACACACATGCATGTTAACATTGGTACTGGCTTGAAGCAGGGACTTAATTGGAATAAGAAAGATGCCAGTGATTTATACATGCCAAATGCAATGTAATCTAGTCCAGGACCTAATGCTGCAAACATAAAAGGAGACTTGTTATGGAAACGGATCCATCTTAGCATGCGATTATACTCGTCCTTTATACCTCCTTCCCATGACTGACTCCTCTGGCCGTAAGTGAACTGCAGCCTGCTCCAGCTCCACATTGAAAGCCCTGGAGCAATACAAACATAGCAACACAATATAAACACAACTAATTTGAATAACATCAACTTGCCTAAGCTAGCTCTTGTTTACATACCAGGGTACTCAGGAGTGCACTTAGACTTTTTTTTCTCCGCAAAACTATCCCACAGGCTGTTCTACGCAATGCAGAGAGGAAGGTCTAATTTTTTAGGTAATACTTTTAGGTAATAATTCATTTTAGGAAATACAACCACTTCCATTTAAAGGGATTGATGCATGTCCAATCATACACATATTCACGTTAACAAACATAAAGTAAACGTAAACGTTTATGTTTCGTTCAGGAAAGTAGTAAGTCAAATTTGTTAACAGCTCACTTGGCACCATGTTTATCTTCATCATCATCTCCATTATGTAAGAGACAGCTGCTTTCCAGCTTCAAACATCTCCCAAAATATATTGTGTTTCAACTTACTTCAAAATGATTTTCTCCGTGCTATTGCAAAAAGTGTGTGATTGGCTCTCTGCCCTTCTACTAGGGTGGGAGTGTTCCAGTCTCAATCAAATTAATGCAAATTGTAACAAAATGGGTGGCAAAGATTTGCGAAATACCGATCACAGCAGCATTCCTAATTAAAAAGCCATTACCTTTTGTCTTTTCCCCTCCTTTCAGATTTTAGAATGCCAGCCATTGCTCAAGACGATGGAAATAAATAACATAAATAGATTTCACTTGTAGTCCCACACTGGGTCAGAGATGTCACCGGTGGAGTGGAACACATTCCTGTCTTTGGCAGGATGTCTAGAGGGGGGCGAATGTTTGTGTGTGTGTGTGTGTGTGTGTGTGTGTGTGTGTGTGTGTGTGTGTGTGTGTGTGTGTGTGTGTTTTTGACAGTGAGTGAGAGCAAGAGAGAGAGAGATAGAGAGAGAGAGAGAAAGAGAGAGAGAGAGAGAGAGAGAGAGACATAGAGAGAGGGGGAGAAGAGGCTAGAATACACTATACGCCACTAGTACTTCAGCTGCCCCTGGTTCTCACCCCTACATGACCCCTGGTAGGCAATGTACACTAAGCAGCCCCAGGCAGCAGAGTACTTGCTGCACCACAGGGACCGCAGTGGCAAGACATGCAACAGGCCTGCCAGTGGCACAGCAGCACACACTACAGCCAAATGTAATGGACTGTTCTGTAGCAACTGACACGGCTGAGAGAGGTGAGGGATGCAACCCAAAGTCAATCGGATCCAGGTGGCAGTCACTTTGTGTGTGTTTCCAAGTGTTTCCAAAGGGTTTGTGTATCAGTTCCAGGATGATCCTGGCATTAAGAAGGACTGTCACATGAGATAGGCACTTTGAGTTATCATAGATGACTGCACCATTCACGGAGTAGGTAAACAGAATTGGAAATAAATAATTGGGTTGTAGCCAGGGGCCAGAGTAGTTTATTTTATTTGAAGAGTGCATTATGGTTCCCAGCAGTTTCTGGGCCTAAATCAATGCCTTGTTTTAGTTTCAACATAAACTGCTTACTAGTTTAGATGAGCTGTGCCAAAACAGAACAAAAAGAAGCCTTTGTCTTAAAAAGAGAATGTATGCACAGATTCGCAGCATAGAAAAGAGCCTTTCACTTCTTTTGTGGGAAAAACTCACACAACGCACACACATTTAAAACCACTTTCCACCATGGCCACTGCATAAATTATATACCTGTGTTTTGCATCCTTAATTATTACCATACAGTTCTCTACAACAGTCATCAACACTGTTCTCTGCACCGAGGAGAACATATGAAAACACTAATGTATATTATACATAGGCATCTTGATTGTAATAATAATTGGACCAAGCATGCATGTTGATATCCTGAGGCGTAGACATTGTTTTGACACTAGGTTTTCCTCGAGGGATTATTATTAATGTGAAGTCGACTAAGTATGCACACAGAGCATTATAGCAGTGCGGCTTCGCCTGTTAAGCTTTATATATCGCAAATTGCACCCATATTGCCCTTTATTTTAACATTTGGAAGTGTTATTGCGCTGCATTTTAGTCCCGCTTCTATAAACTTCTAAGGCAAGAGAAGGGTACGCTAAGCTACACCAGAAGTTAATAACTAAAATGTGCGCCCCGCTGTCTCATTTTGTTCTTTTCAACATGATGGCGTTTATCCCCCCAAAAAGTTCACTTTGAGTTGACTGTAAGCATCACGCGGGGGTGCTGAGCAGAGATACTTCCCCCCAGGGAGCCAAATCACGTATATTATTCATCGCATGATGAAACATTTACACTCCAGATAGGATTGTGTGTCATTATTTTAATTGCTTTTATTGTTAAATGCTTTGCAGGAAAAAACAATAACTCAGACCAGCCTCTAATCCACTTATTATTACAGGTGCAGATTAGCTGTGGTCCTTCACAGCCATCTTCTTCTGTCAAAATCCGTGCAAGCGTCTCATTGTATGGAAGCGCAAGGCATTATGGGTAACTGTCCCTGGCATGCAGAGAGCCGGACTCCTGAGGCAGACGGCTGCAGATGAGTGCCTCCAGTTGCGTGGTGTACAGCCAGCGCCCCCTCACACTCCATGCTGTAACGTAGCACTGGGGGGTGAATACATAGCCACCAAATAATTAAAGAGACCTAAAAAAAAGGGGAAATGGCATTTATATGCAAATGCATGTACATACATGACTCGTCTTGCATGCATAAGCGTGTAACTTGCGGTACGATGCAGTGTGCTGTGCAAAGGTGAAGTGTAACTATAGTATTCCCCTGTACCCCTCCTAACTACCTCTCTGTTTCTATGGTCTTTGTGTGTCTTTGTGTAAAATACATTTCTTACCACACATATTTATGTAACTCCTTTTCTAGACCCTGATTAAGGGGAGGGGGGGAAGAGAGATATTAAGAGAGACAGAGAGGGAGAGACACACGCAGATACACAAGAGAGAACGAGAGAGAGAGAGAGAGAGAGAGAGAGAGAGAGAGAGAGAGAGAGTGAGTGTATAGGAGTGTATAGGTCTGAGGAGAGGTCTGTGTGCATCTTCATAATAATCTCCCTTGGTATGACTCTGACACTTATTTTTCATCTATTTCTTCCTATTTCTCCCACTCCTGCGAAATATAGCGATGAAAGTCAACAATGGTGTGTCTCCACTTCCCACAACACCCTTCATTATCTCCAGCACATGTGTGGTGAGGTCACCCTGTAAAACGGTACTAATCCAAATCTCCTTCATGCCTCCTTACTGCCCACGTGGGACACAAGGCAACGGGAAATCAGCACGTAAAACCACAAGTGAGTGCATCGTCGATACCTGACGAGATCAGCCCCCAGCATTAGCACAAGGGGTCCGGCAATCACTGAGAGACGTTCCAGAGGGTCAAGTGCCAGATACCACGGGTGAATGAAACAAGGTTTAGATGATCGGGGGGGGGGGGGGGGGGGGGGGGGAGATGGAGGAGTCGGGTCGGGGGGACGCACTTGCACCAGCTCGCAGCTCCACTCCGCCTCCTCCGCCTGAGCTCTGTGTATCCGTGTCACAGACACTCAGGGAAGTAAGTCCGGAGCGCTCCACAATGGCTGTAATTTCATGAAGAGGCTGAAGAGCCGTGTCTCTTCTTTATGGAGCTAACCTGATTACAGGGCCTGCACGTGGGCCACGGCGGCTCACGCTGTAATCTGAAAGCAACACCTGGACGGCGAGAACGATGCAAAACAGACTGAATGGGGGAAGCCGTGGCGCACCACCAAAACATATTAAGGTGGTCTATTCAGGTCTGCAGTGACCTTGGCAGGGATGGGAGGGAAGGGAGGGAGGGAGGGAGGGAGGGAGGAAGGGATGAAGGGAGGGGAGGAAGGGAGGGAGGGAGGAAGGGAGGGAGGGAGGGGAGGAAGGGAGGGAGGGAGTGAAGGGAGGGAGGAATGGGGGTAAGCCTTCTTCCCCTTTTCATCCTCTACTCAGGGAGGAAAAACAAGCCAATTGTGTGGTTTTGTTTACTAAGTCGTTTCTAAAAGGAGTCTGCATTCATCCGTCAGGTTTCACAGGACAAGATCTAGTTTCTGAGAGCGAGGACCAAGTCATGCCGTTAGAATAGCAAGATCGATAGAGGGGAGAAACAAGGGAGGGGAGAAAGAGAGAGTGGGAGAGAGAAAGAGAGAGAGGGGGAGAGAGTGAGAGAGAGATAACCAGACAGAGAGAGAGAGCGATTGGAGGGAAGGCAAGACGCAGGCGGTTCAGACAAGACAGAAGAAGGACGGGTGGACCAAGAGACGGACAGACGGACAGACGGATGAACAGAACCGACGGACAGACAGAATCACACTGTCCGAGGGGCCGGACAGTGTGTGTGTGTGTGTATACCGGAGAAGTGGAGCGGGAGGGGACAACAAACTGATGTGTGTGAGGGGCGACAGCCAGGTCTCCAATGGTATCATTCAGCTGACACCTGCCCCGCGGCCCGCTCTCTGTTGCCCCTACCCTCCCGCTGACGGGAGAGAGGCGAGTCAGCCCGAGAGGCCGGGACATCAGATGGCCGTAGCATCAAGCTGGGCTGAGGGGCGGCAGTGTTTATCGCCCCCACCCCCGTGATGCTGTTCTCTTCTTGTGTTACCTCAAACATCTCCCTCACCCCCATGGATTTCTCCGCCTGCGGTACACTTCCTCTCAGTAGGAGCAGCAGAGATAGGAAATCCCCCCCTGCCCCGGAGAGAGAGAGAGAGAGACACACACACACACACACACACACACACACACACACACATGTATACAATAAAATTAATTTGCACGCAGATGGACAGAAACACACACATACACACATATATACACACACGCGCACAAACATCTTCACACTCAGATGGACACGCACACAAAAACACACACACACACACACACACACACACACACACACACACACACACACAAACACACACACACACACACATACATACACACACACACACACACACACACACATTAAACATACGCAGATACACACACACGTACACGGATATACACACACACACAAACATATTCACACTCGGATGGACACACACACACACACACACACAAACCCATTCACACACAGATGGACACACACACACACACACACACACACACACACACACACACACAGACTCACACTCACACAAACCTATTCACACAAAGATGGAAGCAGACACACATAAACATGCACACACACACACACACACACACACACACACACACACACACACACACACACACACACACACACACACGTATCCCAGAGTCGTAATCCTGGCAGAGTGTGAGAGTTATGTCCTGACCAGGGCGAAGGCGCTCTGTCATACAGACCAAAGAGAGGGAAAGTATGGTGGGGGACAGAGGCCTATAAACGTGTTTAATAGCATCGTGGGTAGACGGTGCTTCTGCAAAGCACATGCTTTTAATTAACGACCCAGCCACCCCGACCCCATATTACCTAGCGGTGTAATAATAGAAAAAGAATGAGCACCTACAAGCTGATAAGTGTCATGCCTTGAACCCTATGATGCCCTAGCACCTATGACTCAAGCCAAAAAATCAATCTAAGAGACTCATCATGTCTCACACTCCTTTTGTTGTCAGTGTGATTATTCGTGACGTGTGCATCGACTTATCTCAATTGTGCACTAAAGTGTTGAAAGACAAATTTGCTCTCCCAATGAGGATGGCGAAAGGTGGTGAAATGGAGGGGAAAGAGTTGATCCCTTTCTGCCAGCACTCAATGCAGTGTCCCCTGCTGCTGCCTTAGGATCATGCATCATCCTTACAATGAATATAGATATATACTATATATAGTGTGAATGGATGTTGAGGATATATTTTCTGAAAGGTTTCTGAAATGTTCATTATGCAGTACGAGAGAGCTCGTAGGGGCCAGAAGAGAAGCAAATAAATAAACGCCGGCCCAACATCCAACCAAACAGCAAGAGCCATGCCCTAAAATATTAACCAGGTACCTCGCAAGCCAAGATTAAAAACATGTATGGAGGGGAGCAGAAAGAAATATTTCATAGCTCAAAAGAGAAAGAAAATAAAAAGTCAAACAAAAAAGGAAAAGGAGCCCCGGTTTTATCACAAGAAAACTCCGGGAAAATAGATTAGTGGGTTGTGACCTCTCACGGCCCGGCCCGCTTGCTCCACCACATTCCCGGCGCTCTCGGTTGTGACAGTCTTCGGTAGTGACTCATGCATCATGGATGAGGAGGCACCCGGGTTCTGCCGTCCTCTGTCTTATAACCGTTTTGATGTCGAGGCCTCAGCCCGGGAGTTGTGGATGTCCGGCATGGTTACCAAGCCGGGAATAAGAAAAAGAAAAAAGGGATTCGGGAATAGGGAGGCGCATAATGTGTAAGTGGTCAATGTCTTTGCACCTTCAAGTGAGGGAGCAAGGGCTTTCTGAACGGTAAGGCTTGTCAGTAATTGATTGGAAAGTATATGCACTTGTGTCTTTTTAAATAGGAAGCTTAATTGCTGCAAAGGGGATTTTCTTTAAAGCATTCAGACAGTTCGGTGCCTCGGGTGGAAAGAGTACAATATCAATACTGAAACTAGAGCCATGAGCTTGCACTCTCTCTCAAACAGACACATACACATACACTGACACGTGCGCATGCAGACACACAGGCACGCAGGCACGCACACACACACACACGCACACACACACAAACACACACACAGAGTAAACAACAGGTGTCTACATACAGTACTGCAACCTTAAAGTGCAGGTAAAACCCTTATATACCCTTGGAATCTTTGAAACATGCACGTAAAGTCCATACTAAACATAGAAATGTTAATTTCCTTGGACATACAAATATTACTCAGTCCGTAAGTCTGTTATGCGTGACACTCGTTCTGAATGCTAGGCTGTACTGTGAGCCCATATGGAAATCATTCCCTCAAACTGGCAGAATGCAAATCTGCAGGGCTGATTGTGAACATTAGTTACCACAAATTATACTTTATTATATATATCATAGAGAGAGAGAGAGAGAGAGAGAGAGAGAGAGAGAGAGAGAGAGAGAGAGAGAGAGAGAGAGAGAGAGAGAGAAAGAGAGAGAGAGAGAGCCATTTATAACGTGTGACATGCAGGCATGCATTTTTAATGAACTCATTGCCACATCAACATTACCGAGGTCTAAATATCTCTGGCATATTTAGCTTCTCTGAAAACCACAAGAGTGTCAAAGGAAGTAAACAGTGGTTCTGGTAACAGGCGGAGTGAGTGTTGTTTTGCTCAGACAACTCTGTAGGCTTACATGTGGCTTCTTAATGACCTTTAAATTTATTCATATTTTATCTAGTGCGAGTGGTAATCTTATTCACAGCTAATATCATAAGGCAGTGCTTATGAATATAATATTATGTATTCATATGTGTACATATATTTTCATATCCACTCTACTCAGACCACACACACACAAACACACCCCCACACACACACAAACTTTCATCTCTCTGGCTCTAACTTTCACACTAAGATACCACATATACAGCCTCAGTAGTATTGGAGCAGGAAGGCAGCGTATTTACTTAATGAGAGACAACAAGAACAAATGCCACTACTTGTATTCGGAATTGAAACATTTTCAAGGTTATTATGGAACTCTTTACTAAGACATCTACACAGAGGGGCTCACATTCAACGGAAGCTAGACAATACTTTCTATATTTGATGTGGCCATGCATCTTCACAGTGGGACTAATATTCAATGGAAGCAGGATTCTATATTTGAAGTGGCCATGAATCATGCCCAATTATAGAACAATTGTATAGACATCTTTGTATCTTGTATCTTACCCCTTGTCTTTCCTGTGTGTGTGGGAAAGACAACTACTACTTTTCTGTGTGGTTGTGTGTGTGTGTGTGTGTGTGTGTGTGTGTGTGTGTGTGTGTGTGTGTGTGTGTGTGTCCTCGCCCCAGGGAAAAGAGTGGCCAGATAATGAGCAATATGGCCGTGTTCTCCCTCCATGTGTTTTCCCTCCGTCTCAACCCAGACAGTGGCAGAGGAAACAGCCTGGTCGCCAGGTAGCAGGTGCACCAGACAGGATACACCGAGCTCTGAACACTCTCCTGGCTGCAGGTTTCCCTCTGCTGCTACTGCAGACTAAATAGAACCAGCTAGACTACCTTATTACTTCATCCAATCAGAATGCATTTGTTGTTCAAAGGTCTGTTCTCCATTTGAAATGACTTTATAGAAGAAAAAGTAATGGACAACATGGGATATCAGAGCCAGATAACGGTCCATCTGCCAAATGTCAAATAATTTGCAATGATCAAAATGAGATCTTGATCCATCGCCTCTGTGTATCTTTTAGTAATGATTGAAACCTACCCTTTGAACAGTGTGTCGTTGGTTTGATGTACTTATGTGTGTGTGTGTGTGTGTGTGTGACGTGTGTGTTTGTGTTGCCAGGCACGAAATACAGTATTTTGATTGGTCTTGCTTGGATTTGACATATGTTTATCATCAGTTTCATGACTTTTAACATGTCAGCCTGCTCAAGAGGGACCTATTTGGATGCCATTGTAACTCACCCAAAAATAACTTCACAACCCTCAAGTCTTTTATCTGAGTCATACTCATTCTGGATGTGAGTTGATTGCCGGAGGGATTGTGGGATGATTCCTTACTGGAAAGAAAGAGAAAGAGACTGATTGATATACTGTATGTTGTAAATATGATTTATGTATGGGGTATGAGAATGATGGGAGCCTGGGTCAGACCTGATCTTGTGTGAAGTGTGCATCACATACTAAACATTGCTAGTGTAAACCAATTATGTGTTATTCTTTCATAGAAAGACCTGGTGTGGTCATGCAGTCATGAAGTCAAAATCCTTTACCAGTAATGTCCATGTTCAGTACAAAACAGACTCGCAAATGAATGCAAACAAACACAACATTAGCAAACAGTGTGTAGGGCGCAGTGGAAGAGAGAGTTGCGTAGCTGGCGAGGCAGCTACTTTCACGGCTTACTAACTTCGTAGTACATCTACGTAAGTGCACTGCTTACTTATGTTCACACAAGGTAAGTTCACGTTCCATCGCATGGCATGATCCATTGATAGTACAAGTATAGGATCAGTGGGTGAACAGTGCAAGGGGGGGGGGGGTTCTGTGAGTGTTCTGTCATTTAGTCTCACAGTTAGAGTCTCTGATCTTTTCAGTGATATTGATTCCACTCCTCTGGTGTTAGTACAGTGTGTTATTCCTTCAAATTCTGACAAGCAAAATACCATTTGACAATCCCTGCCGATTGTGTTTGCACTGACATTTAAGTTTTGTATGTACCCGAGATAGGTGCTGCAGAGAGTCATTTGGGTAAGGCAAAAACAAGCAATGCCTGACAAACTCTTAATATCCAATTTAGCACTAGAGAATGCACAGTGGTTGATTCATAATTTGCGAGGTTGCCACGTAACCCTTGGCGGTCTATCAAATATACATCCGTGCAGCTTCACTGTTTTTAGCTTTAGATCGTTACCCACAGGCCCCACTCTGACCTGAAGCTTCATAATCCAATGTAACATAATCACATGGCACTAAACCTTAGACCTTACACTGTGGAATGACTGGTAGACCTCACAATTTAAGCACTCCTATTTTGGGAATGTGTGTGCGTGTGCGTGTGTGTGTGTGTGCGTGTGTGTGTGTGTGTGCGTGTGAGCTATAATGTATTTATGTGTGTAAGTTACGGTAAAACATGGCTGGGGATCATTGATTATAGGCCAGTGGGCCCGTAGGCATATTTGTCTTTATTGTATTTCACTTCAACAACTCCTTCATCTTACTTAACAGTATCGACAACCCAACCAGAGAGAAGTAGGGTGGGGAAATCGCACATGATCGCCCCATCAGCGGCCCTCAACCATCCCAGGTAACCCTTGACCCTGCCTCCAGTAACTCCAGAAAAATATAGTGAGAATACATAAAAGTCCAAGTTGTTGTGCGGGGTGATAAAATCGGTTACACATTGCAGTAGGCAGAGTTTATTCAGTACAAAAGTCCTGAATAAAGTGAGCGAGTAAGAGAGCGCGCAAGTCAGCGAGTGAGAGGGTGAGAGTGAGCAAGAGAGAGAGCCAGAGAGAGATAGAGCGAGAGCCAGAGCAAGAGAGAGAGAGAGAGAGAGAGAGAGAGAGAGAGAGAGAGAGAGAGAGAGAGAGAGAAGAAAGGAAACAAGAGGTTTCAGGGAGTTCTAGAGAGAGAGTTAAAAGGAGTGGGACGAGAGAGCAAATAGATGTTTTATTGCAACACATCCAAATATATCCAGGCAATGTGTTATATATGCAGGGCCCATTTATGTCAGCAAGCATCAGTGCAGCCCACATACAGGCAGAGAGAGCGAGAGATAGCCACTTCACTATCACAACCCTCTCCAGAAACAAACACACACACACACACACACACACACAGTCCACGGCAACGTAGTGGAGGGGTACATGGTAGTGTAGGGTGAACACCCACAAACCCTTTCAACCAGATTATAGTTGGGTAGATTAGGCTCCCCGATAGGAATCAGTTCCCAAGCACCCCCAAGACGCTTACACACGATGAAAAAGTTAAATGACCCTTGACTGCGGCTGAGAGCCAGTGGATCTTTGGAGCGGACTTCAGAGAATAAACTCAGCAGCTCTGAAGTGTTGTGTTACATACATTCACTCATTCTCCACTTAGTGAAGAGAAGGCGGCGGCGGCGGCGGTGGCGGCGGCGGTGGCGGCGGTGGCGGCGGCAGTGAGTGCGGGTTCGGTGGAGCCCTGGGCCAGGGTGACATGATATGTATGTTGATATGAACCATCGGGTACTGTAGTGCAAACACCTCCAGGCTGAGAAGTGTTTGCACAGGAGGGAGTGTGACAAGAGAGTGAGACCAAGGGCGAGCAAGAGAGAGATGGAGATGGAGATGGAGATAGTGGTCGAGGGAAAGCGTGCCAGGGACTGCAAGGGAAAGAGGAGGAAAAGAAAGGGAAGGAGGGATAAATGAATAGAATGGAAGCGACATGCTGGCGAGTGTGGTTGTGTCTGTGTGTGTGTGTGTGTGTGTGTGTGTGTGTGTGTGGGGGGGGGGGGGGGAGGGGGTTAGATCTTGTGCTGCATGTAAGTGGTGCAAGGCCGTCTCGGTGGTGTGACCACGTGCTGGTTTAGGAAATGAAAGTGAGCAGAGTGGTTACAGCAACGCATGGAGATGTTAAGCCACGGCGGCGGGGGATGCTAACCAGTGTTGACAATGGGCCGGGTGTGGGGAAGGTATGCTGGAAGGAGGAAGGCCCTCTGGAGGCCACCGGCGATTGAAATGTAAATGTAGAAAGAAGTACTTCAGAGAGAAAGAAGTTGTCTCCCTTCTCCCTCTCTGTCTCTCTCTTTCACTTTCACTTTCACTCACTCTTTCTCTCCAGCATGTCAGTCTGTGTCTGATTAGACCAAGGTAATGTCTTATGTCAAGGTAACTGTTGCTTTTTTTTTTTCAAACTATCCAAGAGTCATTATGTCTTGGAAGGAATTGTAGCGTAATATCTACATAGTTGCATACTGCAGTAAACACCCCCGACACTACATTATGCATTTCTTACACTCAATACACTTAAACAGTAGGGCTAATGAAAGGTTTCTTGTGTGTGCTGGAGCATTGGTTGCCTTATTGCTATGGGTGTCCTTGCTGCTGTGGTCATAATGTCACCTCAAGACATGTTGTGCCATGCACACACAACATATGCGTGTTGCTCTCTCTATTATATGTTGTTATTTATAACTCTTGGTATAAATAATATAAATATGTGTAGACCAAACTTGTTATTTCCTTCAAATTCTTGTTTGGCTGGGAGAATAATTTAATATGTAATGTTTCAGCCAGAGGATCAGCTGGGCAGCTTCCACATACTCTCAACTTCAAAAGGTCATTAGTGGCACCAACAGGCCCCCCTCCTCGATCCGCCAATACCCTGCACAGAGCAAAGTAAATCCCCACTGTGCTTCTCCGACGGGCCCCGTGGGGTGTGGATGTGTTGGTGTGTGTGTGTGTGTGCGTGTGTGTGTGTGTGTGTGTGTGTGTTTGGGTGTGCGTTTGGGTGTTTGTGTGTATGTGTGTGTGTTCATGTTTAAAGAGCTCATGACACAAACTATATTGTGGTGGAGGTGGAGACCATACAAAGTTACTACTGCTACTATAGTACTAAACTACTACTACTACTACTACTACTAAAACTACTAGTACTACTATAATATTATTAATAATAATGACATATATCATCATATTACTGCTATAAATCTAAAATACTTATACGACTGCAAAAAACTACTAATACTACTTCCAATACCAATATTACTACTACTACTGCTACTACTACCAATATTACTAATACTACCGCTACTACTACTACTACTGCTACCTCTTTTACTTCTCCAAATATTACTTATTCTACTACTACTAATACTACTATTTCTTCATCAACATGGACTAGTTACCCAAGGCAATAACATAGGCCAATAACATTCAGACACTCTGCAATTAGATGACAGAATTTTGCAAAAGTCCACAGGGAGGTATTTCCAGAGGGAGAAGGGGCAGTTGAAGACCTCAAGCAGCCTTTCTTAAACTAAGTTAAACCAGTGTCCTACTGAGACCTCCAGAAGTATGCAAGTATTGACAGAATTAGATTTGACAAATTATCATTGATTAATGAAGTAGTTAATCAAGTATTTTTCAATCAGCAGCTGGTTCAATCAGTTTCCAGGGTGAGTATGCAGTGCTCATATCAACAAACGTCAAGCATGGGCTTTAACAGTCAATGATAGAATATAACAATTTTTTTTAGCTTGATCTACAGCTGCTGTGGAAAGTGCTGGCCCACAACCCACTGTTTGAGAAACTGCACACATTTTTGAGATCTGGTGAGGGTAGTAGTGAGTACAGTCCTGTATCAGAGGCTCCTCTGATCTTCTGGTGTGTGGGTGTGGAGGAGGGGTGGTAAGGTACAGTCCTGTAACAGAGCAGCAGATAGTGTGAGGGTGTGGGTGTGGAGGAGGGGTGGTAAGGTACAGTCCTGTAACGCTGTGTTCACACTGCATCCGTCGGTAACACTTTATAATAACTATCTGTTATAACTAGTTAATAGATCATAAGTAAACTGTTAATTAATGAGTTATTAATGACTTGTTAAGTGTTTGTTAACAGTGTTTGTTAAGGATTTATAATGATGCTTTGTAGATAGTTAATAGATCATTAATAAACTGTTAGTTAATGTTATAATTATATAAATGACTTGTTAACTGTATGTTAATGATTTATAACTATACCTTATAAATTAGTAATAGATCATGAACAAGCTATTAGTAAATTACTTACTAATGACTTGTTAAGTATCAGTTAATAGTTTATATATGTTATTGGGACGTTATTCTAAAGTTGCAACTATTCCTCATTTATTAACTGTTAGTAAATGAGGAATAGTTACAACTTTAGAATAACGTCCCAATAACATACATAAGCTAATAACTAATACTTAACTAATATATTAACTCACACTTTACAGATCAGTTGTTAATAGTTTGTTAACCATCTACTAATACCAGTGAAACTTTGTAGAACAGCAAATGGGTGGAACAAGTTCAAGGTACAGAAATTTGATGTGATATTTAAAATATCAAATTTTTGTACCTCAACCTTGTTCCACCCATAGGCTTTTCTGTGTACTGTATTTTACCAAAGAAACACCACAGATGAAATGTTGAACATTGTGTTTAATGTATAGAAACACACATACTGAGCCATCACATGGCAGAACAGCAGAACAGTATACAAACCCATGAGGTTTGTGCACTTTTTGTGAAAACATGAAAACAGAAAAAAGAAGAAGAAGAAGAAAGCTTAGGTGTTGTGTCACTGTGGGCTGGTGCCCTAGAGCAGTTCGGTTGTAGCTCGGGTCTGGTTCACTAAGTATAGAGGGTCCAAGTTGTGCTAAGACATGTTCATATCAATAATGCCAATGGCTTGATTTTGATTTATTTTGTTTTCATGTCCTGCACAAAAAGTGCACAAACCTCATGGGTTTGTATTAGGGATGTAACGGTATGAAAATTTAACCTCACGGTTATTGTGACCAAAATTATCCCGGTTTTCGGTATTATCGCGGTATTTTTAAAAGTGTGTTCAATATGTTCAGAAAGCACTGATAGGCCTACAGAAACTGAAATAGTTAAAAGTGTTTATTATATTTATTTATATTATCAAAAGTGCAACTTTTAACATCAAAGGAACAAGGGTTCAGCATGTAAACAGCTTATTTATCAGGAACATTTACAGTAGTGCAGGTTTAATCCAAACATTCAAGACATAAAGAACAATATGTAAACAATTACGCGCTCTCCGTCTCCCGCCGACACTTCCTCCGCAGATCGCCGTGACCGCAACCTCATAATGTTCACTTTACATGCACATTCTTGCCTTTGACCTCAATGAATTTGAAGTAGTGCTTATATCTCCACCTTAAAAATACCAACTTTTCATCGGATTGCTCCGGACTCGCCATTTCTACTGCTTCATCGAATCTGTTTGGTGTTTGTGTGTGCGTGTGCGTGTGGCACGCGTATCCTGGCTTGTGTGTAAAAACACTGGCTCCGATTGGCTACCATGAAACACGACTCTGCCTTAGCCAATCATAATCGCTAACCCACCCGGTCTCCGTCCTCACTAGCAGTTTGTGTGTGCAGCCAGGGGTGCGTTCGGATTACGCAGTTTATTCAATCAATTCATGGTAACGCACCGCATTTAACTGTCAGTAACAGCGTTGTAACGACGGAAAAATTAATTAGTTAGATTACCCGTTACTGAAAAAATAACGGCGTTACCTAACGCCGTTATTTTAAACGGCGTTATTCCAAACACTGCTCGGATGAAGCGCTGGGAAGGATTTAAGCACACGGTTTCCACACCGCGGGCGCGGTTATCCACCGCGATAATAATTTTATTTGAAATGAAAACGGTAATTGTTATTGACAACATTTTTTATCGCGGTTTACCGTTACACCGGTAACCGTTACATCATACTGTTGTATACTGCTGTATACTGCTGTTCTGTTTCTATACATTAAACACAATGTTCAACATTTCATCTGTGGTGTTTCTTTGGTAAAATACAGTACACAGAAAAGCCTATGGGTGGAACAAGGTTGAGGTACAAAAATTTTATATTTTAAACATCACATCAAATTTCTGTACCTTGAACTTGTTCCACCCATTTGCTGTTCTACAAAGTTTCACTGGTATTAGTAGATGGTTAACAAACTATTAACTACTGATCTGTAAAGTGTGAGTTAATATATTAGTTAAGTATTAGTTATTAGCTTATGTATGTTATTGGGACGTTATTCTAAAGTTGTAACTATTCCTCATTTACTAACAGTTAATAAATGAGGAATAGTTGCAACTTTAGAATAACGTCCCAATAACATATATAAACTATTAACTGATACTTAACAAGTCATTAGTAAGTAATTTACTAATAGCTTGTTCATGATCTATTACTAATTTATAAGGTATAGTTATAAATCATTAACATACAGTTAACAAGTCATTTATAATTTTATTTTACACATTTTACTCATTAACTAACAGTTTATTAATGATCTATTAACTATCTACAAAGCATCATTATAAATCCTTAACAAACACTGTTAACAAACACTTAACAAGTCATTAATAACTCATTAATTAACAGTTTACTTATGATCTATTAACTAGTTATAACGGATAGTTATTATAAAGTGTTACCCTCGGCTCCGTTGTCTGCATCAAAAAGTTGGGAAATGTTCAACTTTTCAGGCAGCGACGGATCCGTCGGCCAATCAGATCGAGTTATGGAAATATACACAAATACACTGTCCAATGAAATCGCCTTTGTAATACAACCTGTCAAAAATAAAACATCCGTTGATGGGCATGTGTAGTGTGAACACTGCGTAACAGAGGAGCAGAGACTGTGAGGGTGTGGGTGTGGAGGAGGGGTGGTGAGGTACAGTCCTGTAAAACAAGTCTTCCTCCTCTTGTAGGAGGAGGAGAAGGAGGATGTTTAACATGACATGAGGCTCGACCAGGAGCCAAGAAGGAGGTGGAGGAGGGCGGGAGGGATGGACTGCCAGGGTTTGGTGGCGACAGAGAGGGATCGGGAGTGAAGTATTGGATGTAGAACACTCACATGTGTGTGTCTGTGTGTGCGTGTGCGTGCATGTGGGCGCCCACGTGTTCGTATTTGCGTGCAGGCTTTCAGTGACCTTGGATATTGCTCTGACGTGTTCCATGCAACACATTTCCATCAATACATTCCTCATAATGGGTTGCTTGCATGCGGTATGGACTGGATGATAAAGAACAGTTTAATATTCCAACAAATCCTTTTTCGAAAAAGCGAACTTACATAGTAACTTACAATACATAAGTAAATGATTAAAGACAAAAGGATTTCATTCAGATTTTTTCTGCAGTTATTTGCCCTTTGAGGAACCATGTATTATATATTTAATGTTATATATTTCTTTATCCGTTGATAATATTGGATACAGCAGCTCCTATCATTCATAACCGCAAACCACAAATGAAGATGATTCTGTAAACAATGTTCCAGACATAAGCAGCAGAGCAAGGAAAACGAGAAAAAGGAAGTGATGAGGAAAACTGATGCTGTTGCCCAAATAAAAATATGCTTTCACAGCAGTGTACTTTTTGTTCTCAGGAGCTCACAGGGCTAATGAAGTGCTACTCTGCAAGGGAATTAATTAGCAGGAAGGCTAAGCGAGGGGTGATGCTGGAGATAAAGGAGCGATGTAGAGGATGTGCTTTGGTGGAGGGTTGGCAGTAAGCAGGGTGGGAGGGAGGGAGAGGGGTGAAGGGGAAGAGGAGGGTGTGAGGACGGGGAGAAGGTTGAGGTGAGAGGGAGAGAATAAGGAGTGGGAGAAGAGAGAGGTGAGGAGGAGGTAAGCCGGGTAGAGTAGGGGTTGACAAGGAGGCTGTGGATGTGAGGGAGAGGTGAGGGAGAAGAGGCAGGGGATATGGAGGAGGTGGAAGAGGAGGAGAAGGGAGTAAGGGGGGGAGGAGAAGGTGAGGGGGTGATCAGGAGGAGGAGTAGTAGAGGGAGGTGAGGAGGAGTTAGCAGACTTTAAAGTCTACAAAGCAATTGCTAAGGTTTTTAATCGTCTGTGTTTTTCATAATTAGCATCCATATAAAAACTGCAACATCTTGCATCATTAAAACACCTTTAAAAGTTCAGATGAGATTTATTTGATGCTTAAAAGCATCCGATATAAACATAGTAATAGTTAGAGTTTAGAGGAGGGACAGGTGAAAGAGGAGGTGGAAGAAGAAGGGGAGAAGGGAGGTGAGGAGGAGTAGGAGGAGGTGAGGGAGGAGGAGAGGGGAGATGAGGAGGTGGGAGGTTGAGGAACAGATGGAGGAGGAGGAGGAGAAGGAGGAGAAGAGAGGTGAGGAGGAGGTGGACAGCAGGGCAGAGAACTGCAGGGCCGAGGGAGGACAGGGAGGGCTTAATGAGAGAGATGAGGGGTGGCGACAATGCATTTCAATTGCAAGGAGGCAATGGTTTTTATCTAAGCCGTGTCAGTTAATAAAACAAATTTGTAGTATTAGTCTTTATAGTGCTGAAAATAACCCCTGGAGCTGCAGATCAACGCCTGAAGGCAGAGAACAGCCTTTTCTTATTTATTTATCTTTTATTTATTCATCTTAATTACAGCAGAGGAGGAGGCAGAAGCAAACAGGCCCTTATAGCTCAACCAGTCATCACACCTGAGCTTCACATCAACAACCGGCCCTCCTTACACAGCCTTTTGACCTGAGCTGCTAACATAACACATGGGCAATCTAAGAGACTCTGGGTCATTAGAATCCCTTTATTAGAAACTCACCACAAGGAACAAGAAAAACCAACAGCTCCAGCATGTCGTCGGTTGGACACCATAACGACCATAACGGCGGGTATGTTTGACAAACTTGTTTGCCTTTGATATATTGCTGTTGTGGACGGACAGACACACATCACGACACTGCGCTCGACAAGCAAGAGAACAGCATCAGGTGGTACAACTGCCTGATATTGCAGCCATCTGCAGTACATGTGTACTTGGTGACTCATACGACTAGATGCCAGAGAGAAAAAACAAAAGAGAAGCAAGCTCAGTGTGGGAAAAAAAATAAGGAAAAAATGACACCTGGTACCTATCTCTTGGACTGTCCATTGTGACATTTTTAATCAAATTTGCCCTGTGCATAATAATTCTGCAAACTACGCCCAGGGAGATGAAATTGCATTCATATTTTCAATGTTCTATAAAAAAGCCCAAGGCCAGAGTTTCAGACTTTACTTAAACAGATTCAAGACCACTGGAGCTGGGCTTATAGGAGGCCAGGCAAGGACAGACAAAGTGAGGAACCAGTTGGAGTGGGTTCATGTAATTAAGTGGAAATTAGAAAAGTGAGCAATCTCACCATGAGGAGAGTGGCATTGCTCCCATGTAAGGCTGCTGGCTATTATTTCTGGGTTGCTGAAATGCAGTGAATAGCTGTCCATGGTGAATAGCGGTAAGTAAGATCTAAGGAGCTGTCCTTGTTAACCGGTAAGCAGGTTTAAAGTCACTGTCCATGGTTCCGAAACACGTTAAATACAGATAAGCACGTTCTAAGGAGCTGTCCCTGGTTCTGAAACACGTTGAATACTGGTCGGGTTGTTCTAAGGAGCCGTCCATGGTTCTGAAACACATTGAATACGGTAAGCATGTTCTAAAGAGCTGTCCGTGGTTCTGAAACAAGTTGAATTCCGGTAAGCATGTTCTAATGAGCTGTCCAGGGTTCTGAAACACCGGTAAGCATGTTCTAAGGAGCTGTCCATTGTGCTGATACCGATATAGCCAATGTCCTAAACCGCTGCAAAGCAATTTGTGATTTTTTTTTTGTCAGTAACTGTATGACATTTTTTAATACATTTATTATTTGTATTATTATTATTTTTTAAATAAAATGAACAGCTGCATAGCTTTTTAATAAATTGTTAATTTAGCAACAATATTTTGGAATCTTGATAGCATCTATATAAATACTGGAACATCTTGTTTCAATGTTCAGGGACTGTTACATTCAAAAGTTCAGATGAGATTGAGTGAATGCTTAAGAGCAAACAATATAAATACAGTGAGCGTACCAAGCAGAAGATTTAGAGTTGAAGCGAAAAGGTCAGAACATGCAGCAGCTGGCGTTGTGGGATGGATTGTTAAAGCATCGATCTGTCAAAACATCACCTTGTGCTGCTTGTTTTAATACCCACCATCGATTGTCTGACCTTTGTGTATAAAAATGGACAGCCCCTCAATGTGGCCTGCATGGATTATTTCCACTTATATCTGTTTGTCAAAGCTCTTAGAACCCCTGGCCTGACCAATCAATAGGCAGAACTACAGCTGGGATCCTTCGATCTACATCCAAATAAATCACCAAGCACAGAATGAGAGCCACAGGGTTGAATGTAATATCATGCAGCATTGAACTTTGGACACTCAGTGTTCACCTGCTTTTAAGAGACCTTTAACAGAGATAGCTTTTACTAGAATATCGATGAAGTGATGGAAGATGAAATTAAGAGAATCAAATAAGCAAACGTATAAATCAATAATCAATAAACATTCAGTATTAATTGTGTCTGTATTCAGTTTTGAAAACAACCAATGATTTATGGATGAAGCTTTCCACTGAAGTAGTGGTATCAACAGATCACCATTAATGTGGTTTCAATGATCTACCACACAACAAAGAAACACAACATCCATCTTGATATGTGGTGGAGCAAGCATCACGCCCTCGATCACACCGGGTTTAATGGGAACACAGTGTTTCAATAATGGAGTAAGCAAACATCCCAAGTCCTTAAATACTGTCTTTGAGAAACGAGTGCCTGTTGGAGGTGACAGCAAGATTAACGGGCGAAAGACGGTTGGAATGCCTGCCTCCAGTGCCCATTGCATAGGGAAGCAGCATCTGGAGTGAGATAGAAAGGTGATAACAAAGTGCAGAAGTCCCAACTAGGTCAGAACTATTTCTGGTTTCCTGCCATATGCTTAAACGCGGCTCCGATACACCAGTGGCAGAATATCAATCTAGCCGGTGAGCTAGCAGGCTCCCTGAGATTGAGTCCTGGTCTGATGAAACCCAGTTCCACACAAAGGATTAGCTAGTCAGGCGCGATGCAGCTTACAGCCAAGGCAACCTCATTCATCTGCCATCCTGTGAAGTTGCTTTTTGACAACAAGGTGCTAGCATGGCAAAAAATCACCAAATCACATATATGCAAAAATACTTCAAGAAACAAGAATGAAAGTACATGGTGAGGTGTTGGAGGAAAGATGTGACTTTCAACATCGAAAATAATGGTTGATTTCTTCTCAGCTCCTTGTTTTAGTGGGGACTAGTACTCCATTACTTATTAGTTATGTGGAATTTATAAAGTGGTATTCCCATAACTGTGTGAGCCTAGACATGATTTGGGTGCAGTGAGTTAACGACTGAAGAGGTATGCATAAGGCATAAAGGGGGAGAAGCTCATGATTTGTTAATAGTCTAATCTTGGAAAATTCTGAAAAAATTACTGCATTACCGTGCATGCGTATGCTGTTGCATTATATAGACAGTTCACTTTCCACCAGAAAGCTTTCTTTTCATGTATTAATTACCCAGTTTAATGATGGGTTAGCAAATCGACAGTGGTTGAGTTAGAGAAAGTGAAAACATTGATCCAATTATTTTTCTCTTTGAAATATGAATGGCGTTTTTAGGGGACATTTAACAGAGTGAGCGATGTCCCCAGCCATGTCATAGCAATGGCCATACATTACTTATAATTAACTTTTTTCCCATTCAGCTACAGTCAGAAAGGGCAAAACAAGACAAAGGATTTGGCATTTACGCAAAAATGTTTGGTAATGTTTCTAAAACCAGGGAAATCATCCATCTATAATCTTCATGGACATTTTACATTTTACAAGGATGTATTCGACACAGTGCCTCTAACTCTTCAAACTCCTAACCAGGCTCCCACAGAGACACACCTCAGCTTTCTATTGCTCTGCTTGCCAGACCAGGTGCCTCATTACAGGGATCCATGCTCTTGGCTCCTATTAAAGGATAACTTTCCACCATTTAGTGAGAGTTTAAAAATCATTAAGTCTTCAGTTTTGGGATTTCTGAATTCCACCAGATCACATGCCTCGCAAGCCCAATACCATAGAGCAGACAGAGACTAAAGCCGAATTAAGGGAAATTCTATAGAGTGAATACACAGTAGGCCGTCTGAATGTTTTTGTAAAGGTTTTTCCATCCTGACCGTAAAATGAACCCCCCCTCAAACAACACCATCTTCTGCCTGGAAGACTGTCAGCCAAACTGCCAGAGATTCAGCCTACTTCTATTTTTCTAAGCTTACTCTCTCTCTTTCAAAGACAATTTAACATTGTGTCTGCTATCCCACCAGAATGTTGTTTGAAAGGAGATTATGGGGTATCTGGTAACTCAATCTACAACCACAGACTGCATCCGACAAATAAAAGCGACTAAGCCTTTGTGCTGGCGGAGAACAGTAGTGTGGCGTGAAATGTGGTCAAATGACCCCAAAAGGAAAGGTCTTGGTCACATGTGCAGAAAAATGTCACATGATTTGCTCCCGCTAAACCTGTCAGCTGATATAAACGGCTGGCAACTTCCTGAACACAGACAGAAGAAGTGAATCACTCGGGCCTCTTTAAGGGCAGGTGTCCTTGTTGTCTGAGCTGAGTCCTAAATCTTCCTAGAAAAGGGTAACGGAAAGGTGTTTTTATTCTGCCTGGCTGGCTTTGATGACAAAATGTTTCAACTGTGTTTACTGCATGTTTATACACGAGGCAGCTTGTAATAAAACATTGAGTCAATAAATTGTAATTCGGAAACGTAGCTACTTAGTGTCCATCATGTGCACTTTGCCGTGCGCATAAATCCACACCGTCCCATTTTCATTTTTTTTAACGTGGACAATTTCCAGCTGGGTTGAAAAATGGGCTATCCGTATAGTGTCCTAAATTTCACTGCGCCTTGACAGCCCGTTGCCATATTTACCGTGTGAAATATAATGCAATAAGATGTGACTAGAGGAAGGGCCGTAGCTCTTTTTGATTCGCAGCTCCGCTGCAGAACAGAGCTGTCAGCGGGCCTCCCTGGACTTCTTTATTGGGCCGGAGGATACGCAACGGGGAGCGAGGTGGCGTCAGATAGATGGATCATACGGGGGGGTGGAGAGGGCGGGTCGTGTGCCCTCCTCCCCCACCCCCATCGACTCAGTTCACATAAGCCTGGAAGGTCACAAAGTTTTTCACTGCTATTGCTTATTGACCACGGGCCGTTTGCTCATACCACAGCACGACGTAGGAGGATGGGTGGCTGATGATCACTGTTAGGGTAGGGTCGTTTCACTTCAGCTCAGTCTGGTGTTTTAACGATGATCCAATCATGACGCTTGAATCAATTCTAACAATTTATACATACAACAGCAGCAACATAAGCAGCATAATAGAGGAAGCTGTTCAGCAGGTGAAGGGGACTTCAGGGATAACAGCAGCTAACCAGGAGTTAAAGGGACAATACATGCAGGTGATTCTTCATCGTTTGAGCCACATGACCAAAAGCAAGACACAACAACAATGCCACAGGGGGAGACGCAAGGTGTGCCCATGCATCAATTCAATTCACCAGTCCTCCACTTTATCACCTTATTTCTTTCCAGCTTATTTCCACGGGCGTATCATTCACCCATTCTCTTCTAATACCCCTCTTCTTTGAGGACTGTAGGTGCATACCTTAAAAGCAGCACACTGACATGCGCAAAGAAGCGTGAACTCACATCAGCACAATGGTAAAGCCATCTGTCCAGGCCAATGCTGACCAGCAGTATGACCATGTCGCAGCAGCCTGAGTTTCGCTCTCTCTCTCTCTATCTCTCTCTCTCTGTCCTGTGATATTTAGCAGAGGACCGGCAGAAAACCAGGGGAACTGAATGAGAGAAAAAAGCGGCTGATAACCCAGCGTTGGTAGCGCCACACGGCTGACATTGACAGAAGCTTTGGGGTCCTCTTCGTATAGCAGAGCCCTCAAATGCTTCTTCTCCTTCTCCTCCCCACTCCTCCACCTCCTCCCCCCCCCCCCCCCCATTCCCTCTATTGTGTCTAATCCACAGATTCAATTTACCGGCGTTTCAAAGCAGTTCAAACTTTTATTGTGCCGCCGAACCAACAGAACACCGTTGAAATGAAATATGAGAGGAAGAAAGAAGACATTTTTTACTGTGAAGTTTTACTGGCTCATAATAGCCCAACCAAAGTTCTGGCCTCTGTCTCTTTTATGTTTTTGGGGAATGTGATTATTTTTGTGAGCTTTTGATTTGAACAAAATGTTAATCACCCTTTGTTAACTTTATATGAACAATAAGGATTTGTATATATAGATTGCAATAAAGCAGATTGATTTTATTTCCTTCGTTATCTTCCTCTAACCCGTCTCCTTTCCTGGAAACTAATTGGATGTGAACTAGCCCGGGCTGCAGCCGGCAAACTCTTTCCAAGGGAAATAGAGCAAAGCTTGAAAGGTAGATCCATTTCTAAGACACATGGACAAAAAGTGCAAAATGACTGTATGGTCCATTCACTCACAGGAGAAAGCCAGAGAAGAAGTAATACCGTATGGAAATGAAGTCGGTATGACCACACTGCTACAAAGTAAACCACAAGCCCGAGCCACATGGAGTGTGATCCATGCAGAAAGGATCTACCCAGTAATGGTCTATGCAGCGTATCATACAGCAGCTGCATTATGTATAAGTTAGCAATGCATAAATGCATAAGGAAAGAGCTTGAGCAGGGGTGGGTCGGATGGACTGTGGGTTATGCACAATAAACATAGTTGATTAGCTTCCATCCTATTGAGAAGGGCCACTACTTATTGATGTCGTCACGCCGAGGGAGAGTTAAAGGGCTGCTAAATCCTGCCGGGGAAATCTATGCCGACCTCGACAACATCACCAGAGTGAATTTCCATGCCTAAAACAGGCGGGGAAATGAGCGTTAAGGGGAGCCGACAGCATTGAGAGGATTGTCAGCATGCATTTCCTGGATTAGTGTAGCAGCTAGCGGCGCGAAGAGGCTGTGGCTGTGTTTGTGGCTGACAGAAAGGTAATTAATTAAAAACGCCTGTAATGCTCTTCGCTCTGGGTCGTAATGGCTACATTGATACCGCGCTCCGGAAGAAAGGGTTACGGGGGCATACAGCGTGTCCAGGATGTCATTCCATTAGGCAGGGCCACAGACCTCACATCGGTTTCACTGTTCATTGTCTACCTGTTAAGTGTGGGCTTTTGCTCCAAACTATACTGGTCCAATTCTCTCCATAGCCACCGGGAGACTTAGAGTTTATTGCATTCATTTCCAGAGTATTCAATTCCAGACAATGCAGAAGACCAAACTTTGCAGAGGATTGGAGCTGATTAGGACCTTGTTCTGTTTATCTGCACAGCCCCCAGTGAACTGACTCCAGAGTAACGACCCATTGGACGCATTCACCGTCTGCTGGCGGCCTTTCCATGAACCCTGTCAATACAGGCAAACTCTCTCTTGGTCTCTTTGTCTGTCTACCTGTCTGTCTGTCAATCCACCCATCTGCCTGTCGCTTTATGCATTAATCTATCCATCTATTTATCTCTAAAGGTAGACGGATATTCCTGACACCATGGTTCAAAGTTCACATATGATTCACTGGCAACAAGAGACAGATGACTGTTACCATGGCAATGGGAGTTGTGAAAGGGATTCATTTGAGTTCTGCAAAGTAAGTCGTGATGTTCTCCATCAATCGTTGGACTCCCTTGGAACTGTCCTCTGGAGCTGTGCGGCCCTTCCAAACTACATGGGTTTGAACTCTTAGTTGTACTTTACAGTCCGCCTCAACGTATCACTGCAGCACAGCAGGGTGACGCCCTACATGCTACATGTCATTGCATTAATGCATGGCATTACCCAGTATAAGCTGATTACCTGGAGAGGACCTCACCAATAAGGACGAACCATCGAGGACACAAAGGGCATGTCCTTGGTCTTTATTTTATGTCAATTTCCATGTTTCACACATCCAGTTCATCGAATTGAATTAAGTTGGCGGTAGTAATGCTAGGTATTTAACGACCGGCATAATTATGGGCTAGGTGTTCATCAATATTTATGGTTATCAACCTATTCTTTTTATGGTTTCTGTTAAGGTCATAGCAATAAACTACCACCCATTTTCACCATCTTTTCAGGCATATTTTGTCCATTCAATGTTAGCCGTAGCAAATATTTACTGCATTTAAATCTGGGAGTACAGTTTAGTTGCCAGACTGTCTTTAGTGTTTAATCTATTTTGCTCATCTAATAAACTGTGATGGAGTCCAAAGCTTCTCTCTACAACATCCATTATTTTGTAGTAACGTTACGTTATTAACATTGCTGTTAAAGATGCTTCTCACCAGCCCATCGGTGAGACAGTAGGAGATGGATTTGATGCATCCGCAGTTTAAATCTCACCTCTGGTGGCTATTTACAACTGGTTCCACAGGACTATTCCGGCAGCAGATTTAATAGCGTTCTATTCTATAAGTGACTACTTCACAGGTTTCTTTCGTCTTCAGTTTAAAGAATGGAATTGTGCTCATAAATTATTTAGAAACAAACATTATTTACGATAATCCTCTTTTATGGCCAATCTATAGTAGATCCATTAGGCATGCATTAGTAAGTGAAGTGAACGGCCTGCATTAAGCCTTCCTAAATAAACTTGTCACTTTCAAACCACAGACACTTATTCTGCTCATTGTGAAATAGGTTTATTATTCGTCTTGTGCGCAGGGCCCTTCAAATGATAATCTTAGGGACCCCCCCAAAAAAAGTGTCTCAGTTGGAACAGTTGAGACAGACACAGTGGCGCAGTGGAATTACGTCAGGTGGACTGAAGATTGAAAGAAATGTGCTATGACTGCAAATCGGCAGTTCTGCTCTTTATGTAATGGGGATGAGAGGACTTGGGTGCGGCACTATACTTATCCTTCCTTTAAAGGTATTTTATTTTTATTATAGTAGATGTATCCACAGGGCTATGGATGGATTCTTAAAACGGCTGGCATGGTCTTATTGAATTTCTACTTTGATAATCACATGAAAGCCAGGAGCAAATGACCTATGATTGGATTAGCGGCGCCGTTGTGACTACGACAAGAACAGGTAAAAGAGCTTCAATAACAGATAAAAGCTATCGACTGCCTCACTGAGCTCATTTTTATGTCGTAAACTAAAATATTAAACACAATTATTTTTTCACTTCTCATCATTTATACCAAATTATTCGGGACTACTTCGAATCCTGTCCCCTTTCCCCTCTCTTCCTTTGGTTGGTTCTGGACGGACCTACATACGGTTGTGTTCATCATCCCTTCCCAGTGAAACAAAGCCTTGCGTCATCGCTCATAAATCCCCAAACACAATCCCGGTCTTACAGCCGGGCCGACCACGGAGCGCGGCTCCGGCAGCTCCGGCAGCCTCCTAGCTGTGGGCACATGGGCTGCTTCCCAGAGATAAATGGGGACACTGGAAAGACTCTCTCCACAGCACTCCACCTCCTTTGTCACCTAGTCAAACTCTCAGGCACTGGGTAGGGAGAGGAGAGGAGGGGGGAGGTGGGGGGTGGAGGGGCATGGAGGAGATGAAAGTTGGGGAAAGTACGGTCAGGCAGAGTTCGCTGCAGTCCCCTCGGCGACGGCGAGGATCTGACCCTGAAGTGGAAGTACATCTTTGGAGCTCTGATCCCGCCTCCAGACGTGCCCCGAGGCGGGGCGCACCAGGAGGAGCACGAGGTGGGGGCACCAGGAGCAGGGGAGGAGAAGGGCTCAAGTCACACCACTGCTGTCTGGCATGTCTCGGCTGTGCCCGTCCCGGCTTTGAAACACAACACCCCCCATGGGTTGTTACGACATCAACTAATGGGGAAAACAAATGCAATCCGGTGAACACTGGAACGTGAGTGACCATCAACACTCCCTGGTGCCTTCAGAGTGGTCTTCTGGATGTGTAGGTTAACAGATCAATTCATTTCAGTCCAATTTAAAGACATATTGACCCATTCAATCACATGCAAATTGGGAGTTCTTGGAGCCAGGCGAAGTGACCAGCCTCCGTAGTCCAGGTAACAGCTTTCCTTCACTTCCTCACAAACTGCAAATGGATGGAAGGATGAAAGGGCCCCACTCCCCCCCTCCATCTGTCACTCTCCCTCTCCCTCTTCCCCTTGTTCTTCAGCCCAACATGAATATAAATGGGGGCGGGCAGTGGTGGAGCAGGGACCGGGCGCCGGTCCCTGCTTTGGCCTCTCAAGGCAGCGCCGCCCTAATGGGTTCAGCCTGACTGAATTCAATCATGTCCCCTTGATACTCTGTGAAGAGGATGCAAATTGTCAATCGAAGGCTCCCCCCCCACCCCCCAAACCCTGCACAACCACCTCATCTCTCTCTCTCTCTCTCTCTCTCTCTCCTCCAACCAACCTACTCCATGGTCTCACCTCGTTTCCCATCATCATCTCTCCATCATTCACCCCCTGCTCCTCCACTTCCCTCGGCTTGCCCACTCTCTCACTCCGTCTGACAGGAGTTTTTATTTGCCTGCATGCCCCGCCCCACCCACCCCAATGCACACGCACACACACACACACACACACACACACACACACTCGCACACAGGGAAATGAGCGCACACACACAGGTCTCCTGTCGGATCCGTCTTGATCTGCACATAACCTGTTGACACGTACTTCATCTAGCCAGAACGAGATAATAAGTGGAGAGAAGGTCACAGCAGACTCAAACTTTGTCCATTCCCGGGGCTATTGGTGATGTATTATAAAATTGCTGCTGCCTCTTAAAAACAGAAATAGAAATGGCCAGCTAGGTGCGAGTATTTAGGATAAGAGTGTATTTTTTTGACCTCAACGTCCCTGTTAGCTAACTCAAACAGAATAAGGAAAAACACATGCGGAAAACACAATCACAACACAAAAGGAAAATTGAAAAATGAATTAATGAGGGTTAATCTTAAAACACCAGGCAGCTGTCAACAGGCCTGAGGAGATGATGAGTTTTGATTTGGAAAGGTTAATATATGTATTGGTTTGTTTCTATCCAGTACAAGCACAGCTACCAACGCAATCAGCTCTGAATATTTAGGCAGTGGTTTATGGAAACAGTGGCAGAGGGTGGTTCGGGGCACACAGACAATTGAGGGAAAGAATGAAAGCTATTTCCAGACACACTAGATAGTACTAGGAAGGACAAGCCCAGTCGGTCCTTTGGGCTTTAGGCTCACCCTGTAATGGTGAAGATGGGAAAGACTTCCAGTGCGATCAGTATTCACTTTGCATACGTGACAAGACAATACTCTTAGCACACCCATGTAATGACAAATACAAAGCTATGATTAAATAAAAAAACATGGCAAAATGGTTTTGTGTAAACAAATGATAAATGTAAAGTTTCACCAACATTAAGAGTGAGGTTTCTGTCATTGTGTGGTTAGGCTTGATCCACTTTGAGGAGCTTGCAATCGTTTACCACTTAAAGCAGATAGATAGATAGAAGAGTGAGATCGATGAGATGTGTGAATGTGTATGTGTGTGTGTGTGTGTGTGTGTGTGTGTGTGTGTTTATAGGTGAGTGGAAGGGTAAGGTGATGCTCTGCAATTAGCCATGATGAATTGCAAGACTCTTTGGATACATTGTAAATAATTGATTTTCTTTTTAAAAGAAACATCAGATGAAGGCATTCCACAGCGAGCAGCATCAGTGTCAGGGGCTGATGGGATGGAAACCGGCTAAGAGTCCATTTCCCCTCCGTCTCCCTGTGGGGGAGGAGGGGCCACAGTAAATAACCGCCACATTGCCCCAGGGTGAAAGGTAGAGAGAGAGAAAATCCTCCACACTCTCTTTCAGTACACTTTCTCTTCCTATGCTCTCTCTCTCCCCCTCTCCCTCTCAACCGCCCCCCTCGCTTGCTCCCACTTGCAATTCTTTGCTCATTCATTCTCTCCAACCTCCCTTCCCCAAAGCCTCTTTGTGCCCTCAGCTTTCTTCCAGCTTCTCACTGTGCTCTGTGTGTCTCAATCTACATTGCTTTCTTGACATCCCCCTCCCACCTACCCACCTCCTCTCAATTCACTACACACTCACACCAACACGCACGCACACATACATGCATTCTACCACAGTCCCCTACTCTCAATTCACCAGCCACATGTGCATGCACACACACACACACACACACACACACACACACACACACACACACACACACACACACACACACACACACACACACACACACACACTCTTCTTTCTCTTGCCCTAGCCTGGCAGAGGATTGCTGAAAGAAAGGTGGAATTGGATGTCTTCCTCACACAGGCGTCCCTTTGAGACTCTCAGGTGATTTTTCTCTTCTTCTCTTGTGTGCAGAAGTGAGTTGTTACAGCTCAGCACTTCAACGTCATCCAAGACAACCAACAGCCGTGCACGGACCCATATGGCCCTCTGGGGTTCAAAGCATATGGTCGTTTCAAATGCGCTCTCACACACACACACACACACACACACACACACACACACACACACACACGCACACTTACAAACACACTCACACATTAGTGACTCCGTCATTCCGTGTGCCCACCGAATGTGAAGTTGCTAGATTTCACATATTATTTTGTTCCCAACCTAGTGTCAATGACACGTCTGACAAAGATTGATGCGAGTGCATTATTCACCCATCACAAGGTCTGTAGACGTGTTTTTATATAGTTTTTGCTTGGTTTTGTTATATAATGAAAGAAAGAGTGCCATTACATGAGTCTTGGTGAGTATGTTGACAGTATGGTGTCTATTATGTCAGCCATGGCACCTCTTTCAGAGGAACAACCAGCGTTGATTATTCAATATCCTTCAATATTAATATGAGGCCTGATGATCCATAAAGCAGCATTCTGTTTAAAACAAACTAAAACAATCACACACCGAGTTCCTTATGGGGACAACGTGGTGAATTCGCCCCTAACCTGATGGTGTTGGAAGAATACTCTGGATGATTCGGATTCAACAGCCAGCATTTGCCTTGAGGCGCCCAATCTGCCCTCTTCCCTACATCAGCATTGTCAGGTGCAGGAAGGGGGCAGGAAAAAAAGAGCCTTAGACGGCCTTCTCTCATGACTGATTCAGTAAGGTCAACCTACGACTTCCATATTACTCTGATAAGTGCTGAGTCAGACCTCGTCCAGGTGATGAGACCCACAGATCCACTATCAAATCCTCATGTTTCTCAACCCAACTCCCTCCTCTTCTCTCCTTCCACTCCCTCCTCACCCCCCTCCCCCCACCGCCCCCCGCCCCTCCCCTCCTCCTCTCCACACAGCGAGTGTCTAAATCTCTCCACACAGTGGGAATCCCTCGCTCCTCTTATCTCTCAGTGCCTTTTTTGGTGTGTTTGCAAGAGAGAGCGCAAGAGAGAGATAGAGAGACAAGAGAGGAACGGCGAGACAAAGAGACAGAGAGAGAGAGAGAGAGAGAGAGAGAGAGAGAGAAAGTGCGAGAGTCAGATGGAGAGGCGGCCCATGCACCTTATGGAACACAGCCAGATCAAGGTCGGAGGTGAGTGGGCAGAATAATCCCTTTAAGAAAGCCTGCCCCCTCCCTTCAGCCTGGCTGAAGCAAAGCTGGAGTGAGGAAGGTCAGGCCGGGCCTGGCTCTGTAGCTCTGTCCCTCCTCAGTGTCTAGCCCTGGGATTGTTTCTGCTGTGGCTGCTGCTCCATTTCAGCCGGCTTATCACCAACGGAATGGGCTGTACACGCTGAATGCCGAGCTAAAGAGAAGCCAGATGAATGTTTGAATGGGTGGGCCCGGTTGAATGCCTTACCTTTTTTTTTTTTCTATCAACCTCCTCCCAGCTCTATATTCCTTATCATCCCTGTGTCATGTTAGCCGCCATTCTCCCTCCCTCGCTTCCTCACACGCTTCCTCTCTCTCTCTCTCTCTCTCTCTCTCTCTCTCTCGGGCATCATCTCTCTCTCTCTTGCTTCCTCTCTCTCTCTGTCTCTCTCGATGGCTCTCTCCCACTCATTTTCCTCTGTCTATTCTTTACCTTTCACGCACGCCCATGTGCTCTAACCCTATGTGCAGGGAATTTAATCGCTCCCTTCTCTATGCTGTGTCTTTTAAGGATGACCTGAATGAGGAGTAGGTTTTTCTGAAAGGATCATGGCCTTTTATATAGGTCAGGATATTGGGGAAAGAAAATACTTTGTTGAGCCCACGGACAGTTTCGAGATGAATGAAGTACCATCTTGGCCCAAATGGACATTGTTCCAGTTGTTGGGTGCTGTGGCTTGTCCCCTCCCTCCGCCATTACTTTTTCTGCTTACCTTTTTCCTAACTTACAGTCTTTGTTTTTCAGTCCTTCTTTGTGCGGCCACCTAATGAAATTCCCTCCAACACACTGTTGGCAAACAGAAACAATGCAGCTCAATGTGACAAATGTGGTTTGCTTACAAACAGGCATCCATAATGAGTTGTGGTTGAGAACATACTGCATGGTTGACTTCAGATTTATAGAGGGATGTGAAAAGTCCTGAACAGTGTTTGTCAGGAAACATAATTATAGCTGTTTACCGTATCTGATGTTTAGAGAGATTCTTCTGAGGCAGCTCTGCAAGAGCAAATACTGTGAATATGTTGTCCTTCTTCCTGCAGAGTGCTGCTCTTAAACCTCAGTTCCCCACAATACACACTCGATTCTACTGCAGCTGGTTCACACCTACACTGCACCAATAGACACTCATACCAATCTGTTTCTCAAGATCCAACAATCCATTTTTACAGAGACACATTTGTTGTACATGGAGTGAAAATTGTATAATTAACACAGAAACTCATTGTGGCAACACATATTTTGAGGATTTCAAAAATGATCATCACTCACCATTAGCAATAACCATAACTCTAACTTGAATTTTCTTTCTTTCTTTCTTTCATTCTTTCTTTCCTGTCTCATCAGTTTCACGAAAAAAAACGGAGCAAAGCATTTCCACAGGTGGTCTCCTTGTCCCTGGTCCAATTACGGCATGACGGCAAGGATATTTTTATTGTTCTTGGAGGAGACATTCGTATGGCTGCCAACGTCTCTGAGAGTGGAGGGGCCTGGCACATACCCCTCCACCACCCAACCAAGGGAAACCAAATGTCCCCTTAAGAGACCGATCAGGTCCCAGTGTATTACCCACACCAACTGACCTACTTCAAACAGCATCAAACACACACACACACACACACACACGCACACACTCACGCGCAAGCACACCCTTACAGACACACACACACACACACACACACACACACACACACACACACACACACACACACACACACACACACACACACACACACACACACACACACACACACATTTGTGCACACAACTTATTTTTCCATGTGTGTTCATGCTGCTGTCTCTGTGATTGAATATGTGGCAACATACAATGCAAATGCATGGAGTCTGGGCAAGGAAAGGCAGCAGAAGTCTGAGTCACTCATGGCTGTGATAGCAACTGGGTAGTCAAGAAGTTGATTGGCTTTTGAGTCAAGTACACAGCCTAGTGCGAATCCCCATCGGTAAACAATTATTGAGATTATATTATTAACATTATTAATATCACTACAATTATTTATATTATAAAAGGTCCCTGCGATTTGCCTGGGGAATTCACTGCAACATCATTAATAAATAATGTTATACATTCCTATTTGTTTACCAGGAAGGGAGGTTGACATTTATGTTTGTGACTTGCAACATTGTAAAGGCAGAAAGAGCAGGTTTCTCTAATCTCCTTGATACGGATGAACAAATGAGCTTTTTATATTCTGCTTTTCTTCTCCAGGTGCTTTAGAGATGACATTTAAATTGGTATACGTATTTCTCCTTCCCAGCTGTGTATTATACCCCCCTGATGAATCAAGAGACATTTACATTTTCCTCTACCAAAGAAAGATTAACTCAAAAACTATTTCATTTGTTAAACTACGGAACAAAATTGTAGCATTATGCAAATAAACCAGTGTCTATTGAGAGTAGCAGTATTAGCATGCGTTCCTCAGGCGGGTTCCAACCGCACAAAAATATGTAGAAATTGTTTCTTCCAATAATAATAGTTTCTAATAACATACATTTGGCTATCAGAATAATAATAACTAACACTGTATTATCATACTTTAGAAAGTGATAATTTATAAGCTTTAGTAACACATGATATGCCGTTGTACTATTTAAATGAGCTTCTAATTAGAACCACAATGAAAGACGTTCATTACTATAAACAAAAACCTTTCTGGCAATTTGTCTGCCATCTGTTTTCCAACCCCTCAGATCTCAGGATATGTAAGGTTATAAAATACGCCTTTGACCTATAACCAATAAATCAAGTTCTTTTTTACACATTATTATCTTTGCTCATTGCAACGAACAATTGATTTTACACATCTTCCCGTCCCACTGCTGCCACTGTTTCCATCCTTGCAATAGAGTCTGTTCCAGCCTTGTTTCTACTCAGTAAACTAGTCCATGGAGAGTCTGCAACTCCCATCCCCACCACACAGAGCAATGCTTACCTTGGCTCCGCACGAGGAGACGCAGTGCGAGGCATTGAGGAGCAATACCGAACACACATTAATTTTTTGGGAGAAGGAGTGGGGGCTGCCGAGGGTATTTTGAATCAGTATGTAGGTACTGCTCGGGGGTTGAGGGATGTGCTTATAGTACTCTCAGCGCCATACTGGACAGAGGAAACTTCATCAATCAGCGGAGTCAGAGAGAGAGAGACAGAGAGAGAGAGAGAGAGAGAGAGAGAGAGAGAGAGAGAGAGAGAGAGAGAGAGAGAAACCAAAGAGAGAGTGATAGAGACAGAGAGAGGCTTAGAGAGAGAGAGAGAGAGAGAGAGAGAGAGAGAGAGAGAGAGAGAGAGAGAGAGAGAGAGAGAGAGAGAGAGAGAGAGAGAGTGGAAGCAGGGATGCAAAGGGAAATGTGCTGGCAATCTCTGCTGGTTAACAGGGCTGCTGGGATACAAACACAGGACTGGGCAGTGATTGGTTGGTGGTGGATGGGTCTTGGCGTGTGTGACGGCGACAGCTGTTTGGAAATGATGGCGTCCCAGAGAAACAGGGCGGAGTTTGGAGGGATGGAAACAGCACAGCCCAATGATGGCAGAACGGGCCCGTTCCCTCCCAACACACTCTCTGCTGCCGTACACTGGGAGATATAATTGCACCAGTACAGCGCAACGAGAAGCCAAACAAACTGAGGAAAGTGTATCGTTGTAAGGCTAATGACTAAAAACCCTGCTGAACGCAGAGGCCTGTCCTCCTTCAAAGAGGAAGCTGCGTCTTTTCCTCTCCAACTTCCCAACTCGAATGGTAGTCGTTTTGGGCCAAAGACAGGCATGTTATGTTACGAATAAGCCGATTCCCTTGCCTTGTGTGCGCGTACGTGCACGTGTGCATGTGTGTGCGTGCGTGCGTCTGCCTGCATGTGTGTGTGTGTGTGTGTGTCACCACTAAGCCTAATGTTTAGCTGGCTGCAGTGACTCCCCCACAATTCCGCACCATATGAATCTGCTCATCCGCCACGTTCTCCCCAGCAGCGATAACGACCCTTAAGCTGTGGCCCCTGGTGCCACGGTGACTGAACTGTTAGGAGAAAACACACTAGAAGCCGAAAAGAAGCCAGGCGACCAAATAAAAATGTCAAAAGCCGAAGACGCATCGAGGAGTGACCGGAAAAAGCCCCCGAACCGCGTCTACCCCCTTAACCACATCTACCGCCATTACACTCTTTGTTTCAGACAGAGGTACTGATATATCGCTGTGCACAGCCTCGCCTTCTTCTATCTTTTGTCCATTTAGCAGTTTGGAACATTGCATTCCATTTAGCAAACACACACCCTGGATGAAGCTTTTCCGACGAGCCTTAACCGCCCCACGGAACTATTATTGAACTCAAAATATCATAAGCAATAAACAAAACAATACTGTTGAGTGGAGCATATACATGTAGAGTATACACATGGGTATATTCCATAATGAAGGAATCCGTCCGGCTCTCACACAGCCTCGGAGTATGTCTCTCTCCCTCTCTCTCTCTCCCTCTCCCGCTCTCTCTCCTTCCCTCCCTCCCCCTCTCCCTCTCCCCCTCTCTCCCTCTCTCTCTCTCTCTCTCTCCTTCCCTCCCTCCCTCTCTCCGTCTCCTCCTTCTCTCCATCCCTCCCTCCCTAGAAACAGTAGCGCAATTGTCTTCTGCCAACTTCAAAAAGCCTCAGCTGTATTCTGTTGTCCAGCCTACTGTTGGTTCAATTTCCGCAAAATGCCAAGCGGCTCGCCATAGTTAGCCGCAGCAGGTGTGCGGGATTGGCATATACGCTGGTGTCATCGTCTGGTTAAGTCCGTAAGCAGGGTGCAAGGTTCCACCATATGGCACGGGAGGGATTCTACATATGGAAGCCAATTCCCTGGGTGAAGGCGCTCATATTTCACGCAAATAGGACTGCTCACTGTCCCGTCACCAGCTAATGAAGAGTGGAGAAATGCCAGAGAAACAAAAAAAAAAAACCCTGAAAGAAACTAAATTAAATTTAAAAAAAAGAGGAAGGACTTGGATGTTTTTTCCCAACTGACACCGGCTTCTGGTGTGCGGCCGAGTCGCATGTCGCTCGATGGGCTGAGATCTCCGCTGGCATCTCCAGCCAGACGCCAGCATTGTGGGACTCTTGAATCTTTGAATCTTGTGGAGTGGGGCTGGGATGTTGCAATACAAGGTGTGGTGAGGTCACCCTCCCTCTTGCTCTCGCTCACACACACACACACACACACACACACACACACACACACACACACACACACACACACACACACACACACACACACACACACACACACACACACACACACACACAAACCGACACACACAAACACAGACCCACACATAGACACAGACTTCCAGTCATATTTCCAACACACACACACACACACACACACACACACACACAGGACAGACAGAGCTCCAGCAGCCAGTAATGGATGATATGGTGATTACGGGGCTTGGAAGAGGCATGCTGCCTTCTATTAAAAGCACTGGTCTTGGAGCGCATTTCAATCTTCCCTCGCACATGCTCAGAGGCATTGACTAAAGAGAGCCCACCGCCCCACACACACACACACACACACACACACACACACACACATGGGCTTGCGCGGGCACACACATGCACACAAGCACACACAGTTTTTGAAGTCGTAACACTTTGTGACACACACGCTACACACTCGCATGCACACAAACTCACAGGGTTGCCAGCATTGAAGTCGTCACACTGAGTCAGACACACACACACACACACACACACACACATCTAGACTACAGGCTATACAATTTTGAGCACCATGCCCCCTGATGCTGGGCCTTGAAGAGGGCGGTAATAAAGCATGCTTCATCTGATGATGAAGTCTTGATACAGAAGTAGGCTTGCTTTAAGACATGTGATTTAATCCATTGCCCCTCTCCCTCTCCTCTCTCTCTTTTTCTCTATGTCTGTCTCTCTCTCTCTGCCGCTCACTCTCGCTCTACCATCTTGCCCAGCTGAGATGTATCGTAGCACACATACAAATGCCTGCACGCTCACACACACTCGCACACTCCCTCCCTCCTTCCCTCCTCCCTCTCTCTCCTTCCCTCTCTCTCCCACGCTGACTCTGACTCTCAGTGCGCTGTAGAGAGAGGAGCGAGGTGCACACGTTGAGCGCGGCAAACTCTACAGGGGGGTGGGAGAGAGCGAGCAGCAGACACAGCAGCCGTTACGAGCCAGCCTTCCGCGGCACGCGCGCAACCAGGAGAAGGAGAGCAGAAGACGAAAGAAGAAGAGAAGAGGAGGAGAACTAAAAGGGGGAAATTAACTCCCTGCCGCTGCGCCGGGGCTCCGTACCGCCACAGAGAGAGACACACAGCGAGGGAGAAGACAGTGACAGAGAGAGATACAGAGTGGGAGAGAGAGATACAGAGAGAGAGGGAGAGAGAGAGAGAGAGAGAGAGAGAGAGAGAGAGAGAGAGAGAGAAGAGGAGGAGGCAGAGTTCCGTCTGTGGTTGAAACAGCAGTGAGTGGATCAGTGTCTCTACAGCCCACAGAACCTGGATAGTTTTTGCGCTTCTGACTTGTGCGTATTTGTGCACTGACTGGCTGTTCCCTTCCCTGTGTGTGTGTGTGTGTGCACGAGTGAGTGTTTAAGGATTTCAAGTGGCAGCCAAAAAGGACAAGAGGACAGAGACAGCATTTCATCCTCTGCTGTGGCTATTGCTTTTTTTTGGTTGATTTTTTTGTCTTTTTGTGTGCGGTGATTGTCCTGGTGGAGGGATCTGCTGTCTGGGAATCGCTTGTTGTTCTCTCACTATGGATGGATTTAAGAGAATGAAGTGAGAGAGCTGGACAGGCAGCAACACTGACTGAGCGTCTTCTGTTCTGGACTCGCTGCTCAGGTAAGGGCGTGGGGGAATGCTTGCCTTGCTTTGGGCTTTTTGAGCTCTGAATCAGAGCTAAAAAAATGCACACCACATGGTGCCTGTTCCAGCAAAAGAATGTTGATCAGAGCCTCTGATCAACATTCTTTTGCTGGAACAGGCACCATGTGGTGTGCATTTTTTTAAGGGTTGCCTGTAGCAATGGTGGGGCAGTCCTAGTCTGTGTGTGGAAAACCGACTAAATGTTTTCAACACACTTGAAATATATATGTCAACCCGATGAGCTCAAGGCATGTAACGTATTAAATGTAAATTACATTTACTTGCTAAAATACATTATTTAAATGCAGCTGCATGTTTGAGAGGCTTCTCTTGTGTTGCATCCTCTGCTGCTTTTAAATACAAGTCAAATAAGCAACGAAGGAAGCATGAAGAGTAATGTTGTCTTTCCTAAACTTGTCCAGACAAGAGACATCCCGGAGGTTATGCGGTGAAAGGAAAGATAGAGGTTAAGAGAAAGAACGAAAGACTGCGAAAAGACAAACCTTTTTTTTAAATATCTGATTAAAGAAGGTTTATGCATATGCATATTCACATTCCAGCATGGATATTCTTTCAAGCTCCTTGGTGTAAGGAAATCTATAAACATATTGTTCTAGTGAATTACATAGGAATATTATTATAATGAGGTGGTGAAAGTTAGGAGTTGATACAACCATGCAGTTTTCACTAAGAGATAACACTGTGTTGGGAGTCTCTAATTTTTATCTAATAATAATAATTGTGTTATAATTATAATAATTTATTAGATTTTTACGAGTGTAATTATAATTATACATAAGTATGATACACATTATGCTTGTTATTATTTTGTTGATTATGTTGATTGTGTAGATTAAGTTTTAATATTTATTTGTATTATATTACTGTTATTATATAATAAAATATGTGAGCATGCTTTGTTTTGCTCTTGAAACAACAACATGCATATTTTGTCAGTTGATCCAAACAGTAACTCAGTCACTCAATTAAAGCAAAAACTTGAACAGATAAAAAGCTTTTCACATTTTGGTATTTTTGACAAAACAAACCAATGAACCAAATGATGGTTCACATTTCCCCAAACCTGAGGATTATCATGGGTTTAGCGCAGGGAAGAGGATTTACAATGTGCTGTTAATAATTATATGCTTAATTTGTGCATGCTGGGTATTAAGTGTGCTCAATGTCATTTGAGGGCAAACACCAAAATAGAAAAAATAGAGGGTTCAACCTATCAAGTCGTGTTAGATATTTTTAAATGACCTTCAAGTATTGCTTAAAAAATGCTTTGCAAGCAGAGACATTCAAAATTATTACCCCAGACCACGATTTAGTGCAAGTGTCATTTTCCTGGAGTTTAAAGTGCTTAAATTGAAGGGAGGAACGACTTTTCAATTTTATGTCGCCAGATTAGATCATGATTATGTCAAGTTCATGTCGTACTCCAAAAAGTCCAGAATGCTTGGAGAGAAGCCACTCAAAAACTGAAATCAACCCAACACATAGAGTATATCTTTGAAATCTGGCAACGGTTGAGTGAAATCCCTCGACTTATTTCATGCAGCCTGATTAACAGCATGTGTAGGAGGTTGTGGAAATAGCACGCAAAAAAACAACATGGAGGTTGAGCAGATCTGGAGCAAATCCAACATCCCTCCCCCAGAGCCGTCGGTGGTCAGAGGTCTTCTAAACGTAACTTCACAGGTGCTCCTTTTTAAAACACCAGGTCCGGCGCTACGAGCACCTGGATAGGACGAGGGAGATTCATTATTCACACCAAAGGAGGGGTCGGGGCGTGTCTCCATATGCTAGCCTGCAGCAAACCATTAGCCTTTCATCAGATTGATCTCTGAGGTGGCTGTCCATGTCTATAAATACACGTCCATCTCACCTCACCTGTCGTCTCCTACTGCGGGAGCCAGGGGCTATCATCCGACGCCATTCAACACTAAGTACTTTCATACGATTGGTCGTTGTTTCCCCAGTCTGTTAAGGTGGGGTGAAGATTTAGAACATTTCTGGCCTCGTGTTTTGATCACATGTTTGGGGGCCCCCAGAGAGAGAGCCTCCCCTCTTCTTCTTGTCTGTCATGTCGTATTACTCCAGCGAGTATCCGACCAAGACAGCTCCTTGTTGCCATCTTCCTTCTTCTATTACAGTCATACAAAGGAGTCCTTTGTAAACGTTATTATATCACTGATGAAAAACCAAAACACTACAGTAAAGGTGCATTTATCATCATACATGCTGTTGCCCATTTCCTTCCATGATCTTGTGGTGCTTGGGGGCAGGATTGTAGGAAGGCTGATCCCAGCCAAAAGCGCTGGCTTCGATACCACTATGGTCTCCTCCATCAGTAGGCATCCATGAGCTGTGATATCTTATCCCCTACCTGATACTTAAGGACCTCTCAGGAATTCCCAGTCAGAAGTCACTTTTGATTAAAACTATCTGCCAAATGCCTCAATGTAAAAAAAAAAAAAAAAAAAGTACTCTGACCCTTGACTCTCTTGCTCTCCTCCCCCTGCCCTGGTCGGCGTGGCTGTGCAGACTCTGGGGGCTCTGCCATGTCCTGGTTGTTGGCAGTGTGGATAAGCCTGGGCTTCCTACTGGCGTGCCAGGCCACGCTCTACCAGACCATCCAGCAGCACCATGTGGCCCGTCCCGGCCGCACCGACATCCTCACGCTCGGTAAGTCCCGCCTGCTCCTGGCTCTCAGACGTGATATCGGGAAAACTGGAACCCGGCGGTGGTTCATTAGCGCTGTCGTGCGGCCATCGGTGCCATGGCGTAATGATTACCTGTGTACAGGAGGCCATCGATGAGGAATCACACCGGATGTCAATAAGCTTCATAGCTGTATTTTTAGCTGAGAGTTACTGTCAGGGAGATTGCAAGAACGCAAGGCTCCACTGCCTTGTGCTAGTTCAAGGAAATGGAAATAGGAGCGGGTTGACAGGTGTTTCGGACCAGACAATAGACCTGGCCTACTAGCCCATTTAGATGGAGATTCTCAATACGCACTGTCTTCTAAACATCGCAGCGAGGATATCTTGTGTTTCTTTGGAGAACCGTTCTTGACTGCAGCAAGCGCAAGCTTCCTGGCTGCTAAGTGTAGGAAAAAAAAGGTGCTGGTATCCAAGGTGGCTTTGATCAACCAAAGCTTAGATAGAAATGACAATTACGTTCTGCCTTTGCTCGACATAAGCATTTGGCAATTATGCCTGATGCTTTCTTCACCACAGTGGCACATGAAGGGGATAGGGAGCATTGAGCTGGGTCTGACTCGCTGATTATGTAACGTGTTTTCTCCATAACGCTTGTGGCAGCGTGTGCGCAAAATGTCGACGAAAAAGGGGGGAGGTTATTTTGAACCCAAGCAAAGGCTTACTTTAAGCTTTGAACAATAACTGCAACCCTGCTGACGATATAACCCCTCCTACCGCCCCAAAAAATAATTATAAATCTCCCACAGTGTGGTGCGGTCTGAAAGCTGAGTGACGGCTAAACATCGACATTATCTCCTGCTTGCTCGGGCCCATGTAGCATCTCGGAGCCAGGAGCCAGTAATTGAAGTGGAGTAGGATATGGGGGTGGGGGTGGGGGGGGAATCACAGCTGATGTCTAATGACGCACCATTCTAAGAAAGGCATATAAGAAGACAGGCTTTTAAGAAGTTATTTTAGCTGTGGTTATTTTAGCTGTGGAACAGGGGGCATGTTCAAATCAAAGCTTGTTATTTTGCTGCTTTATATTAAAGGCCAACCAATAGATGGCCCTGTCAGTAAAACAAGAGAGTTCAGTATGTCTAACTGAGCTCTGAATCCATTTGCTAGGTGTTGTTTGCGTGTAAAGGGCCATGGGATGGGTGGCGGGGTTGCTTAAGGTATACGAGTGGAGAGAGGCACCAGTAAGTGGCTTTTTGTATTATGCATGAATCCCAAAGGAGTAGGGAAGCAAAGCGCCTCCCAATGGCTTTGGCCAAGTGGATTAAGCCAGGTCATGGCTCTCAGGGACACGCACACACAAAAACACATATCGCGCTCACATATTCAACCCACCATATTTACACACAGGGGTTAAAGTGGGCCGTAACGCACCTGAACTGTGTTCCGGCACCTCAGATAAATTAATAATTCTTTATTTTTTTACCGTACCTTTCAGTCAAGATGAGTAGCAGAGTAGCTGTTCATAGAATCAAAAGGCAAACCCATGTGTCTAGTTTGCTTAGAAACGATATCAGTCATAAAATATTTCAACTTAAGTCGCCACTACAACTACTACAACTGCACTGAATATAATTTTGCACTTAATGTTGGGCCACTGTTTTTCAGTTTTGTGCCATCATTGAATGGTGATGTATGTAAGCCCTTTGCAATGAAAAAAATACAAATCACTCATGTGGCTGGTGTTGTTACTTTTAAAACAAACTTGTATTTGTCGTTTAACAAGAGTATAGACATGTTAAAAATGCATTTCAGCACGGAAAATATGAAATTAATGCATGGTTCAATTAACATACATATGAATCTGAAAGAATTTTTAGGTAGTTGCCATCCCCAAAATGCACCAGAATACAGGAAATCACATCTACCAAATTCAAAATACCCTCCCTCCCAAGACCCCCCGTCCAATTAGAATACGAAAAATAATACTCAATATGTTGTTACATGGCGAGTCGTTTTGCTTTGTTGCGCCGACACAAAATTTAAGTTCCCCCACCTGCCAAATCCCACTTAAACCACTGTTTACACACACACACACACACACACACACACACACACACACACAAACAAACAAACACAAACAAACAAACACATACATACCCACACACACACAAACACACGCAAAAAGCATTCACTCCCTCATGCACATGCAAACTTGCAACACTTTTTCAACCAGCCATAATCGTGTGGTATTTTCATTGGTCCAGTGGGATTTGTGGACCTGCGTACCTTGCAGAGAGAAAGAGAGAGAGAGAGAGAGAGAGAGAGACAGAGAGAGAGAGAGAGAGAGAGAGAGAGAGAGAGAGAGAGAGAGAGAGAGAGAGAGAGAGATGAATAGAGAGACAAAGACAAATAGAAAGAGAAAGTGAGAATGAGAGACAGAAAAAGAGCAATAGCAAGAAAGAGAGAGAGAATTTTTATTTTATTGTTCACCTGCTTTGGCAATGCAAATGTATATTTTTCATGCCAATAAAGCTTTTCTGAATTTAACTGAATTGAATTGACAGGGAGCCAGATAGAGTAAAAGAGAGAGAGACCGAGACGGAGAGAGAGAGAAAGTGCTGCAAGATTGAACCACGCATAAACTATGAATATAATCTGTGCTTTATTAGACCATTCTGAGACACTAATTTAATTGAAGTTATTACCGTAAGTAATGGCAAGCTCCAGCAACCTGAACAGGGTGAGAGCGCTGTAACGACTTATCAAAGGCTCATTTTATGCAGCCTGCTTCACACGGAGAGTTTCATCACATCCACAATTGCTATCTTTACTGTTCCCATATTGCCAGATAAAATCTGTCACTGAGTTATTTTACCACCAATACTCCTACAAAAACTTTTATAATCAGTATCAATTGGATGGATGACGTCAATAATGGGTGTTGGCAACCTAATGCATTGATCATCTCAGGATATGTTTAATGTTAATCAATACTCTAACTGGCTAGGCTCCTGGCCTAGAACTACCAGTGCAGAAGCCCACTAAATATTTTACTGTATGTCACCCTTATCTTTTCATGTCATGGGACTTCAGTCTTGCTCAGCTGTGGATCATCATCATGCAAACTCACCAGAACTGCTCCGTCAGAAGTGAAATGCTATGATGAATATTTGAATTAGAATTGATTTTATAATTTGAGACAGTCTCTCGTTTCACTCAGGCCAGAACCTCTGATATAAATAGATGGCTTTGTAGCACAATGTGATAGAGAGGGAGGTAGATAGGGAGAGAAGAGAGGGACAGAGAGACGGAGAGAGACTGTGTGTGTGTGTGTGTGTGTGTGTGTGTGTGTGTGTGTGTGTGTGTGTGTGTGTGTGTGTGCGTGCGTGCGTGCGTGCGTGCGTGCGTGCGTGCGTGCGTGCGTGCGTGCGTGCGTGTGTGCGTGCGTGCATGCATGTGTGCGTGCAAGCATGTGTGTGTGTGTTGAAATAGAGAGAGTGTGATTCTGTCTGAGAGAGGGACTGTATGTGTGAGAGAGAAAAAGAGAAAGAGATAGATGTCTCACACCGATAATTCCATTGGCTGCTTTGTTTGGCTGCTCGCAGAAATCTAATATCATTTAATGGTTCTGTGATTATGAAGGAAGATTTTGAACAGGGGCGAAGTGTGGTACATTTGAAGTGTCACGTTGTATTAGTCGATGGAACGCAGAAAAGTGTGAATTACTGCACTACCCCTGCTGCATTATTGTATGCTGGAGCTGCCGCATACACAACCGAAAGACAGTAACCTTATGGATACATCTTGATTTTGACTTTCTACCCACGCAAGAAGCTGAAGGACCAGAAAAGGCGTATTGCTCTCCATTATCTATCTGTATTGCATCCTCCTCCCACCGTATCCTGCATGTTCCAGCGCTATACGTCTCGGTGTACTTCTGTATCCTGCATGATTCGCTTTTACATCATTCTCGTGTGAATGACATCTTCCTTTTCGGGGGTAAATAAATAAACAAACCAAAAAATGACACGATAAGAAAACCTTGGCGGAAAGAGCAAAAACAAACCTCAAAATGCAAGGCAGTGCCTTGAAGTAAAACCTTGAGCACATTGGCTCGCCGCCAGCCTTGCTGTCTGAGAAAGTGAACAATTCAGAGGCTCAGAACAGCATCCTGTTCACAGAGGTGGGTGGAGAAAGGTGGTGGTGGTGAAGTCAAAGAGGGGGGGGGGGGGGGGGGCGGGGGGCGGATGTCTGAGCATTGGGAAGGCGAGGTCGTGTTGAGAGAGGTGCGGCTCCAATCCTCGAGCCTGTTCCTGAATCCAACAAGGTTTGTAAAAAAAGCAAAGGAATGAGAAATAAGGCATAGGTTGCTAGCGTTTGGCTGCTACGGCAAGCAGACACTGGGGAAAACCGAAGCATAGACAAATGCGTTTACATGTTTATACATTCAGTTATTTCTTTAAACGTTAAGAAACCAAGCTGGACAAAGCCAAGGCTCTCTCTGTCCCTCTCTCTCTCTCTCTCTCTCTCTCTCTCTCTCTCTCTCTCTCTCTCTCTCTGTCCCTCTCTCTCTCTCTCTCTCTCTCTCTCTCTCTCTCTCTCTCTCTCTCTCTCTCTCTCTCTCTCTCTCTCTCTCTCTCTCTCTCAGTTTTCATGATCTCCGGACAATGTCCAGTGACTCAGGTCTGGACATTGTCCTGGAGTTGCCCTTTCACACAGCCCACAACAGGAGATTGTCCACGGCAGGCGCATTCTCACTTCCTGGAAATGCTCTGTTTGGTTCAGGCAAAGGGAGGCACCTGTGTGTGCAGGAGGCAGGACATGACGCTGATATCACAGTGTTTTGTTCACAGCACAACCAAGATGGTGGATGTGGCTATGACTCAACCGTAATGAAGTCTTTGCATTGATATCAATACAACATGTCATATTCTTCTGGCTCGGCGGTAGTTGCATGAACGTCATCAATGCGTCAATTCTTCTTATCCTTCTGCATTTACCACCACTTCCTATGCCGGAGAAGGTAGAACAGGATCTAGGTGCTGTGTTTTCTCCAAGCAATGACCTGCTCTGTTCCCACATGGCTCAATCGAACATTACACAGACGTTGTACTCGGGAACTGGCAGGGGAAACTCAGTTTAATGTCAGCTCCAAATGATTCAGACATTTGCGTTCTTACACACAACTCCTCGGGGTAATGTCTAGATAAGTTCAGAGTTGAAGCGCAAGTGTGAATGGGGGTTCTATCTCTCTCTCTCTCTCTCTCTCTCTCTCTCTCTCTCTCTCTCTCTCTCTCTCTCTCTCCCAATCACTCCTCTCTCCCCCTCTCTCTCTCTCGCCCCATCTCACATCCCTGACTACAGCTCGTGCTACACAAGATTGATGGCGGCCTGATTCTGGGCAGCCAATTCTAGTCTCTCAAGAAATAATCCACTACATTGACAGATGAGTTGGATTTGACGCGGCACACAGGAGCGTCCGGCTCGGCTCTGCTCGACTCCCCCCCCCCGCCCCCCCCGCACACACACACACACACACACACACACACACCTCTTTCTCTCCTCTCACCTGTCCACACAGTTGGCTGAAGCTTGATGGCCAGAGAGTACCACTTCAGTAAGAACCAGGTCACTTTAGATTGCAAAAGTGTGTGTGTGTGTGTGTGTGTGTAGGGTGGGGGGGGGGGGGGGGGGGGTAATCAGCCTCCATTAAAAAGGTAAATTATTAAGTTGTGGTAGTGATGTGTGGGAGTTGAGGCTGTTGTTGCGTTGTTTACCACTTGTACCACTTTCTTAAAATGCGGTGTGCTCATCTTCTCTGTTTCCCCTTGATGTGACGTGATATGCAGAGATGTTGTTTTATTTTTGTACTCAGCACTCACCATTTGATTACATATGTCGTAGGGTACTGTGGTCAACTACTGTTGCAAACACGAGTCACGTCCTGACATCGTCCATACAGCTGTCCTGCGACCATTTTTTAAAGTGTTTGTTGGACGTTTATTTTACAACATATGTACAATACATACATTCATTCATTTTCACAATATCTACTAATTCTTATTCAACAAACTGCCAAATTGAAATTAAGTAGGATTAATTAAGTAGAATCAAATTAAGTAGAAATTTTGGGTATCTATACTTTACTGGAGTAATTATTTTTCAGCTGACTTTTTACTTCTACTCCTTACATTTTCATGCAATTATCTGTACTTTCTACTCTACTTTCTACTACTTCATTCCGGTGTCGTGCCAATGTAGTTACCCCCGATAAGAATTGTTTCCCCGGCCGCGGGAGCACGCATGCATCCAGTGCAGGCGGAAGTACACACTGCGCTTCGAATTCACCCGTAGGCTATTTTATTTATTTTTTGCAACTGTAATCCACATTTCAGTTGCAAAATCTGAGGATGTCATTCCAAAGTATTCAGAATAAATAACAATAATAACATTGATCATGGAAGGCCTAATAATATAGGCCTATCGCAATTATAGAGCCTTTATATCCTGCACATATAAATATGAAAAATAGCCAAAATATGTATCCCTTCTCTATAATACACACTGAATGAAGAATAAACATGTTTCTTCTTTCTTAGCCAAAGTTATAGGGGGGTCACATATTTTGTCAGACTGTACTTTCGACCTGCCAAAATATGTATTCCTTTTTCATTGTACTAAAATGCATTCATTTTCAATGGCCATTAATGCGGCTGAAACAGGTGCATTCCAAATTTTTCAACATTAACATTTTAATAGAACATTATAATCATTATGGCCTTTAGAAAAAAATAACAATTTGTGGGGAGGTGGGGTAGTGCACTATAGGCCCCTGGCCTAACCTTTTGTCCTTTTTCCCCCTTACATTACTTTTATATACTTTAAGTAGTTTTGAGTACTTTTACACTTTTACTTAAGTAAAAAACTTGAGTTGATACTTCAACTTCTACAGAAGTATTTTTAAACCCTAGTATCTATACTTCTACCTGAGTAATGAATGTGAATACTTTTGACACCTGTTTAAAATGGAGCCAAAATATTCCTTGCTATGTTTAAAATAGTTGCTGTGAGCACACCTACGCTATAGCGTAGTGCCTCACCACAATACAGGTCCAAAAAAATGTGTGTATTAAAGTTCCTAACGGCATAAATCGCTCGCAATGTGAGATAAAAGCACTAATAATATACCTTTTTTAAATCTTCAGTGCCTCAGTTTTCCCCCTGCACACTCTGTGTCTATTGCAGTGCTATTACACCTCTGTGGCCCTTTTAATCTCTAATTGGCAGAGTATAATGCCACTCACTGAGCACACAAAGAGCTACCTATGCAACAGAGCATTATACTCCAAACAATACAAGGGAGACTGGCGTTGATGTCATGATTAGTGACAGACGTAGAGCCGCCTAGGGCGAATGAGGGGAGACAGCACAAACAGGTGTGAGCCACCGCAAAGGTTAATGAGTGACATATCAGAACACACACTGAAGTCTTTTTCTTATTGCTGTGTAGTCGTGGAGTAATGAGCGACTGCAGATGGGTGGTGACTCTTTTAATGATTGTATTGTTTAGCGAGTGAAAGACTGGAGTTCTCCTGAAGCAGAACGTTTAATATTACGTCTTTTTATTTTTTGTCGAGATGATCGAGGCGGTGGCCTCAAATCGGATGATTTAATCTGATGGAATGTCATCACCGTCCAATCGATAATCGGTGGGGACTGAGGTGTTAAATTTAAAATACTTGATGTTTTTTTTTACACGAGCGCTGGCTGTTCAAGTGCTCCTGAATAATGTGTTGTGGGGCTCCATTCAATTTTCAAATTGTGTTTATCTTCATATGCAATGTTCAGCGGCTCTGGAATGGATCGGTCCCGGATAGGACGCTGCTTGACTGCACCCCGACGCTGGTAGCGACGTACCTTATCGTCTATAAATGAGCTCTTGAGGCATGTGCATTTAAACACGTAGAGCATTGAGTTTATGCCCCTGGGACGGCTTCTTCAGACGATGGATATTTCTTAGAGGGAATTAAATCGCTGGCAAATAGCACCGTTTGTTTTAAAAAAAAACCTCTCTCTCTATTTGGAACCCTATTAATAAGGCCCCTGACAGCTAGAATCAAGGTGTGGGGACATAAGCCTTTGGTTCCCCAACAGTCTTAAACTAAATCCTAGTAGCTTGTGTTGTTTGAATTGTGAAATGAAAACGATTTGGTTCTGACAGAAGAGCCTTCCACCCTAGCTTCTGTGTTTTTGCGTATTAATTCCAAGTGGGCCATTAAACCATGGGGGTCATTAGCACATGTCATTTTACGGGGAAAAAGCCCATTCTCGGGCCTGAGCCGATTCCTGCTAATTAGTTTGAAATGGAAATCTCACATAAGGTTGACAATGAGCAAAGAACCAACATGGAAACACATGGAAACACACTGATTTAATAGATCCTTTGATACACTACTTTCTGCATATAGCATCTCAAACTCCAGCATATTGCTAAAATAAAAACAAGCCCTATAGATTGCTTGCAATGCTCCAGATTGTACGATATTGTTCTCTGTGGCAAATGGAAGGAACCCCCAATTTTAAAACCTGGTAGCCAGTAACTGCCCGGCTACTCTGATGCCGTGCCTCATTGCTTGGCCCTCTTAACTCCCTCTCCCTTCCCCCTTCTACACCCATCCCCACCCACCCTCACCCATCCCCACCCAGCCAGCCCGCCTGCCCTTCACTCCTTCATCTCCTTGTCTCTGTTGGGCCCCTCAGACGATTTGTCATGGATCAAATGAGACAATTTGTCATGGATTAGTGCACTTAAATGTCTGTGTGATAGTGGAAGCAGTCACTGGAAAAGCTCAGGAATCCTATTACACTGCCTTTTTTTATGGCCGGGGGTAGATGGAGGTTGAATTGGCACTTTATATGGACTGCCCTACGTCCCTTTTACTCCCTGCACAACATATAATCAGTGATTCACTCCAAGGTGGACTTCAACTGATGTGTAACTAACATACCTTAGCATTTTCCTCTGATATAGTATGTTTTAATAGATTATCTTTTCCCTTTTTAGCAGATTTCTTTTTGTGATTCTTTGTCTTCAGTTAACCACGTCCCCAGCTCCCCCTGCTCCGGGCTCCGGCCCTTCTTTAGCTTTACAGGCTAACTAAGGCAGAGGTAGAGTACTTAATTCACTGGGATTGCTTTGTATATGACACACACCGATGCATTTGCATTTGTGCCCTCACCTCTCTTCTGTAGTGAACTACTCCCCAAAGAAAAAAAACACTATTGGCCACAGTTTGATTTCTTTGGAGATAGATTGTGTTAACCACATGGTTCTCTGGTTCTAATGGTAGGAACAGGAGAAGAAGCCTTGCTTTCGGGGCTGGTAGTCCTCTAGAGACGTCTCTCTCTGTCCCGGATTGAATCGACTGCATTGTAGACTTGCGCTTTGAGGATGCTTTTGAATTAGCATTTGTTCGTCATTTTCTTTATTCGATTTTACAAGGCCTTTTTATTACATACAGGGACATATTGCTATACGTCCCTGTATGTTTATTTTACTTAATTTGTACCACTTTCAGGAAAACATAAGGAACAGGGTGTTATTAACCCAATGCATTACTATTATTCATATTTTTTTCCGTCTACCAATTTACCCCAGCACGTTCTATCGATCCACACAGTCGTACACCACACATTTACTGCGGCGGCACAAGCCACATTTCAGCGGCAAACACGTTAAAGAGTTTTTTTTCCCAGTGCCCCTTTGTCAACCGACAGCAGATTACGTCCCGCGCCTTATCTCTCTCTCTCTGAAGTCACATAATTGTATCAGGCAGGAATCGCAGACACCATTCATCCTAGATCTTTCATACGTGTCTAATACCTAGCAGGAAGGAAATAACACAACAAACAGAACGCTCACACCGAGGAAACATCTCTCCACGTTACCGAGTATCTTAAGACACATAATATGAAGTACTGTCTGAAATTGTATTGCACATTATGTACAATTTTCTACTTGTGTCTGACAGTTACTATTTTTGTGTTATCCCTATCGATGTGTGCAACATGCATGGTAGGACTAAAGATGCTGGATACTGTAACATTATCATGTTTATTTATTCACACCGTGCACTTCTCTTCCATCACCTCCACACCCCTCAAGCCCTTTTCTGAGCAGTCTGCTGAACCGAAATAGCTTGCTTATGTTAATGGTGAAAAGAGACACTGAGACAGGTAATTGTAATTCAGCGGAGGCACTTTGCACCATCATTTAGAACCACTGCAGGGGACGAATGTTTCTTATGGGATGGTTTGTTTGGGACGACTTCTACCACCCCGCACTTCGGGAGATCGTTCACCCCGGAGAACTGGAAGACGAGATCGACTTAAGGCACCGCACGGAATCGGCAGAGGAATATGTTTGTTTGTACACAGTATGCCATTATGTATTCACACGTTCATTTATGATGTACACTAATTCAGAGGGGAAGGTAGTAGTAAGTGGGCCTGAAATAATAACAGAAAGGGTTTCTCTCCCGCAGGTCGTTGCTAGGTTTTGGGGACATTCGGGGCTTAACCCGGACCTCTGTCGTGGGGTCCCTCGGGATCCAGTCCCGTCCTTTCTTTTTGATAAACAAACTCCATCTCCATGTTTTTTTATGCCCTCTGGTACCTTATTTATATTCAAAGTACATGTCTTAATCACTGAAAATTTGAAATGTGTATCTCAAAAACGAATGTTTTTTTCACATTAATTATGAATTGTCCTGTTACAAATATTAGTGGTTGTTAGTATAAATGGTGAATGGACTGCATTTATATAGCACATTTATCCAAAGCACTTTGCCAATATTGCCTGACATTCACCCATTCATTCACACATTCATACACCGACGGCAGAGTCAACCATGCAAGGCGACAGCTCATCGGGAGCATTGAGGATGAGGTGTCTTGCTCAAGGACACATCGACAATCAGCTAGGAGGAGCCGGGGATCAAACAATCTTGCAGTTACCAGCAAACCTGTTCTAACTCCTGATCTACGATTAGCTTAGATTAGTATTAAGTAGAAGCGGAATACATAATAACTGCTATCATTAAACATTTATTGACATGCTACAGTGCCAGACTTGAGATAAACAGTTAAATGTGCTTATTTTAACATTAGTTTATTGGAATATAACATGTCCTTTCAAACACGCACACAGACAATTTTCAGATATGGTTCATGCACTGTAGTGCAATGACTCTCTCTCTCTCTCTCTCTCTCTCTCTCGCTCTCGCTCTCTCTCTCTCTCTGAAGAGAGAGAGTTGTCTGAAGTTTGAAGATCTGCTGCTTGAATGACACACAGGGGATCTAAATCATACCTGGGTAACCATATTTTTTTTTTTATGGCTGATTGGAAGATGAATAGATTTGCTCTTTCTGTATTATTATTGTTTTGGTGAAAACAAAAATAATACAAGACCATTTTTTTATGGCTATTCATAAAACATTCAGGGCTGTAGTCTCTGACGCCCACGTCCAACGACACCGCTGCTTTCTGGTATGGAATGAATGTAACTAGCTATTCCATCCTTTTCTAAAGAGTGCTTTAATGTAATAATATTTTTCTAGGTTCTTGTCTATTCTTGACAGGCTGTAAAATGCACAAACGGAAGTGGAATAATTTGTGCCCCGGGTCTGAATAAATCTATTTCGTGGTCATGGACTTTCCAGCAACTACGGTAAATGTTTATTAAACAGGTATCTCTGTTGTATTGTCTCTGTCGCCAATTTTACTTTTTACCTTCTTTTTTTTTCAACGTGCGGAAATTTAATATGTGTCCAAGGTGACAGCTTTTCATTTATTTATTTTTCATAAAATGATATTCTGTTTACCCAAAGGTGAGGTGACAAGCAGCATAAACACACAATATTATTTGGGAATTATGGAAGCAGAAATTATATTTCCTTGCTGTATCCCCGACCTGTCAGGCGAATGATTGAAACACCATCCACATTTTGTTGGGTGGTGTGCGGAGCTGCCTTGTCAGCACTACGCCAGGGTGCATTTGTTTCGTCAGATTTTCCATGACTGTACCCGGGTGTCCGCCCGCCCAGCGACAGCCCCACATCCACTCATCCCCCTGACAGCTGGAAGGCCTAATGTACGGCAATCGGAGGTCCCGCTGTCATCTGCCTTCACCCCAAGACGCTCATAATAGGAAGAACGGGGAGATCGACACGGCTAAAACACAAAATAGCAGATTACATTTGCGATTGTGTCTGTCCGCCACAAGGACACGATGCACCGGGTGAAACACATTCGGTGTCCCGTATTTAAAATGCCAGTCGCTAATACGACACATGGCAATAAATGGGGACATACACTTTTCCTTTTTTTGGGGGGTGAGATGTTGGAGAATAATTAGTGTCCGTCGGCCACTGCAATGCATCATCGTTTGCAGGCGGATGCCCAGCGGACCGAGCTCCATTGTTACGCGGCCAGGTACCTCTCGGGCTCGGGGCAAGCGGCTGATGGGGAATGGCTCAGAGAGGGAGAGAGACAGTGAAGGACGAGCCGGCAGCGGCTTGCGTCTGACTCTGTAGCCTAATGACCCACAGGAGCATCTCACTCTCACTCGTCCTCCATCTCTCTCTCTCTCTCTCGTTCTGGCCTGCTCTCTTTCTCACACTCGCTTCCTCTCTCTCTCTCTCTCTCTCTCTCTCTCTCTCTCTCTCTCTCTCTCTCTCTCTCTCTCTCTCTCTCTCTCTCTCTCTCTCTCTCTCTCTCTCTCTCTCTCGCTCTCTTTCCTTCTGTCTCTTTCTTTCTCCTACTCATGATATCTGTTCTATTAGAGACACACGCCTCCGTTTTTTCTGATGTTTTTTAACTCGACCGGTCTAGGAGCTTCTGCTCTTTTCTGTCTCGCACACAGCTGGGGGTCTTTTTGTGTCTGGAACACACAATCAACTCCAATTTCCTCAGTAATTGAGCAAAGCGGGAAATAATAAGGCAGCACCACACTAAACAGGAACACATGCACCAGGTTAGAGGTGTTCCAATCCCCTCTCCCCACACCACGGTGATCAGCACTGAACAGTGTGTGCAACTGCTATTTATTCATCAGGCAGGAGGCTCTATCAACCACAGTGCATTATTTGTGAGGATTAGGTGGCAAGAATGCACTAGCTGCAAACAACATCACGCTTTTCTCCCACACCGGCAGCAATGAAAAATGCCGCAAAAAAAGGCATCCATTAAAAAGATAAAAGAGAATTTCTCTGCCTCAGCAGACATACCTGAATTTTTGTTAAATCCTATCTTTGGATCATAAAATATACTTTTTGACCTTGTTCATTTTCTAAAAGTCCTCACACCTGTGAAATTAGGTGTGAGGCATGCGTGCCGCATAGAGTTTACAGGCGAGGAACAGTGCCGACACACGCCTCCGTCTTTTGTATCATCCTCCCGTCCCCTCAGGGATCCAACTCAAGGACTGTTATGAAGGATAAACAAACAAAAGCATCCATACAGACATGATCTGTAGTGATGTCATGTATGACCTCTTATAGTCATGGGTTGTATCACACATATGAAGATTGAAATCCTACCTGGCCTTTCATTCATTTTGAATTCAAACGTCTAATGTAAAACGCCATATTTGCTAATTGGTCTAAATTCTGTGCATTTTTCACATTCTTGCTAGTTATATGGAATCCTCTTTCTGACTCACCAAGTCTGACTATCATGGTCGAAGGATCTGTGATCTTTATGCAAAAATGATTAAAGCATGCCTGTTGGTATTTCTATACGTTTTTCTTGCAGACATCTTGGGCCCTCCATAAATAAAGGCTATCAATGTAAAGAAATTCTTTCACCATACCGAGGTGCGTAAACGACAAAGCGATATATCCGATGTAACGAGAAGTACAGTACCAGGCCAGCCTCAACCATTACACCCCTCCGCTTCCTTTCCTCTCATTTCATAGATGAATACATTTCCCTCAGCAAACCTATGCTCGACCAACTTCCCTCTTCAGGTGGCAAATTGAGGGAAATCCGCAAACTCGATTTCCACATACACATAATAAGGGGTATTTTGCAAATATCTTATCACCTCTGTCTTGCCTGGCTATCAGCGTAGGGGTGTGGGTGCCTGTGTGTGTGTGGGTGCTTGCGTGTGTGTGTGCCTGTGTGTGCAGAGACCTCTACCTTTATAATTCCACGCTACATTCACTCTGTCACGGCCCCTAGAACGTAGGCGCTCGCTCCACCAGCCCGGCTCTGTTATCCCCAAATACCTTCTAATCACCAGCCCACAGTAGCCACTAGCGTGCTTCTAGCATGCTACAAGCGTGCTATTGTTCCACCCTGCTTGCTCTAGAGAGAGCCATGGGTCTGGTCTTTAGGGATGACATTAACCCCAGACCCAGGCCCTGGACAGCCACACAGTGCCTCACTGATGCCGGTTATCTGATGCCTTCACTGGGGCAGACCTGGGTTGCCTCCAGAGCAGCAGTAATTACAACGCTAATTGATTCACATTAGAGGCCGGAGAGGCATGGCAAATCTCTTTCGGTTTTATGGTTGTTGCATGGCAAATCTCTTTCGGTTTTATGGTTGTTGTGGTTGTTGTGTCGCAACCCGACCCCAGCCCAAAGGGCCTCTGGCTGTTCTGCTCTGACTGCTGTAATGGGATTGGTAGGAACGCAAGGTGTGAGTGTGTGAATGTGTATCTGCGTGTATGTGAGTGATTGGGGGGGTTGGAAGGGGGTGGAGCCAAGGAGGAATCGGGAGGACTCAGGTCTCATTAGAGGGCCAGTGGACCCCATATTTCTGTTTCTGACAGGTTGCTATGTGCCCTGACACCCGGCACCACAATTTGTAGAGGCCAGTGTGTGTGTGTGTGTGTGTGTGTGTGTGTGTGTGTGTGTGTGTGTGTGCGTGTGTGGTGGGGGTTGGGGGGGATTGATATGTGTGGGGGAGTGGGTAGGTGGGTAGAAGTGTGGATATGTGCGTGTAACCAGATGAATCCATTCAGGGGCATAGGGACTGTCACAATGTTTGATTTGAGACTGATCATGAGGGAGGGGAGTTGGGAAAGCTGCTAGGTGGAGGGAGAGAGAGAGAGAGAGAGTGTGTGTGTGTGTGTGTGTGTGTGTGTGTGTGTGTGTGTGTGTGTGTGTGTGTGTGTGTGTGTGTGTGTGTGTGTGTGTGTGTGTGTTTGTGTGTGAATGAAACAATATTGCACCTGGGGCTGACAAGTCATGGTAAAATAAGCTCCATTTCTACTCAAGCAGACACTGAGGTGTCACACTGTTGTGGCCTTGTCGTCTGCTGCCACGGCCACTCCAAAAGTTAGTCAGATAAGTCTCCAGAGGTCACCAAATACAGGAAGAAATCACTTGATCCAATTACTTTTATTAAAGTCCTGAAACTCGAAGAGCGCACGCTTCTGTCAAAGGCAATTATTTGGGAGAAAAAAAAAGGTCTTGTTACAAGAGCCCGGCCCACATGCTGATTCACTCAGTCACCTGTGTTCTGTGTAGACCGCATGTAGAGATCAACTGGAGGACAAACACACACACACACACACACACACACACACACACACACACACACACACACACACACACACACACTAACAGCTTGTACAGTACACCCCGCGATGGGAGCTTCAGTGACATCCTCATGGTAGAGCGCCAAAGCCAAAGCCTGGTATTAGCTTGAGTACCTCTCCAGCGCTGGATCGATGAGGAGACATTTACACAGGCCGCGGTCGCTCCATCACATCCACCCTGCTCTTCTCTCCTGCTGCAATTGCTGTCTCTCACTTTCTTATGCTCTCTTTCTTTCTCTTGTTCTGTCTGTCTCTCTTTCACCTTCTTTCTTCCTCTCTCGTTCTGTCTCTCTTTCACCTTCTTTCTTCCTCTCGCTCGTTCTGTCTGTCTCTCATACACCTTTCATTCTGTCTATCTTTCTGTCTCTCTTCCGATTCACTCTTCTTCTCCAACCATTCCTCCAAGACGTGTTGTATTAACAAGGGGTTGGGGGGGGGGGGGGGGGGGGCGCGGATATTGGAAGGGGAGTACAAGCCCCTGTAAGGTCTTATGGGCTCCCCTGAACACAGCATTCAGGCCCCGAGCTAAATTGCTACGTGAGAGATCTCATGAGGCCAACTTTTCCCGTCTTGCCTTTCTTTCCCAGGGCAAAATGTGTAACACAGGGGCCCGAAAATAATAATCTATCTAATCTATCTCTCGCCTTACGGAGGAATCCTCATCCTGTACAGATGAGGAATAAATATGGAATTGTTTTAAGAAACTGTAGGAAAATTGCATTTCTGTCCTGGTGTGCGTATGCATGTGTGTGTATGTGCGTGTGTGTTATTAACTTATTGTACTCCAGGGGAGTACAACAAGCCTTGGCCTTGTCTTGAGAACAACATAAATTATTGTTAAAACATCTGCTATGTCTAAATGCCTGCCTTGTCTCACAAGACGAGAGATACGGAGCAAAACATTTATTTGCATTCGATTCACTACGTTTTGTCTTTGTTACAATGAAATTGCCTTCTTTTTGCTCAAGCAATGTAAATTCACGGTTTCCATGCAGAGTAAAGCCCTTTGAACCTTGAGAGAGAGCGAGAGAGAGAGGAAGAGAGAGGTAGAGAGAGAGAGAGAGAGAGAGAGAGAGAGAGAGAGAGAGGTAGAGATAGGTAGGGAGAGAGAGAGGTAGCGATAGGTAAAGAGAGAGAGGTAGAGATAGGTAAAGAGAGAGAGAGAGCGGTAGAGAGAGAGCGGTAGAGAGAGGTAGAGAGAGAGAGAGAGAGAGAGAGAGAGAGTGGTAGAGAGAGGTAGAGAGAGAGTGGACTCCATCAGAAGGCCCAGAGTGTGGCTAACTAAGTGTGTGTTATTGGGGTGGCTGTCCTCCCACTGTGCCTGTAGGTAAATACCTCTTCATTCCTTTTCATAAAGCGATCTCCCGTTTTCTGCTGCTGGTGAGGATCCTGAAGGCTGAGGAGACAACTATCTGCTGTCGGGCAGATTGCTGCTCATAGCAACGTGTGTGTGGTGTGTAGCATGGGTGTGCTTGTGTGTGGCGTGTCTGTTACGTCTGCCCTTCTGTTTACCACTTAGGGGGTGTACTGATGGTTTTATTGCAGTTTTCAATGGGGACTGATTGTTTGTGATGTGGTGTACATTCTGAACGCCTATGAGATGGACCAAGTTGGACAGTTTTTGCGGAAGCTACGGCACCTATAGAAGCATTCGGCTCGAACTGACCTAACTTGTTCGAGGTAGAAGCGAGTCTGCTTTTTTTAAACAAATGTTCACTTTGTTTACACCTTTTTTTTTTTAGCAATTAACTACTCCCTTTGCACATGCTCACTGGCTTTGTAAAAAGTTCTTTCAGTATGAAGGGGAGAGGATGACGAATTACTTCTGATGCCGCTGATATGGACCAACATGCAAAAGAATGGGGTTGTGTTTGGAAATATTACCATTATGTATTATTATTATTATGTAAAGTATAGTACTAGTAGTTGTAGTACTAGTAACGTTATTATTATCATATTGTGAGTTACTGTTATTATTCTTACTATAATAAGAATAAGAATATAATGTACACATAATAAAGCAAAAGAAAACAATGTCTTTTTGTGTGATGATGAATGAAACATTTTCACATTTACATGACCGTTTTGTAGCACAGTGATACTTTTAGTGGTTGCATTCAGCCCTGATCTTGTCATTCTTCCAATCCACTATAAGGTGAGATGTGAGCCTTTCCCTCTCACCTCACTCCTCTCTGGTCTCAGATCACACATCTCACACAAGAGACACCACAGCACTCTCTGGATGGACAGCCTGCAGGGCGGCAGGCTTTTCCGGAAGAAGTAATGATACGTATCGTGTACTTCAGGGGGCGCTATGAAGATCTCAGCCTCTGATCATACCACCCATCCCCCTCCTGTACACTAAGACAACACACACACACACACACACACACACACACACACACACACACACACACACACACACACAGATGGCCTCCACGTAGACACACACACACACACACACACACACACACACACACACACAGATGGCCTCCACGTAGACACACACACACACACACACACACACACACACACACACACACAGATGGCCTCCTCGTAGGCACACATACACATGCACACCTTTAAAACCCTCCTCACAGACTCACACAGACACACACGCACATACTAGCAACATAAAAAGCAGTACGGCAAGAGTTGATCTAGAGAGGGAGAACGTTACAACACAAGATTAGCGGGAGCTTATCAGACTAAGTGTGATAAGTATCCCACTAAGTGCCCTATGGTTTCTCCATTTTGTTCTGTTCATTCCAAAAAACTGCAGAGCCTAAGTGGAGGGATGAATATTTCATCTCTATGGCTGTGGAGGGGGGGGGGGGGGAGGAGGAAGTGCACTCCCTGTGTCGACCCTGATCCCTGTGCATCATCACCACCTCTCTGCTTTGAGGTTTCCTCCCTCCGTCCGTTGTAACTGATTCATCAGGAGGGAGAGATGGTAGCGATAGGGTCGGCTGATACACCGCTAACCCCTTGTGCAACACTACAGCCTGTGTGCACCACACACACACACACACACACACACACACACACTCCACAAACACGTGCATGTTGGTGCATTGGAGAGGGTGGAGGGCGGGGCGAGGAGGGGATTGTGGTGCAGCTGTGGACACCCTCACAGGCACGTGAAAACTCCTCACGCGCTGAACACATGAATACAACCATGTGTGTGTGTGTGTGTGTGTGTGTGTGTGTGTGTGTGCACGTGCACGTGCGTGCGCGTATGCATGTGCTAAGGGGTAGAGAGAGAGAGGATCGGGCACTGCTCAAAACTAATTGCCACATTAGCATCAGAAACGGCCGCGCAGGCCTGGTTCTCTGCGGCGGCGGCGGCTAACTCAAGGAACGTGTGCCCACTGAACCTTTCCTCCTGACACAGAAGGATGATGGAGCGTCTCGCAACGAGCTCCTTTAGCTTCCGATAGCTAGTGAAGAAGTACTCGCCTCCCCCGCCCCCATCACACCACACACACACACACACACACACACACACACACACACACACACACACACACTATGGAAAGCCTCCATCAGTGTTGAACACTGATAATTGCCGCACACTTAGAGAGACATAATGGCAATAAAGGAATGTTGCCAGATTACAAAGATGGTTCATTACAGAGGAGATTGTTTCTGCCAAAGGAACGCATGTGGCAAAGAATATCGCAAAACAACAACCAGCCTGGAAAATGAGTTTGATGGCAAATAAACGGTATAAATGACGTTTTCTCGAGGGCCATCGAAGCACTTACCGAACACATATGGTGTGTGTCCGATTGCATGGTAGTTTGTGTCCTTTATTTCATCTACAAATCTGGGGCACAGAGTCATTCATTAATAAAGCGTGCAGCCACCCGGCTGATTTGGCAGGATCTGGAAACCAAAGCCCTGAGTTTGATCTAATGTAGAAAACATAGTAAGCATCTATTAGTTTGGGCTGTACTGTGTGTGTGTGTGTGTGTGTGTGTGTGTGTGTGTGCGTGAGTGTGTCTGTGTGTGTGTGTGTGTGTGTGTGTGTGTGTTTGTAGGCTGCCGCTGCAAAATCATGTTCTTCATGTTTTGAGTTCCGCTATGAAGAACAAGACTCGCTGACACGACTCAGGGCCCAGATCACATGACCATCACTGCACCCCCCCCCCCCCCACCCCCACCCCCCCTCCATGTCTCCCTTCTCTGAGCACGCACATCTTGCATATCAAAAGATGCAGGATGTCAAGCTTGTTCTCTCCGTATGAAAACAGATATGAACGTCAGAAGTCATCGACTGCATCAGTGATTTGATCGTCCCTGTTGTCACGTGGCCCCTCTTCACTCAGGAGATGAGAAGGACTTCTCTGCCCGTCAGCGGCGCGGCTCATACTGTGTCACTGCGGTCGGGGGGGACGGACGGACGGACGGATGGACGACGTCAGATCAAGCGGCCGGGATGAACTGTGACGCCGCTGATGGGATGTGGGTGTGTGTGTGTGTGTGTGTGTGTGTTTACCAGACGTGCGGAAAACGAGTCCACTCTTTTCAAAACCAGCCCACTGTGCTCTGACCGAGGCCACCGTCCACGTGCACCAATGGAACATGTCAAGTGCAACCTCACTGCTTTTATAAAACGTCTCTTTCTTTAGCTGGGTAGCATGTGGGATTGGTTCGAGGGTGCATATATATACATCGCCATGTTTCTTAGTGTGTGGGTATATCAATGGATCACCTCCATCTCCACTGGAAGTACCTGACGGCATCTGACTGGCAGCATAGGGAGGAGAACAAGGACCACCCAGCGCCGCTTACCCAGTCACAGACGACCTTAGGCATAGTCGACCGACACCACTCCCGACGGTACAGCAGCTGAACCGTCGAGTATATGTATATTATGTATATAATGTATATTTTTCAGAATATACCCTTGGATAGGGATCCACGGCCATGGTGGAGCCCCCCTACCCCTCAACCCCCCTCCACCCCACACCCCCCCCCCCCCCCCCCAGTTCCTCTGGTAATAATGCACCAGGTGTTATTTGGCAGAGTGGAGTACCTGCGGTGTGGCGATGGAGTACCTGCGGTGAACGCCGTGCTGCTGATATGAAAGCCTTCCTTTGTCCTCTTGCCCGTTGGCCCTCTCGTCCCAGGGCGTTTGAACGCGATCAAACAGCTCATAAGCAGAAACAATTCTGGTAAATTTTCCGTCATTTGCTCAGGGATAATAAAGGGCTGTTGGCCGTCGCCCACATCTCTGCCAGAGCTTTGATCTCACCCCTGGACACTGGGCTAGTGTGCGCTAGAGTGGGCTAGAGGGATAGTGTGTGTGTGTGTGTGTGTGTGTGTGTGTGTAAGATGTGTGTATGTAAGATGTAAGTGTGTGTGTAAGATGTGTGTATGTAAGATGTAAGTGTGTGTGTTTTAGTGAGTATTTGAGTGCAACTTGTCCAGGCAGCTGCTGAATGCAGCCAAACATTCAGGGTTTTCCGTAAAATAAATAAAATATAAAAAGTAATTTCCACAAGAACCTTTTTGTTATACACCATCCCCCACAAGTCTTACTGTTCTTCCCCCAGCTGTCAGTTTACCGCTAGCGTATGTTTATCTTCTCCGGGCTCCCTCTGCATCTCATAGAAAGCAGACTGGTAGACAGCCATTCCATCTGCAGCAGTATAATTTGCCTTTCCTTTCCAAGAAACATTACTCACCCGTAACAAGATTGCACCATAAACCTTACCCACAACAACCTTCTCGTAGCCCAGCCATGATTGAGGCTCTCCACCATTTAGTCAGATTTTATATTTAAAACACAACCTGTTACGTCAGCTGCATAAGTGTGCTGTTTAATCACGAGGAACTAAATCTGGAACTGGATTATTTACTCGACGGTTCAGCTGCTGTACCGTCGGGAGTGGTGTCGGTCGACTATGCCTAAGGTCGTCTGTGACTGGGTAAGCGGTGCTGGGTGGTCCTTGTTCTCCTCCCTATGCTGCCAGTCAGATGCCGTCAGGTACTTCCAGTGGAGATGGAGGTGATCCGCCACTCCCTGGAGCCTGGGGGGGGGGGGATGACTCTCTCCTCAGCCAGCATTATTCCCTTTCTCAGGGGCGCTTCTCCCTGTTTCCCCCCTCTCTGCAGTCACTCAGTCACTCAGTCAGTGAATAAGTCAGTCACACTCTCTCTCTTTGTCTCTCTCTCTCTCTCTCTCTCTCTTTGTCTCTCTCTCTCTCTCTCTCTCTCTCTCTCTCTCTCTCTCTCTCTCACTCTCTCTCTCTCGCTGTCTTCTCTCACTCCTCTCCTCATGCGCTCCTCCTCCTCTGCATGCCCCCTCTCTGCCTCCTCTCCTCCTCTCCCACCGGCTGAGCCAGCTGCGATCCGGGCAGAGCTGAAGAGATCGACACCTCATGATTTTTTAATATGCACCCCACTCTACAGCACCTCCTCCTCCTCCTCTGCCGCCCCAGCTCCACCACGCAGGTGATGTATTTTGTGATTTCACATATCATCGTCACCGGGATATCGTCTCCTCTCGCTCCCCCTCCCCTACACCCCCCGCCACTGGTGTCAACCCCTCTGAGACGGCTCAGTACTCTTACACACTTCGCTCTCCCTCTCCATCACCTTTCACCTTCCCTTCCTCACCAACCCCCCCCCCCCCCCCCCAAACCCACCCCCGCAACACACCTTTCCACCCACTCCACTTCTTCTGAAGTGCGCTCGTGTTCAGTCATCCCTGTCAGTGGGGGTCCTGTGGGAGATGCCGGATGGAGGGAGTAGGAAGAGGGGGTGGAGGCAGACTCATGTCCAGCTCTGTATATGAATGGGCTCGGGAGCAAAAGAGGGGAGGAATGTACAGGTGCTGATTGTGCATTGATCTGCACAATGCACACCTTTTTTCCCCGACACACAAAAATGTCCACATTGAGACTAAGTTTAAATGTAATCTTTTGCTCACGAGCAGAACCGCCGGGGGGGGGTTCTCCAATAACAACGGTGGACCTGTTCGTAATTCATTTATATATTTAGAAAATTGTAATGTAATAATTATCAACCTTCATTTTGGTACTTGGGGCCCTACGTGCTCTGTATACTCTGCGTATGGGGAGCGGCGGCACTGCTCACGAGTCACGACATTGCTTGCCTTCTGAATAGCACTTTTCAAGAGTGAGTGTGGCTAAGCCATTATGTTGCAGAAACCACACAGAGGACTCCTGGCTCCAGGGTCAGAAGCTCTGACTTGTGTCGGCTAAATGTCATCCAACAAAGAAGGGAAGAAATATTAACAAAGCGAAGGGAACAAGGAATGTCTTGGTGCCTTCTTAGCATACTCTTTAGAATTTTGAAAAAGACCTTCAGAGTACATAGTTAATCAAGCTTGCCTTGCCTTCACATGTACTCTGGGTTACAGAGCAGGTGCGAGGGCAGAATTATCTGCTCTCTTTATAATCTCCCAGCGCCATGGCACCCCAGTTAAGAGACTTAAGGCTGTCGCATTAGGACTCTGCCAACATTTTAAACACGTGCAAAAAATAAACATTATGAAGTGTGGGTGTTGCATTGAAAGCTTCAAGGTACAATCAAAGGTGTTTGCAGGTGTTTTTTCATTCCATCACCTTTCTTCACCCAATAAAAGCCTCCAGGTTAGTGTTTTGTTTACCTTGAACTTTCAGAGACATTTTGACAACTAGGATGACAACTAGGGATCAGAGTTTCGGCGCAGATACTGTCGTCTGTCATTGGATGACGTCTCCCCTCCAACGCCGTCATCACATGTGGGGTGGCGCCGGTGGAGGCACGGGGGGGGGGGGGGGGCTTTGAGTTCTTTCTTTATTTTTCACTTGATCAAAAAGCGCCCAGCAGATCACAAGGAAAACGGTGGAGCAGAACCTGCAAAGGTCACCCTGCCCTCAATAATTCATCAGGCTGTCACAACTAAAAAAATAGAGATTCTTAAAAAAATACGAAAGCCCTTAAAAGACGCAGATATAGAGAGAAATGGGAGGGTAGGGGGACATGAGTGACTTGTTAAGAGAGATATCTCTATGCTGCACAAAGATCATCCATTGAACTCTTGCCCAGGATGTTGTGGACAGACCCCGTACGGAGGGCCCCATGCGGGGTCCTCCGTATGGGGTCCGTCCACAATATCCAGGGGCCCGAGAACCCATGTGGCGTCTGCAAATTAAGTTGAAAAGAGTGAGAGAGCGCGAGGGAGGGAAAGACGAGGCTGGACCCCCTACACCTTGACTTCAACACCCCTCCCTCCAGGGTCAAAAACAACCCTAACCCTAACAACATGAAAAACATCTTGTTTCATACCCCCCAATATACCTTTAATACAGCCCCCCCACCCCCTCTGCGCCATGCCTCACAGTCACATCTTTCCCCTAGACCCCACCATCTCTTCTACTGTGGGCACCTGTGACTAGATCAGCCGGGAACGTAACTAGAAACCACAGCTCCTTTTCAAGGACCTTTGCAGTTGTCATTGAATGCACTTTATGTATTTTGATATGTATTTTTTTTTTTTCAAACTGCAAATCTTTTAAAATTGACTTGTAGTGGGTGAAAGGGATTGCTGGAACATTAGATTAGATGGGGATTCAAAATTAACTGTATAAGTAGTTTGCATCACCACAGTATCTATTAAGTCCTTTAGAAACGTGTGCAACTGTCATACTAATCTGCGCCAGGGGTAGAGTCCAATGGAGAGAAGGACAGAGACAACGGGAAACACTTTCACTGTGTATCTTAATACGCCTGTTGTCGTTGAATACATAGCTGAACATTCTGCCAAGCTATTATATTCCTTACAGAGCAAAATACACTCTGCATGGCTGTTGCTCCAGGGATACTTTCAGACTAGGGCTCAGCAGTTGTGCTGAGGCCCTCTGTCTTAATAAAGAGTGACCCACAGTATCCAGGACCTGAGTACTCGTTCTCACAAACAGGCAACAAACATGAACCCACAGGTGGATAAAAAGTTGGGAGAAAGGTCTAAAACAGTTTTCTCCACAAGCGGCCGCACCATTTGCAGTGTACCTAATAAAAAGTTCTGAAATTGTTCATTCAAATGTGACCCCTACACACACAAACACACATACAGACAGACACACACACATACACACACACATTTCCACACACATAAACCAATATCGCAATATCGTCCACACACACACACAACAAAGAGAACATTTTATGACACCCCCCCCCCCCCCCCCCCCCCCCAAACACACATACGCTTTTCTAATAGCGGTGCACAGTATCAGCAGAATAACTGCAGCTTGCCTTCCACACAGCAGCATGCTGCAGCCCTGCCTGAGTGTGTCAGGCCCCCAGGGCTTCACCAAGGCTTTGATCTAGCCCACAATACAGGCACGTGTGAGATAGTCACACACACACACACACACACACACACACACACACAGACACACACACACACACACACACACACACACACACACACACACACACACACACCCGGCACAGCCAATGCAGACACGGGCAAGTGTGTCTTGATCGCACACACTCCCAGTTAGAGACAGACACTCGAGCACTGCGGTAAAGCTCGTGAGCACATTCCTGCAGCCACTGCATCGGTGAATGCATGCATAGGCCAGTATCCATATATTTATTTATACATGCAAACATATATAAACACGCAAACACATGACGCAGTACACACTGGGGTAGGTGCAAGCACGCGCAGCACACTCCTCGCACCCTTCCTCCTCTGATTGACTCTTGAGTTGGTGATTAACGGAGACGGTCCGACGGGGGTACTAACTCTGGAGAGGAAGCATCAGTCGGCGGTTCTTTAGAGGGAGGAAACAAGCTGCATATTTGTAGATAGAGGAGTGATTATGCTGGAGGGGGGAGGCAGGGGGGCGGGGGGTGGGGGGGCGGGGGGGGGGGGAGGATGGGGGGTGTTGAGATATTCTGTGAGTCACACCCCCCTCCTCCTCAGACGGCGAAGAGATGGATGCATAGAGAGAGAGAGAGAGAGAGAGATGGATGTATAGAGAGAGAGAGAGACAGAGAGATTGATGCATTGAGAGAGAGAGAGAGAGAGAAATGGATGTATAGAGAGATGGAGAGTGAAATTGATGTAAAGAGAGATAAAGAGAAAGTGAGAGACATGGATGTATCGAGATATATAGTGAGAGTGAGAAAGATAGAGGGATAGATGGAGAGGGAGATAGAGACAAAGTATGAGAGAGACTGAGAGATAGAGAGCTAGAGAGAGAGTGACAGACAGACAGAAACCACTATGTCTTTTTACATTATCAAAAAATTCAACCGCATGAACTGAACTTGTTGGAAGTCCAAAGGCTTTGAAATATGAAGGGCCCCTCTCTCTTAATGAATCATAAATTGTATTCCAATACTTGTCACTCTGCCACTGCCTGACTCTCTAAACTTGTTATAATTGGACCAATGGATTTGGGAAAAGAAAAAAGGAAAAAACATGGTCGCATAGGACATGAGATGAAAAGCAACAATCTTTTGCCCCTCCTTTGGTGGAAATGGAAGTACATCTTTAAGTGAAACTGGTGAGAGATAACGACGTCAGTAAATAGTAGTCGTAGTAAAATTCAAAAATACTTACACATATACACACATACAAACGCACACATAATGTTTTATTGAGTGTGCTAAAGGACTTTTCAGGGGAATATTAAATGTGTGTTTGTGTGCTGGGCTAGACTTTGACGTGTGTGTGTGTGTGTGTGTGTGTGTGTGTGTGTGTGTGTGTGTGAAGGCTTATCTGAAATAACCCAATTTGCTGTAAATGTTAGTTTCGTTTATCTATATGTTTATTAATATGTTTATTTATATGTTTTTTGTTTCCTTGCTCCAATCTAAATTAAGTGAAATAAACCTGTTTTAGTTGTAAGCCCTCTTTCCCACTTTCTCACTCATTCATCTCTGACTCACCCAATTCCATTCAATAACACTTAATTGACGGCTCCATAAATAACATGCTGAGGAAGCAAATAGGTATGAATATTACTGTACATTTGAGCAGTACTTCCCTCCCTATTCCCTCCGTAACATTGTTCTCGCTTTCTCTTCTCTCCATCAGAAGCACACACACCAATGCCTGAACGTACATGCATGCAGAGACGCACGCGCACACACGCGCACACACACACATACACACACACACACACACACACACACACACACACACACACCTATGTGCTCAGTGAAACACATACATACTTGTACACACACACACACACACAGACACACACACACACACACACACACACACACACACACACACACACACACACACACACACACACACACACACAAACATAGATGAGCATGCAAACACAGAAAAGCATGCAAACACAGAAAATCATGAAAACACACATTTTTACACACACACACACACACACACACAAACACACACAATTGCCATGGCTGTCCTCAGTATTAGCTGCAGTGAAGCTCGGAGCAGGGAAACTAACAGCGTAAAGCTGCTTCTAATTGGCTGGCCTGCATTAGAGTCATGTTTGGCTACGGCGTGGCCACACAATGCTCCCCTGCGAGAAAGCGAGCGTTTGTTTGTGGCTTTAGAAAAAAGACGGGCTGTAATCTCCCTCATTACGCGGTGTGTGTGGAAACAGGCGTGAGGCGGCTGTGGGCCGCATTTGCCGCGCTCTGCGCCCGGGTGCTGGGGCTGACACAGAGCCACCGCAGGTGCTGTAGCCTGCGCCTTGTGCTAAAGTAGAGCAGAAGGAAGCGTGACACTCTGCAGGCGGAAGGCCTCTCATTAATGCAGAGCACTCGGCACAATGACACGTGTAATCCACATGGCTAAAGCTTTTTTTTGCTTTTTCTTTTCGGTCCGAGTGTCATGGGAGATCAGCTAAAGGCTAAAGAAGCCCCCTGAATATTGAATGTGTGACATTAATATTACTGAAACACCCATAAATCATTTAGACGAAGAGATGTTACTGGATCCCACGATTGTCGGCCCGTTAACAGTGGCACTCTCGCCAGCTCTCTCTCTTTCTCTCTCTTTCTCTCTCTTTCTCTCTCTTCCTCTCTCTCGCTCTCTCACTTACGCGGTGAAAAAACGCAGCCTTTAACGAGACACTTTACATTCAGTTACATCACGGTGCACGAGTCACCATCAAACGAGGAAAAAGGGTCGAGACAAAGGTATAGCTCAAGGCAGTCGATATAGCACCTCCCCCACAACAGCCCTGATGCACACAAACACGCATACAAGAGAGAAAGGTCAGGTCCTCTGAGGGTTCCATCGACAGACTAGAGATATCTTCACTATTGACAGGAGCCGCGTTTTTCCTTTGATACCATTCATCCGTTGCCGAAGATTTGCTGCGTTGCAGAAATGGTGATTACTTCCAGGGACAAATTAATCCAGGCCAGCGGCGTCGCACAGCGGCTGTACAGAAACACAGACATAAAAAAGTAATAGACGGGGGATGGTGGTGGAGTGAAAATATAAGGAACCAGGGGTGAAAGGACCGCAATGGTCTGGTTGATCAAATCATTGTCAACGTCTCCTGGGGCTTCAACGCAGCCGCGTAAAAAAACATTGTTACCAATATCATTTGTCAAAATGACTTTGTTGTGCCAATTCTGCCTGAGAGCATTCACCGTGAAACGTAAACAGCCGTAGCAGAGCATTGGTATTTCGATAAGATATTCTTATGTAAAGTGGTCTGCAGTCTATTCGTACACAAACTCCGTCCCGACTCGACACACATCGATTTCAAAAGACAGACGTAAAATTAATATTTGTTTACACTGTTTACACTACATTTGTTCTCACGCTGAATGCTCTTCGGCGGAATCAGCACAAGAAGGTCATTTTGACTTTTTATGGATGTTACGGATGTATGTGTGAAGCCAGGAGTGACGGTAACAATGGTTTGATCACCCGCACATGAACGGCCCTTTAATATTGGAATAAGGAGCGAGAGTCAGAGAGCCAGAGCCAGAGATACAACTAGAGAGAAAGAGATGTCAAAAGCGGTCCACTCCACCCGTCCTCATGCACCAGATGTTTTCCATGGGATAGCCCAGGGTTAAGTAGGGTAAGAGGGAGCGGCGTGGTGTAAGCCTATGATACGCTGGTTTGCTTGAAAGGTCGCTCAAGCAGACAGATTACACAAAAGGAGATTCAGAGAGGGAGAAAGCGATAGAGGGGGAGAGCAATAAATTGACATGGTCTGATGTGTGGACACGGCCCACGCACGCGCACACACACACACACACACACACACATACACACACACACACACACACACACACAGTATTGAGCATATAAATAGGCACTTTCCACGCACACTTTAGAGCAGCATCCCAGTCTGTGGTTATGAAATTATTTATTTAAATTGTTGTGCCTGTGCCTGTACCCTGGGACCATTTTCTAGACTCCTCCAGAAATATCAATGCAAATGCTCTACCTTGAGATAGACTGTAGCACACACATTCCTTCTGCATTTGAAATGGCTGTGTCAGGAGATATATATTAGGTGCATCCTCCCTCATCAGGGCAAGAGTATGACCTTTGCTCCGATTGGTTATTGATTAATTGCCAAAAAAGAGTGGGTGGGAATTGTTTTTGCTCTGGGCACAGCTGAACCAATGTGTGTGTGTGTGTGTGTGTGTGTGTGTGTCTGTTGGAGTCTAGAGAGATCCTTGTTGTCCCAGATGTAAGTGGTAGAACACACCTCTAAACTCTGATGCAGACCCTCCAATTAATCGCTCTTTGTCTCTATTCCGACACTTGAAGTGGCTAAGTGGAGTCACATGATCTGTATTTAGACAAGAAGTGGGAAGTGATTGGCTGGCCGCACGCCTGATGCAAGACCCTGACATTCTAATAGACTGTCAGCCGGTTCACGGGTGTTTTTACATTGAGACGGTTCAGCACTCAACATCTCTTCTCATTCTGTTAGCGTCTCTCTCTGAGAGACCCACGCTCCAGCCCTGAAACACACAGACAAACACACAGATGTACCCTTGTAATGCGTGCTGCAACGCAATGCAAGATGAGCCGAGCCTCCGGATTTCCCTATCTTGACCTCGTTCCTATCATGAGACTTGATCCGTTCTGAGCAGCAGTTAGCCGCCCTCTTCTGTTCCATTTAGGAGATACCTCAACGCCTGTGGTGACCTTTCCTTCCTCCCTTCCCTCCTCCCTCCCTCTCTCCCTGTCTCCCTCCCTCCCTGTCTCCTCTCCTCCCACAATGGGGGTTGTCTTTTGATGGACATGAGACTTGGGCCGGGGCGGGCCCCACAGCCCATGCACATCTGGGTCCTGTCAACCTGTCTCTGTCTCAGCAGCAGGACCCATGTGCACAGTAGTGACGACAGCCCCACCTCCCTCCCTCCCCAGTCCCCTTGCTTCCTGTTTCCACTTCCCCTTCTCCACCAAGCCCTGGCAAGGTGTTGGCGGGTGGGGGGGGGGGGGGGGGGCATTGGTGTTCATGCTGATTGTGGGAAGGGAACATGTCATTCCACAAGGCACCATCGCCATCTGGGTCACCTGCATATCCCTTGCAAAGAGACGCATGTTTCCGTGTTGTGTGTCTACACACACGTGAATAGGCGATGCATGCAAGTCATTGTGGCGCCATGTGTGCTGATGATAACATCATCATTCTTCTGCTCATTCAACTGCAAAGCCAGACAACCTGTCAACTGCCAGGTGCAATTTTGGACCACAACCCAGGCAACCTTTTCCTGCGTTTCCATACTGCTGAATGTTGCACTGTGTTCAGATAAAGCGGCTTATTCGTGCAGTACCTTTTTATGCTCACATCTTCATTTTGTATTTATAGAAGTCATTATGTGGCTTAATGGAGGATTGTCTTCTGATGAGGTTGATCTCTTTGAGAAGAACTTGATGCTATCATTAGTAAGGGAATCTAGATGGTCCAATCTCCCAAGGCTACATATGTGATGGTTCGATTTCAGTGATGTTTATGGTGTTGGCTAACAAAGAGGAGAGGACAAAGAGAGAGAGAGAGAGAGAGAGAGAGAGAGAGAGAGAGAGAGAGAGAGAGAGAGAGAGAGAGAGAGAGAGCCAGAGAGTGAGCTCGAGAGTGTGAGAGAGAGAGGATTTTGTGATGCGGTCTTACAGACGGAGATGAAATAGAGAGCGAGGGAGTAGCGAGGGAGCGACATAGAATGTGGGGGAGAGAGCGGGAGAGAGAGACCTCTATCTCACTTATCTTCTGTTTGCTCAATTTCCACTGTGTACCAGGGAGCACCTGGGGTCTGCCCGGAGCCTCCCGGTGCTCTTCAGCTAGCAGCGTCCGTGTAATAGCCAATCCCATTTCCTCCTCTCCCAAATCAGAAGGGGCCAAAATACCTTGTGCTTTGTTTAAGATTCCCAATGAACAAACTCATCCCTCTCTATTGCTGAGCCATTACATACTAGACAAAAAAAACACGTTTCTCTCAGCCAATGCACAAACAGACCAACAGACCAAAAACAAGGCCAACAAAAAGAGGGTGTACGGCCATTATGGAGCAGATTAGTGTTACACAGCTCATAAAGAAATAATCAAGAAATATTGCACAATGATAAGTCACCTTGTGTCACTGAAGCCCATTGGTCACGCCCATCATGGAGCGATTATCTCTTAATGCTGGGTATTACAATGAGAAAACCCACGTGCAGCGCACACTTACTACCCAGAGGTCTGTGCACAAGGCAGGCGATTAATCCCTGGATTTGCCATACTATTATTTTACCACTCGGCACCTCATCTCCCTTTGTGATTGGCTAAAGAATTCAGGCGCAATTATCTGACAGCTCGTAGGGCTTTTGTCAATCATTCCCTTTGTGACAAGATGGCTTGTTAATCTTTAAACCTGGATGTCTTCTCTGTCATTCCTGTACGTTAAGAGAAGTCATCACACATGTATGCAGCTTTCCGTGAATTCTGAAATGCGTGCTTCAGGTGATTAAATTTGAAGAACAGCAGTCGGATGTGATCACTTTCCTACTTTCCAATCTACCTGTGATATAATGGTCTCTGTGTATTTTTGGCACTTCCTCATGCTTGCTTCATGGGTGGCTGCAAAAACTACAATGCACATGCCCATTTCCTGTGGTCATCCCTGTGGCTTAGCAGTCCAATACGGCAAGTTTTTCACATGTATTCACAGTGTCTGGGCCACAGAGCAGCAGGAGATAGGCAAAACAGCCCAGACAGATATAGCATGCCATCCCAAGGGTACACTCCTTCTGGTCAGGCAGGAAAGAAACCAGGGGTGAATCGTTAGGAAATCCAAACTCTGGAAAAACCTGAGCTGAAAATCAATGGGCTGAGTTGCCTGTAAGGACCATGGTGTCCAGAGAGCGTTCAGCTTCCCGATCGCCGCACTATCAACATCTCATCCTGATGTGACGAGCCCCGTGGCATGATGGGAGAGCCACTTGCAGTCTGTCCGTTATGCGTGGGACACGCGATCTGCTACAGCCCCCCGGAGAACACAACAAACAATACCACCATAGACACACAGGCGTGCCACTCATGCAAGCTGCAAGCATCGACTCCTGATCAACGCACACACATAGACACACACAAAGGACATTTGTGTAAGTATAGCAGGGGGTATTGATAGTTAATAAATGCAACAAGAGACTGCACACCGAGACCGATTTTTTCATCGTTCATCATTCACAGATGCACACATGCACAAGCACGCACATTTACACACACAAATAACAAACACTGCCCAGATCCACAATATATAGAATAACAGGAGTATTGATAATGAATATAATAATAATGCAACAAGAGACCAAACATTGTTCTCCTTAACATGCTGCATGCATTGATCCCTGATACAAACACAAAGACGCAAGACGCAAACACACACTCGCACACAAACCCACTTACACAAGTATAACAGCAGTTATCATCATAAATAAATGCAACAAAAAAAGCACAGCCTTTCATTGTGTCCTCAATAATAGGGTTAGATAATATTATAATATCAATGTCATTCTTCTCCGTCCATCTATTCAATCTTGGTCTTTTATAATACACTGTGTTCCATACATTCAACATAAGCCAGTCTGGCAAATCTAATAAAATATGTAGCATTGTACTGAGGCCATTTATTTTCTACAGTTCCTTTACTCTTAACATCCCAATCAAAGGCTATGTGTTTCACCTGGTAACAAGTAAGAGGGACTGATGTTATCATTGAGGAGCTGTATGCTGTTACCTGAACTGCACTGTATCATGTGTGGTAGGGTGGTGAGTGTGAGGGCTGCTTAGGTGGAGGAACTGAACAGGAAGAGTGCTTTATTTGCGTATAGCTGCCCTCATTTGCTCCTATCTAAATCAGATTAAAATAAAAGTTTCTAAAATAGCTCAGTAGAGAGATCTAAGAGACTAATTATAGGTAATTAGTCTAAACTCTGCACACGCAAAAAGAATGGACATTAGGTGTACTATAACTTGTTATTCTATTTTGGATTTTTTTCATTGCCTTCTGCTAATTGCAACAACCCCACACAACAAAAGGCAAAGCATGTTAATGGATTTCATATATGTATAGGTATGTCTACCTCATTCATACCTGGCTGGCTTATTAATTGCAAGCTAAGAAATGAGCCGAGCAAGTGTTTCACGTTAGGTATAATGCAAGTCAGTCTAAAACCTTCTCTATGATAATATATAATATATAAGTAATAAGTACTTGTAATTGTGCTTTTTTTTTATTAAATCCAAAAACATTTTGGTGAGGATGGATGTGTTGACTCAGCGCTACCCAATCAAGCCGTGCATTTTATACAAAAAAAACACTCTTGGAACAGATGGCGAGAGGCTGTTTATGCTCCATCCGACCTGACGTCAGCGAGGTAGACGCTCACAATATACACCCGTTATCATGACTCCACTGCATAATGACAGGATAAAGTCAAGAATATGTGTTGTCTTTAATGGACTGTCTGGTTCGATCACTTTGTGTTATAGTGCTATTTGTCTCCCATCGCAGACCAGACTAATGGTGTAGAGACACGGAGCCGCAATGACGGTCCCCAGAAGGTGTATGTTAAGTTAACTTTGTCTGCCAGATGAAGCTGCTTCTTCACAACGCTTGCAGTAGGACATCTTAAATGTCAGACACTTTGTGTGTGTGTGTGTGTGTGTGTGTGTGTGTGTGTGTGTGTGTGTGTGTGTGTGTGTGTGTGTGTGTGTGTGAGTGCACACATGCATTAGTATGTTTACTCATGTGCAGTCTGTGGCCACCATGTTGTCCCCTACTTCACATTAGCAACTCCCATCAGAAGCATGATGGCTGCCATGCAATATCGTTAGTACTTCTTATAGTGCAGCCAGCTCCAATTACAACTCATTTAAATGTCCCACCATCTTCTGCGTGGTAAGTAGCTGTTTTCTCAGCGATGAACAAACACGCTTCTAATAGCTTATGCACATATAATTATAGCAGATTATTGCCACATTAACACATTACTATATTAATTGCATTTGATTACCAGTCTACTGCTTATAACCCACATAGATCTGCTGCCCACCCCCCCCCCCCCCCACACACCCCAGAATATGTCCTCTCTACTTTCAATCAGGATGGTATGAGTGGTCACACAGTATAACGTGCAATTACATATGATTGGATACGTGCACATCGACAGGCGCCTTGTGTGAGGGTGTGTGTATGTCTGTATATCTGTATGTATGTCTGTATATCTGTACGCATGTATGTATATATGTATGTGTGTATGTGTGGGTCCGTGCGTGCGTGCGTGCATGCAAACAGTATTTTATTATTGAGCGTAGGACATACATGACATAGATCGATTCAGCCCTCCTCTTGCTCTCAGAAAATATCTGAGACCTCAGCTAACTACCAGCATCCATTAAGAGATTTGAGATTGGTTATTCTGTAGAATGAAGTATTGATATAAACATTGCTAGCATAGACTATGAAAACATGGAGAATAGAATGCTCCTGTGGATTCAACAGAATTGTTTGCGACATTGCTAAGATGTTTCCCCTTGGAGTGAAAGTTCCATAAAATACTCAAGCAATCAATACTGGGTCTTATATACAAAAGTATTACATACTGTATGACCAGTGTGTCCTTCTAATAGTTAAAGCAAACATGAGTCCTGTAATCGTTATGTTTGAATCTTAGGGGGCCTGGTCTCAGAGTGAGCGGGCCTCAATGTGAGGCCAGTGTTTTCAGAGCCATGCCCAAAGCCCCCACTTTCAAGCAGAAAGAACCCTGAAGGAAGGAATCAATTAATTAATGATGTATTATATTGCAGGCTACACCTCATGTGTACACAAGCTATTTTTTAAGCATTTCACGCAGGGTCCTCTGAGCTCAAGTCCTCTGGGACTAAAGTATGGCAGCTTTTTAGCCATCCATCACCACATCACTTCCCCTCCATCTTCCCTCCTATTGTACCGGCTCTTCGCCATTACTCTGAAAGCTACAATTTTAAAAGCTAAGAACATTGTCTGCGCCTCCCTTTATATGACTTATTCATAAGAGGAAGAAAGGGACAAAAGCTTTGCTAGATAGATGGAAAGAGATAGATGTTGGATAAAATAAACAAAAAAGGGTCGGTTGTACTCGATTCTGCACATTGAAACAAAAGACAGCTCTCACTCCATAAGTAATACCCTTGTGGACAATGCTTAATGCTGATTGTTTTAGACACCCGAATCCCGGACCTGGACAAAGCTTGTACCTTGCAACACTAAGCAAACTTGATGTTTTTCTCGTTATAGAAACCATTACAGACATACGGCACTTTCACATACTTTAGAAACTGGAGGAATATATCAGTATGTCTAATGAGTACTCTGGCACATTGAAAGTGATTCATTAGCAGTATGATTAGTATGCCTATGGCAGATGTTTCCAAGTGTGTGTCAAAAGTGTGCATCTCTTATTGTGTTTGGTTTAGTCTGCCTGGAGTAAAGGTGGTCAGAAACAATGTTTTGATCTGAATTATCCATGCATGGCTCCACGTGCTGTTATCCCTCTGATGTTCCTCCTCTGATTATTCGGTCAGTTTGTGTAACCTGGCATGGCGGTAAAAACCCTCAGCAACTATAAGATGACACTGAGGTTTCTTGAAGCGTGCTGAGACAAAGTTTGGCTTTTTGACTGGTCCGTAAATAAAGTCTTTAAAGGCAATCAGTGCTCTCTGTCGACACGTGTCTCAGAGTCTGTTTGAAGATTCGGATGAATTGAGTCATATGGAGAGCAGCCATATGAAGATGAAAGGCTCGGATCCTGTTCCTCACACATCCAGTCGACATCAGCCCAAGCCAGACATCGCTGATCACTTTGATTTCCGGTAGAAGGGTGAGCTATGCTGAAGAGTTCACCGTCTGTCTGCACACCGCGTGCTCAACACTCTTTGCACCCTCATGATCCACCTCACATGAGGAAAGAAGCAGGACCAGTACAAGAGATGATAATAATCCCTCCTTAACAAGCATATTGCATGTTGCATGAATTACACCAATGGCACACACAGAGGCTAAATCATTCCCCGTAGATGATTTAAATAGAACAGGTTAAGTGTTAGACACTTCATCTGAGTGCCATCCTCACTGAATGACGGTCATATCAGCCCACTACATTCCACACAAAGTTATATTGGAAACACAGTGTGCTAAATGTGCACGAGTTAGCTGATACAAGAGAGTACAGAAGACCTATTAGAGAACATGTTACAGACTACAGCTGTACGAAGACGTTACCAGCTACACAAGGACTTCTGGACTGCAGTTTGACGGTTCTTTGATGGAACAGCTCTTTGTGGGGAGCAGCACTTCCTGGGGAACAGGTCTTCCTGGGGACCAGCACTGAGGCCAGATAATATTCCTTGAAATTGTTCTGGAACTACAATGCACTACAATAACAAATCAAGTAATCGACCAATACATGTGTAAATCAATAAACAGATCGATAAACACATGCATCAATCAATCCATCTATCAATCAACTTGCTATGCAGACACCAGAATGTCTAGAACAGGACTTGAACATCTTCATTGTATCAACTATAGTCGTTATTTTAAGTGAAAACGTTTACAACAGCTTTTATAGTTTGAGGCGTTTCCAAAAAAGCAACTGGTTTATCAGTATTTTCAATCAAGCCCCCTGTAGTCAGAAGTTAGGTAGATATCAAGGGAAATATAACTTCAATAACTGTTAAAGGTCCCAGAGGCACTTTAAAGAAGAAAAACATTGACTCGATTAAAACACATTGTTACAGATGTAATTTCATCAGACTGTCAGAGATACTGCACACTGTTGCAGGTCTGTCTGTGCAAAGATGTAGTGTTGCCATGGAGACAGAAATCTGCGCTACCAAAGTTTATGAACTATCCAAACACCAACACACTTTGCTGACACACTTCAGGGCAAAGATTTCATGGGAAACAGAATAGGCCAGGGAATTATCTTACTATATAAATTACATGATATACTATAACCCCATCCAAGATGTAAAAGCAGCCTTAAAGTCAGCCTTTTCTCCCAAACTGCAGAACAACTTTGTTTAATGATCACACAGCCATGGAACCTCTCATTGTGAATGTAAGGAAAAAACCTCTGGTGGTGTGTCTGCGTATCCTCACAGAGAACAGTAGCACCTGCAGCAGTGAAATCTGAGCAGGGGGGTTGGTGTCGGTAACGGTCTACAAAACCACCAACGTGACTTTTGAGCACTGGAGAGTTTTCTCAGGGGCCATAGCCCAGCTGAACTGGAATCATTACGACCTCTTGGTCCTGGCTCTGCAGTAATAAAGCCCCAGTCTCTAGGCCGAGGAGGAGAGAGGTCACAGGGCCAAACGGTGGCTTGGGAATGGGTCAGCGCTTACAGTAAAAGGGTCCAGGCTCTCATCGATCCCTGGGTCTCAGGATGGGGCAAGTGAGAAACTGGGCTTCTCACACTGCAGTTGCAGGGAGACAGCATGGATGCTGATGCAGGAAAACAGGAAGAGGAGGGGGAGGCCAAGGAGAGGCCATGGACGTGTGTAAACTGGAGCGTTGGTGAACTTTTCATTCTTTTATCTTCAAAATGAGGAGGAAAAATGGTCTCGCCGGCATGTATCATAACAGAGACAACGTTAAATATGCTGAAAATTGACCTGTAAGCTGGTGCGCTCATTGTGTGTCGTTTCTGGGAGAGACCCTACACAATTAATGTGTTGTAAGGTCCGATAACTTTGCTTACATTTATTGTATTTGTTCATTTTGTCTGCATCCACATCTCTTGCTTTATGAGAAACTGAGTCAAAGGAATTGGTTAAAGTCTTCAAGTTGTGTTGAATTTTACTAGGAGCGATGAGAAGGAAAGGTTGAGAAAAGAATAATGCAAATGTATTTCAACTCTGAATAGAGGTTGTCAAGCCACAATGAAAATATTTTGCACAAAATCGGTTAAAAAAACTTTGCTGAAGTGCAACAACAGTATTATATTTTGCTTTTCAGCACTAATGTGGAACAACACCCGAATAGAAACTAGCATACAAATTCTGGAACAAATGGAAAACAAACACAACAAAACCACATTTGAAATGTGTCACTTGTCTGAGTCAGAGGAGGGAGGGAAAACAGTATATTACGTATTCTGTACAGAAACACAAACATGCTCTCTCTCACAAACATGGAGATGGTGCCCACACACACATTGCCCACAGTAATGCATACACATACACCCCCACACAGAGAGACACAAACAACACGGATACAGCAAGAAGTCGCCTCAAATTGCCGGCCCACTCCTGCAGCAGGGTTCCCCTCTCCTCTGTTATTTTCTTTTCTTCCAGTTCCCCTTTAAGCTTTCAGAGTTGTTTTCCCTCTACTGTGTTAATCAAAGTTGGGGACAACGGCACTTCACCTGCACTGTTCACCCGCACGCGCACACACACACACACACACACACACACACAAACTAATTATTTCACTCAAGGAAACAACAAAGGCACTCTTATTCTATCACACACATGCAACCAGAAACATAATCACTCACTCACACATATAAGGCAGGCACACACAAACGCACACACGTACACACACAAAAACTCATGGATGGTTTGTTCACTTGCTCCGATGGTGAAAAGTCTTATTTATTGGACCCTGGGAAAGAGGAAGTCTGCAGTTTGAGGTGCAGAGTGAGAGGATAATGTGGGGATGGCAGCTGAAGCCGTAACCACAAGCTGATGTCCAATTAAGCCAGTCTTTTCCAAGGAGAAAGCACTAATACCTGCATTCCTCCTCTGGGATCAATGAAGTATGTTTTATCTCAGGATTCGCGCCAGGGGGAGACATGTGATTACAGCATCCTGCCAAAGTCATCCCTCATTGCTAAATGGTGAATGGGAAGCATTTATATAAAGCTGCTCTAGCAGGGCTACTCAGAGCACTTTACATGCTATGCCACACATTGATCTAAACAAACACACACACACACACACACACACACACACACACACACACACACACACACACACATGCACACGCACACAGACACACACAGTAGGCATACTATGCCTCTAATCAACACACACACACACACACACACACACACACTCACACACAGGGACTGCAGTGTCAACCATGGAAGGCTACTTTGTCAGGAGCAAACGTGGACACGAGCACACCAGTTAGCAGGGCTGTAAGCAGATATATAAATGATATGATCAGGAACATACCAGTTAGCAGGGCAGACTCTACTCTACACATCCAATTAGCAAAACTTGGAAGTATTTGTAGTGTTTAGCCCATCACTGATAACAAGGAGAAAGCCAAAGAAATGAAAAGCAAAACCAGAACTTGGACGAGACATTATGGTTCATAATTCACATGAACCATGACAATTATTTGAAAAGAGTAGAATAGAACAATCTTACAGTGGAATAATAGTCAAAATTAATACATTTTGGCAGAATGAGGATGAATAAAGTGTGATTCATGCACACACAGCCCAGTCACAGTTGAGATGGAAAACTATCAGGGGAAGGACCTAAATGGTTGAGCTACACCCAGGTAGGCCTAGAGATATTGAGATGGATCAATATGATTAATCTATCATTGTCTAGGTGCATAAGTCAAATCACACAATGATGGGGCCAGACCATAGGAACAGACACGGATCAAAAAGATGAGCAAATACAACCAGTATAATGTGGTTAGTATAGATTGAACGCAATCTCACTGCTGATACTATTACAGCACAGAGGAACGCTAGGTAGAGCCTCGATCGCCCTGCTGATTTCTCTTTGACTCGCTTAATTAATGAGAGGCTTGCTCCTACAGACCAAAGGGACTGCAGCATATATACTGTGTAACTAGGTCTGCTTAATAACACCCGGCTAACAGAGTGCACGTTTGAATGCTAACATGAGGACTTTTAAGTCTTGGCACCCACAACAATGAATGTAATTCAAATGACATGTTCTGCTATTAGTGAAATCAAAGACTATCATGAGAAACATGCAGGGAAGGTACAATATGCAATAATTTCAAGCTAGCTCCAGTCTAAATCTTTGAAGAAAAAAACTTAGCGCCTCACGTTTCCACCTTTCTACCAAAAAACCTTGTAGACTTAAAGTGAGTATCTACAAGACAGAATGTGTTTTCGAGCACATTTCAAAGCCAAAAAGCATGGTATTTGCTGAATTATACATTCATTGTTTTTGGAGGAGAAACACGCTTTCTTTAATCAGAAAAAATCACTTTCTAAGAAATAAAGACATAGTTGCTTAAAAAAAGTAGCCCAAGGCAAAGATGTGTACACAGTCTGATTGAGAACGCTTGTGTAAAGTTATTTTCGACTGAGATAAAGAAATAAAAGGTGTCAGATGAAAAACGCAAACTACACAGGAGGAAACGTTGAGCTCTGTCATCTCTGAGGGATGACACTCACCACAGTTCAGACAGTTGTAGGGGGCTGAATAATCTTGAAGGCTCAATGAATACATTCACAAACTAAGACACCACAATGCAAGCGCAAAGTCTAAGTAAAATCTGCTCCTAAGGCACGTCTAAAAATGAACCTTTTTGTAATATTATTACTGGTACTAGTTTGTATGTATAGTAACTGGATGTTGTTCAACTTTAAACATATTTTGCACAAACACACGCACGCACATGCACCCCCACACCCACACCCACACCCACACACCTTTCTGCAATAATGAGAAAGCCCTTTAGGATCTTAACCATTGTTCATTGTTCACACAAAGGCCACATAGGTTATTTGACTGTAGGCTCGTCCTGGTTTAGTTTCTCGAAACATTTCGCTTTCTTTCTCTTCTTATAAAGTGAAAAATGTCACAACGTTTAATCAGGGCTCTGGTGTTACAAGGATATGTATCAGCAGGTTTTGTGGGGCTATTCATCTAGAAATAGCAAAGGTGAATGGATTCATTAAAGTTTCAATACACATGATTAACAATTCTGTGCTGAAGAATTTAAACATCCGGGTGTCAACGTCTACAGGAATCCATTCATCAAAGTTGAACAATAAGAAATAGTGGCAAACACCATACTTCAACTGATCCCTCTGTATATAAGACCATGCGGATAGGTGCTCCCTATCCGCTGGTTCTATAGACTGTCAAGGTCACATTGTGCTGGGTATTTAAGACCCTGTGCTGGGTCTCCAGACTCTCCAGGACCTGGGGATCCAGGACCCTTTTCTGGATATCCAGACTCTCAAAGACCCTGTGTGCTTGGTATCCAGGACCCTGTCTCCAGGTTGTCTTCTGGACCCTGTGTGTTGGGTCTCCAGGAACCTGTGTGATGACAATAACACCACCTCCATCCCACATTGGGCCTCTGAAGGGACCTTCATACCCAACCCTTAGAACCCAATAGCTGTCTGTTCCATCGCCCTCTCCCTCTCCCGTATCGCTGTGTTCTAGTGTCGTCCTCCAGGAGGAAACGACTCTTTATATTTTCTCCTTTTTCATGTGCTGGCAGCTAATCGCATGTGATTGCTTGTGTTTTCCCCCGACTGTGTGTGTGCAGCGCAACACAGCTTGACAATGACAACATGAGTGGAGCCGTCTGTGTGTTTGTTCCTATGCAGTTATAGGAGGAAAAGGTACGGGGGGGGTGCTGTGTGTGTGTGTGTGTGTGTGTGTGTGTGTGTGTGTGTGTGTGTGTGTGTGTCAGGTCAATTTGTTTGCACATTTCATCTTGTTTGGTCACTTATCTATTGATCCGTTTATCTGCATCTCTGACGGGGCCCTGTCTCACATGGGCCCCCTGGTGTGTTTATCTGTGCACATGCACACATATGAGTGTTTGTGTGTGTGTTCAGTAACCAGTTCAGTTCAAAAGCAGAAAGAGGCAGCATGTTGTGTTTGACGACATAAGGGTGGGGGGGGGGGGTGAAATACAGATGTTACCACTGGCTGCGTGGTTTACTCCAGCTGCTCTTGGCTTAGGAAGAAAAGACAACGGGGAAAGAAAGAAGCATAGTGGTGTGTTGACTTTGACAACAACAGAGACGTGGGATGATGAATGTCCTACCCGCTTCCTACCCCACGGTTGCCTCCTCGCCCCGACCGTAGATAACGTACAGAACAGAAGATTACAAAGTAATAAAGAGACAGCGAACACAACCAGCCCGGGAAGATGGATCAGTCCCCACCTGCTTGTCTCAGCAGCTGCCACACAGGAGAACAGACGGGAATGGATCATGCAAATAGAGGAAAGAGGAGGAGGTGTAAGTGGCAGAGACATCGGCAGAGAGACAACTTTAAGTGGGCCTCAGATGCTAGAGCATCTATGGAGACTACTATACACTAAGTCAGGGAGGTAAAGATGTGACGTTTAGAAGATTGTTGCTGCAGATGGTGGCTGCCATTAAGGTGTTTACGTAGGGGAACTAAGAAAAATAAATCAGCGACTAACTATAATTTCCAGCTGCTGACAATGACCTGTGTATCTACAGCCAACAGCGGTAATTAACTCTCGCACTTGACTCGAGTGAGTCAATTACTAAAGCAACTGCCAACCAGAGTTTTTTGGTCAACCAATGAGCATAAAACTATATGTCTTCAGCAATACAAAAACTAAAATCCTTAAATGATGCTGATCTTATGAAAATGTTTTTATTTCGCTGTTTTTTTAGCTTGACTTCTTTCTTCTGGATAACAATGCATAACAGTAGGCCTATAGACAAGGAAACAGACATTTCTAGATGTAAAAATAGCCCCTGAACACAGAGATAAAACTAAAGTTACATAGAGCTAATTAAAGAACTGGCACAAATCAAGAACAAAGTTAGCTGTTAGCTCTGAAGGTGGCGATACCTCCATACACACTAGCTAATTAATCTGTGGAGACCGTTTCCATGGTTGCAGCGATTTTTCCAACACATTTTCAGGCGGGTTGATAGTTTCCACTGTGTACGTGACTCAAAGTTTTAGTTTGCAAACACTGCTAAAGGTAGTCCATCACGACTGATGATGACTTCTCCTCCTGCTTGTGGGCCCTTTGGAGACTACATAATCCACTGTGTGATGCAGCCACAGAAAGGCCATGTAAAGGCCGAACCCGGTGGGGAGAGGGGGGGCAGGTGCAGACTTCTATTGCATTTTAGCGAGGCGATGTTCTGTTGTCTTGTACTCTGCATAATGCACTCCTTGGGGGAAAAGTCCCTGCCATGTGGAGAAGGATTTCTCCAACACTTCTTTAGAGACATCTTTACATGGTCTTCAGTCACTTTTTCTGACCACGTGCAAAATGACAGCCGAATTGAAGCTGGATGGAAAGGATGTTCCTTGGCAGACAGTAGCTGCATCAGACAGTCCTTTCTTTAGGATATCTCTAGGGATTGAGTCCTTACAGCGCTATGAACCTCCGGAAGGAAGGAAGGCTGGAGGATGAGGCTCTGGATAGTTGGCAGAGTTGGTAGCCCCTTCAGAGTGAGAGGACAAGTAGAGATGGGTGGTTTGCTACATACACCTTCAAAATAGTCTCCCCATATCTGAACAATAGTGGACTGTTTCGTAATGAGGGAAGAACCATCCACTGTTCTAAGGGGGCAGTCCATGTTCTAGGGTCTCAATCTAATCAGCATGTCAGTGTCTCGTCTCACTTTTCTTATCTACCCCACTCTTACTCGATTATGTGTGGTTAAACGGGAAAGAGCTGCCCACTGTGGCTTTCCAATGTGCAGCTTCATATGGAACTACACTGCACGTCAGCACGTTGCCTATGCAACGGACCAATGCAGCTATATACAGGATTAGTTCACTACAAGTTGCTCCAACCCTGATCTCTAAAAACATAGCAAAAGAGTTAGTAAGTTTCTTTCCTCCTAGCTCCCTGGCTGATGTTTAACTCTAATTTGTCATAATGTCAGTCAGCCTCCATCAGCGTTAAACTTTAGTGTGCAAGATAACCGTAGGGGGAGAGACGTGGGAAGACACTGGGGAGGTGCGTGGGGGGGGGGTAAACTGTCTTCTTATTCGGAAAGAAATTCCCTGAAAATAAGTGTGTGTGTGTGAATCTTTTTACATTTCAATATATTTTGCTCGGGGTGCTTTCCCCTGGCTGTTGAGTGGTGCGATGGGAAGCATTCCAATAACCGTACACAGAAAGAGGATATGAGAACAGAACATGTAAGCGAAACATTTTATCTGAGTCTGTGCGTGCATGTGTGCGTGTGTGCGCCTGTGTGTGTGTGTGTATGTGCGTGTGCGTGCGTGAATGCGTGTGTGTCTTTGAATGATTATGTTGTGGGATTGTGTCTGTGTGCCAGATTCAACCTTTTTATACTCCTGATGCTGCGTTAAGGCAGCACACTACTCAATCATTTTAGTGCAATTTAAATTGTTGTACAACAATTAGGTTACAGTGAAATCCGGCTTTGTTACGATGCCAATCAGGCCTTTTGATAGGTGGAACAATAGCACCGCTGCTCATGTTGCGTCAGAGAGAGAGGAGCGCCTGGAAAGCCTGCATCTGAGCTGAACTTTAGAGCGTGTGAAAGAGTCAGATCTCAAACTGCCACCCGAGTAGGTGCTCTATTCTCTCTATTCCCATCTGAGGTCAATTTTAATGATGGCAATTCATATGCAAATGAGGGTGTTAAAACTGGGGCTAAAACAAATGTGCCTGGAATTAGGTCTTCATGGCAGTCAGCAGCCAGTGCAGGAGATGGGGTTTCATAGGGATGAGCCTCTGGTACAGTGGTGTCCCCGCCATGGTTAAGGTTCTCCCAGGCCTGTCTTTATTCCATGTAATATGAACTGGTCTTGCGTCTCTCATGCATTGTCTGCCGATGTTAGCCTCCCCGGCAAGCAAAGGACTGCATTATATATTGTGATGTGAGTCTTATGCAGGCTTACACCCACTGACAGAATGAAAAAACTGGAGACACTCCGGATGAGAGTTTTTTTCTCTTCCTCTCCTTCCCTATCTCTTCTTTTCTCTTTTGTATCAGTAGGAAGAGGCTTTAGCAGTGTTACACGCCAAGACAGACCCGTGCCTAGTTTATCATCGTTTCAGTTAATCCGATTGTCCATGAGCAGACGGCAGCAGCAAAGGCCCTGCCGCCATGCTATCTTTGTACCACACTATGAGCACGGCTCAATCTAAACTTTGCACTTTTGGGGGAAATAATATTCCTTTAATTTATTGGGAAAATCTTTCGAGGCATTCCCCGAATGTCATGTAGAAATAAAAGAAGGAATAAAATCAGTTAGATATGTTTAGATATATAAATATTCATCTACAGGGTGTTATGTGTGTTTAACAAATGTGCATAACAAAACTATTTCAACTATAATATGGAAGAGGACCTTCCTAGACTGCTGTCACAGAAGACTCCTCCACAAAGCATGGTTCCTTGTGAAACATATGAATATTCCCTACTATTCAACAAGACCTCCTAGTATGGCTCTATGCATGGCATCCATCCATTTGATGGGTTGGCTTGCTGCTGGTTATGTTCTTTTAAATAGTTTAGTTTAAAAAAGCTATAATTGCACAACCCCTGACTCATCCCATGGCTAAGAGATGCACTTTGCTGCCAAACTGATGACATGGATTCAATGCCACTTGAAGGTCAACTTCACAGGAAATCACTGTAAATATCTCTCTACAGACGGCAGATACAGCGTCATTTTCTAGAACAAAGAGTTTATTGTATTTGTTTGCCTTTTTTGTTTTTAAAAAAAAGTATATATAATTACCTCAATTACTTTGTTTGCTGTTGTATTGTTATCTGTTGTATATAAGTACCCTTCTTGCTGGTTTGCTACATCATTACGAATCTCCTAATACCCATTTTGATGGTTATTAGGAGGGCCGTTCATTTGTATAGATGAAAACATCACTTAACTGTCGAAGCACATGCACACAAAAAACACATATCCGTACACACACACACACACACACACACACACACACACACACACACACACACACACACACACACACATACACACACACACACACACACACACACACACACACAAGATTGTGCTGGTGAGACCATTAGACGGCAAGTTAGTCTCCACGCATAACATGGGTGGATTCTGCTGTTTAATAAAGAACAAGAGTGAAAGGTTTCATTAGGACTTTGCCACAGACTGTCGTGTGGTTTGGACCTCAATGAGAAGAATGTGTGCACACACGTGGTAACGTGCACATGTGGCCTTTTTTCTCCCCTCTGCAGTGGAGACTACCCCTTGCCTGCAGAGGAACTAGGAGAGATCCAGTAATTAATTCATCATGGGGTGAAGGCTGGGCCTTAGGGCACAGAGCTCACCTGTTGTTGGTAAACAGATAGCAGTTGATTTATGTACCGGTCTGCTCATCTGTGTGTGTGTGTGTGTGTGTGTGTGTGTGTGTGTGTGTGTGTGTGTGTGTGTGTGTGTGTGTGTGTGCATGTGTGTGTGTGTGTGTGTGTGTGTGTGTGTGTGTGTGTGTGTGTGTGTGTGTGTGTGTGTGCATGTGTGTGTCTACTGGGCTGCATAGGCAGCAAATTACACAATGCACCCCATTATCTACAGTGCTTATATCCACAGTCTGCCCACAGCAGCATCCCTAGGTTCATTATGTGAGAGATTGTTAAATACATAGATAAATAGATAGTCAGACAGGTAGACAGAGAAATAGATAGACGGATAGATATGTTTATAGACAGAGAGACAGGTAAATATAAATAAAGAGATAGAGAGAAAGATAGAAAGGGTGATAGAGATGGATGGAGAGGTAGGGAGAAAGATAGAGAGGTAGATGGACAGACAGAGAGACAGATGGACAGGTAGATGGACGTGGGGAACCTAGGTCAATTGAGAGCATTGTGCATCACAGCAAACAATGACTGCTGAATTATTAAGTCCATCCTGTCCCACCAGCTATTTGTCTGGACACTAATGGCTTTGCTCTTTAAAGGCAAGAAAGAGGAAGGACAGAGAGTAAAAAGTTTGGGCCCCACACTCTAAACCTTTGCTCTACTGCCTCTACTTAGCATGTGTGTAAAAATAACTAAATAAATAAGGAAAGAAAGACGACAGAGGCCGTAGCACTTAGCCCTCCTCTTTGAATGGTCATTTATTATAGTGCTAAGAGCTGTGCTAATCAAGGTCGCATGCATAAGGGATACAAAACATACACAGACACAATCCCCAAGCCAGCGTGAGCGAAAGCAGAGTGTCATATTGAGATGGGAGCCGTGAGCACGGACAGAGCAGAGCCCTGCTGGGGTGTGTGAAGCTCCAGTGGAATTCAGCTTGCTCCTTTCTATTAATCCACATTTCCTGAGGCAGGTCGTATTCCCCTCCAATCCTGCTGTTATCAGTCGATATCAGCCCAGAACACACTGCCTTGTGTTGGGTGGCGCACGCACGCACGCACGCACACACACCTATTCCGTGACATATGAAGACATTGGCGCATCAGGCAGTCGAGACTGGTTTTAAAGCGGTCGATTCCGACCCTGACTCCTCGGACCAAACCTGCCAAACACTAAAGCACATATCAGATAAGCAAGCAGATGTCTCCTATTGACTCACACAGGTCTGCATGAATGCACAAATACAGCCTTGGCCTCCTACACACATGCATGCATACATACTGACACACAATCAGGTACACACGCATACACGCACGCGCGCGCACGCACAAAAAGACAACCCGAGACAACTTTTCCCCAGCTTGCTTCTATTCTGAAGGTTTCTAAGTAATCTGCTATGACTTCATCCATTCAGCAAAGAGTTCAAGTAACCTTCGCCCTTCAGGTTATTCTCCCATCTCAGATGTTCGTCTCAGCACTGAATGGGAGCTGAGGGCCAATAAACAACCAGGACAGGGGCATCCAGGCCAATCAATACCAGGCACCACACTTTTTTAATATTTTATTTTATTTCACTGAAGCTGCTGCGAGCGCTTATTAATCACACACACACACACACACACAGATGATCCACCTCAGTCCCAGCTTGTGGAGGAACATTCTTGTGGAATTGACACCATATGTTCTCCCAGATGCCCTGGTGTCACTCTGTTGTCTAGTGTCACTCACCTGAATACATACGGATGTTTTCTCCAGCTGTTGTGTCTTGGCTCCAGGTCATTCTGAAGGCAGAACTTTTCAAATTCTTTCACTTTTCTGTTGACATTTTATATAATTAGGTAATAATTAGCGAGTGGAATTTTGCCTGATAGCTTGTGACATTGCCATTAGGGTGTATGTGTTGTTTCACAGAACAACAGTGGTGCTTAGTATGTGACAGGGTTATTTGCATGATGTTCCCATTGTATTCAAACTCCCATTATATTGTTATTATAGTCAGAGTGACAAAATATTGTGTAAAAGCTTCCTGAGAAGTCATTATTCCTTTCTTTGTATATCCATGGTGACCATTTTATCTACTCCCTAATGTCCAGCAATTATGGGAGCATGTCACTGCATTATGGGATGGAATGTTAACCTGAATAATGGAAATCCATTAGGCTATTCCATGGCCTACAATTTGTTTGTAGGCCATTCCTTAAAATTCTAGTACTTTAATTCATCTCATATTGGAATGGCCATGTGGCATGTCTATTCAGCCTCTACATTGTACTGTACCTGACAATAAAGAAATCCTGTAATGCTTGCAGTGACAGCAGCCTAGATTGTATTTTCATACAAATAGTGTGAAGATGGATACAATGGATCTTGACACAATCTCCGTTCCCAGCCCTTAAAACATCAGTTGATTTTGCTCAGTCCCACTGCTCATGTCTTTCTCATGTGGTGCTTTTTTTCCGATGATCCAATCCAGACGCACACACACATGCACAAAAGCCCTCACAAACACATGCGCTAACATCCTTGCGCTCTCGCTGTCCTTTGTCTTCAAAGAGTTGCACAGTCAGAAGCAATACACACAGAAATAAATGACTGGGAATGAAACTCCCCCTATACTATAGGGGGAGTTTCCATCATCCTAAACCTAAATCGAAACCATCATCCTATAAAGGCATGCAGCATTTAAGTGAACTCTATAGGTCCTATAGAGTTCACTTAAATGCTGCATGCCTTTATAGGATGATGGTTACGTACTTCACTGACACCAATGTAATTTTCCTCCACTGGGAGTATGCAAATGGTGCAACGTTAAAGATTTGGTTGAATTAGTCCCCCACAAAATAGGGTGCTGCATATTACCAGAGTTGTGATGTCCACCCATATTTTAAGAAACAAGTTAATGCACTATCTCTCCCAAACAGAATATAGAGTAAAGCTGGCGTCATCAAGTTTTCTCCTTCAAGTGATCCGGTAAGTTGGAGCAAGCATCAAATTTTTCAGTTTACTTTTGCCGTGTGTAAAAATAACTAAGAAAAACAACTGTTCTAACCAAAAGGTTAGAATATGCCCTCTGGGCAGCGCTACTTGCTCATCCTCTCATGTTGAACTGAGGTCAGACTGGACACTGCAGTGAATCACCTCTGGAGGTACAAAGTGGTCTTAAGAGATGTAACGGGCTGACACTAGCTGGGCCAACTGCTAACTTAAGTAAATATTTCTGCAACACAATACATAGACGTTTTCACATCGGATCAAAACTTTTGCTTCAAATTCTCTTGATTATTGAGATGAACTTAAACAACAAAAAAACAATTGAGATTTTATATGAAATTTTGCTAGCAAAAATAATACAAGCTAAAATGGTGCTAGATCGGCAATTATAAAAATGAAAAGAAGGAGAGACATCTGTCTCAGCCGGGAGCATTTCATACATTGTTTGATTCCAAAATTGTGTTACTTTTTTTTTCTTAACATATGTCATCCGCCATTATCAGCACTTACTGGGAGTTTTTGAGTTGTGGCAGTCATTACCGGTCACATGGCTACGAACTCCATTAACGCGACAACCAGAGCGTCAACCAGAGCCTGGACAATTATTGGAGCCATGTTCTTGTAAATATGTGTCAGGTTAGATTTGGTTTGACATGGAGAAAGTAAGGAGGTGAGGAGCATGGCGGAGGGGATTAATGTTGAAGAGGGGAGCCTATTTTACCGAGGCATTAGGTGCCCGGTGGAGCGCTGAGGGTTGCGACAGCAAACTTTGACGCAGTAGCTGCCGGGACGAGTTTGGGAGTGATAGGAGGGACTACACACACAGACTCCCAGAGTCTCCAGGAACCCTGACCGTGGTGCACCACCATTACCACTGGGCTCATACTGTGTGTGTGTGTGTGTGTGTGTGTGTGTGAATTGTAATCCTGGGTGGGGAATTTCAACACAAGGACTGAGTGAATCAATCTGTACATCAGGAGGAAGGAGTGGTTTAATAGTCTATCAGACTATAAGCAGATTAATGCTAATTAATGAAATAAAAAAAAACATTAAGTCCCTTAATAAGAGTGTCGGCCAAAATGACAAAATAGTACATTGTAAATATATGGTGAATTTGAGAGAGGTAAGTGTTTAAAAACAGAAGAAAGAAGCGCAGACCAGAGGACACACAGCCAAACAAACAAAGCCGCCAACCAAGAGAATGATAGAGGATAAGTGGAATTCCTGGACCCCCTCCCTGGGTTGTGTGTAAACAAACTGGGGCCCGTAACAGTTGTGTGTTTGTCAAGAAAGGGGTGGGGAGGGGGTCTTCAAAGCAGGCCAGAGGATTTTGCGTATCGCTATTTTAGCGGAGTGACCTTTGAGTGAGTAGAACACCTGCAGACAGCAATATGGGGACTGATGAATAGCCCGGGACTCCTCCCAGCTGGAGGAGCAGATGCTGGCAGGAGAGCAGGAGTGTGCTTTCCTATCCTCCTGTCTCTTCCTCCTCCTCCTCCTCCCCCCCATCTCCCTCCCTCTTTCTCATCTTTCTTGCCCCGTTCCTAATCTTATATATTAGAGTTGGGGGAGATGGGGCGCTCCGGAGATGACACACTATTAACTCTCCCGGCATTAATCTTAATGCGTCGCGCTGGAGGACTATACACAGACTATTTTAATGCAATTAGCCGTTGCCAGGGAGGATGAGTTATTCAATGGCAGCATAATTGCGTCCTTGGGTTTTTTACTCTAGTCCATCCCGGGATGTAATTACTTTCATACGGTTTAACACATGGCCCTGCTGTGGCGTATACCCAGTCATATAGGCAGGGATCCCCACACACACAGATGCACTTAGGCGTAAGCGTAATAACTTAAGATGACACACGTATCATAAACTACTATCTAGCAGATGAGAACTTTTAATTGACCGGTTCCTGGCTATGGGAAGTGAAGGGGCGCTTTGGATTGCTAAACTGCCACCAGCAGAGATTGGGGAGAGAGTACTGTCTGGTAAGGCGCGCTCCAGCCAGTAGCAGTGTAAGCCAACATGATTATGTGTCTGAAACAACACAGTGGCCGAAAGTCTGCTGGCATAAGAGAGGGGGTTTGACCAAAACACCCATTTCTGTATTAGTATTGCTCACTTAACACTCATTCTGTTTAACTCCCCATCCCTCAATGTCACCAATATCTATTCCACCATTCCTCACCCCCTCCATTCTACTTTTTCTTACTCATATCCACACACACACACACACACACACACACACACACACACACACACACACACACACACACACACACACACACACACACACACACACACACACACACACACACACACACAGCTATTCTTGCCTTTACTTACTTTACTTACCATGTAAGTCTTGATCCCCCACCCACTTCGTCTTCCTCTCACTGCTCTCTGCTCTGCCCTCATTGTTTATGTCTAAAGACACACACACACACACACACACACACACACACACACACACACACACACACACACACACACACACACACACACACACACACACACACACACACACACACAGCCCGGCCAAAGCGCACACACATAAACTCACACACAAACACAGAGCCTGGCCAAATTACACACACTTGAAGCTATGGACTTAAACAGGTGCCATTCTTCGGGCACTGTATCACCCTTTCTGTATCCCTTCTCATACCCCTTTTTTCCATCCCTCGCTCTCTCACTCCACCCCTCTCTTTCTCTCCATTCCTCCTCCTCTCCCTCCCTCTCCTGCCCTCTGAGCTTTCATTTGTCAAGCGTCAAAACAATAACTGCCAAGTAACCTTAGCGGATCTGAAGGGGGGGAGAGAGAGAGAGAGAGAGAGAGAGAGAGAGAGAGAGAGAGAGAGAGAGAGAGAGAGAGAGAGAGAGAGAGAGAGAGAATGCTCCGTGCTCAATGTCTAGGACATGTAAGGAAACTTTAGATGTGGATGATGGGGGATTAACAGGAGGTACAGAGGCCCATTTCATCTGCATTCTATTAGTGTTCATTGAGACAATTTTAACTTCATAGATAAGAAACGAGTGCTGGGGGACACTATAAGATGATGACATAAGTCTAGAGAAATCGCAAGAATTCAAAGCACAAAAGAGTGTGGCCACTAGAAACATTATAAATTCTTCTCTTGCAGCACACGCGAGGAGCTGCCTTTTCTTTAAACATTTTACACTCTCCCCCCTCTCTTTCTTGTTTCTGCAATCCTACATCAAAGTGTATCACACACAAAGACGAAAAAGGTGCTGGCTTAAGGCATTGTCCTCATGCAGTCGTTGCTTAAACAAGCCTACACGTGTAAAGTAAACGGTGGGATGTAAGGAGCAAGGCGGAAGACATAATCCTCTGAAAAGTGCTTTGAGGGAGGCTCACGCACTCTCCCTCGCACCCTCGCTCTGCCACAGCTCCTTCTCTCCACATAACAGAGATGAACGTAGGCAAGGCCTGGGGACAAGGCAGGCACAAAGGTGATGGAGGCTCATGGGTTTGTCCACTCATGTACAGACTGTTGAAGGACATTTATTCTTGCATTGCACGGAACCGAAAGAAGAGGAAAATTACACTAAATATGATATATGTTTATATATAGGCCTATGTATATATATTATTTATAAACGCAATCATAGATATTAAGATAGTTTGAGGGGCAATGGTAATCTCTTAATTGCAGTGTATTATAGTTGATTGACTATTTAAAGCCTGTCTCAGAGGAGGCTATACAGCTCAGCCCGGCCAGGCTCCCTGGCTCAGTGAATTAAAGCCAACATGTAACATCGCCCTCTGCAATCCAATGCAAAGTTGGAAGCCTTTACTTCACATTGATGAGTCACACACACACTTGGATGGAAAATGTTGTGCCAACCCACACACAAATGTGCACACACCCACCAGACACCACACACACACACACACACACACACACACACACACACACACGCACACACAGTATGCACCTAGTACAGGCTAAGTGATCAGACAGAGCTCTAATCCCTGAATCCACTGATCCATAAAGTTCTATTGGTTCTAGGTTCTATTGACCCTCTCTGGCAGCCACGACTCTGTGCTTGTTTTTACACACACACTGTCCTTCTCACCTCCACTTCCCAGACTCCCACAACTCCCACCACCACCACCACCAACACACTTCGCTGCCACTCTCAGTGCATGCAATGAATGCTGAAGGCTGCTTGGTTGTCATGTGCCATCTGCTCCGAGCTTGCATATGTGTAAATGAGCGAGTTAGCGCTTGTGTGTGATAAGTGCCAATGTAAACATTGAGATTCTTCCTACCTATTATTTATTCTGTTGTTGTTTCGGGTTGTTTTCACAAGCAAGAACTTGGCGCCGGTGTCCAATGAGAGGGCGATACCAACAGGGCGGGTCGTGCCGCTCTACATTACCGCGGCCTAGCTTCCCTCTCGTTGCAAAATAACAAAGCCGGTCTTTGCTGGACACTAGCAGCGGACAGTACGGCCAAAAAGCCGCAGCGTCTGGCGGTAATGATTCTGTGGTCATGCTCAGACACATGCTGTGATGCAGGCAACCAGCCGACTCATTTATAAATGATCTGAGAGCTTGATACAGCCCTGGGAGAGAGAAAAGGAAAACACGGAGCTGTCACGAGATGAGATGATATATATATATATATATATATCGAGAGAGAGAGAGAGAGAGAGAGAGAGAGAGAGAGAGAGAGAGAGAGAGAGAGAGAGAGAGAGAGAGAGAGAGAGAGAGAGAGAGAGAGAGAGAGAGAGAGAGAGATAGAGAGAGAGAGGAGAGAAAGAACAGGAGATATAATGTAGGAGCAGAGAGAAGAGGGAGGGAGATAGACAGAGAGATATAGGGAGGAATGTAGATAGAGAGAGAGAGAGATAGGAAGGGACATAGATAGAGATGTAGGTAAAAAGGTAGAGAGCGGTATAGAGAGAGCGAGATAGCGAGAGAGAGAGAGAGAGTCATAGACAGAGACAGAGAGAGAGAGACTATACACACACACACATTGACCAGACATTAAAGTAGATAGGGAGCAAAACAGTTCCTTTTACAGCTGAACGTTGAATGTTCTTCCTTCAGGCTACGACCCTCAACACACCAGCTCCACTGTGATCCTTACCCGTCTGGATAGGAAGTGCAATATTTCTCTGTTCATAATGGACGGCCTGTGTCTCTGAATATTCACAGGGCCCTCTGCTGTCCTCTGCTGACCTAGCATTCTGTGTGCGTCCTCGGCAGATACAGCGCTCTACAGATACAACACACAATTCATCAAACGTCTCCTTTAACCTGATGAGAGAGGCTGTCTGAGGGGAGATGTGCTGTTTATATCATTTTTTGCAACTCAAATCTGTGTTGGCCCAGGGGGAAGAGTGTAGGAGAATTAGTGGTAACAAATAAGGCAATAAACAAATGACGACCACATTAATACCCAACTCTAATATGTGTGTGCGTGCATGCGTGTGTGACGGTGAACCATACGGATTGAATGTCCATCTATTAATTGTCACAAATTGCTGACAGACAGAACATATTGATGTCGTTCCATTCCATGCCTCAGCTCAACAGTGATCCAGTGAGTGGGCGGGAACAGTCACTTTCAGAGGGCGGACGCCAACAGAAGGCGAAGCTCATCAAGAAGCACCCACAAGCTTGTTAACGATCAGTTTAAGATGCAGGTTTAGACCACCAGACTATCAAACGATTTTCCCATTTTCCCTCTCATGAGAAGCAGGTTCCCTTCAGGTCATAATACAGTGAACAAAAAACAAACACTATAGAATTATAAAGCGCTGCAATGAGAGGAATGGGAAGAGCCTGATAGAGCCTGGCCTGGTTTAGTGTGAGTTCCAGTTGCGGCTCCTCCACTGTGTGCATATATGTGTGTGTGTGTGTGTGTGTGTGTGTGTGTGTGTGTGTGTGTGTGTATTTGTGAATGTGTACTTTATTTTTATGCGTTAGGGTGACCAGACGTCCCCGGTTTCCGGGGACAGTCCGTCCCCGTCTCTCAGTCCCCCGACTCCGCCAGCCCGTAACCCCCCCCCCCCCCCCCCCAGCTCCGGTAGCCCGTAATCCCGTACCACCTCCCCTCCTGCTTTGTAAATGGTAAGGGCAGTGTCCCCGTTTTAGTTTTTCTATGACAAAAACACCACATGTTTGGAGGTTTTTACACCGCTGAACTGAAAATGTCCCCGGATTTTGTCTCAGAAATCTGGTCACCTTATTATGCGTCCATGCGTGTGAGTGAGTGAGTGTGTCTATGAGTGTGTGCATGTACATGTGTGGGCTTGTGTGTGTGTGCGTGTTTGTGCGTGTTTGTGCGTGCCTGCCTGCTTGTCAGCCCCTGCCCAGGCCATGTGGTTCTGGTTCTACAGCGAGGTACATTAACCTTGTCCATCCTCCCAGCACATCTGCTGCAGGGCACCTTCCATCAACACACGGCCCTCCCTACAGAGGTGTGACATTTCTCAGTCACACCTCAGCTTCACAGCCCCGTAGTGAAGACGGATAGTAGCAAGCAACCCATGCCCAGGTGAACCAGACTGCACAACTCTACACTTCCCTTAACCTGCTCCCCCCCCCTCTCCCCCCCACCCCCTCCCCTATTAGACACATTCTACATGCCTGTCCACCCACCCACCCACCTCCGGCCAGGCCAGGCCAGGGCTGACAGCTTGCTGGCCAGCGTGTGAGGCGGGATTAGGAGGGAGGCACGCTGCCAGCAGTACTTGCAGTGGTACTAGACTGCTGGTCACGAAGGCCTTTGGTCAGGACACACAGTGGGAGGACCAGCTGAGCCATTACATACACCGCACTGCTTGTGCCCAGAGAGCGTATTCTATTGTTACAGACTACAGAAATGCCCTTAGTCAATCCAACATACCTGGATGTGGTTCTTGTGTAAAACTTGTTTAAGCTTACTGACTAAAATGACGCACATGCAGCAAAAACTTGATTCTGTATGATTCATTTTGTCTATAGATGCACATGCTTGTGTGCAAGGTGATCAAATGCCATGGCTGATAAATGGTATATAATGAATAATCATGCGTATAATATAACGTATATCTGGTAATATTCAACTATCAGTATTGCTTCCCCATGAAGTCACACTAAGGTAAATACAGAAAAGCTCACCAGGCGATAATTGTACACTGAATAAGGTCTTTGTAGTCATCGCCCCCCAGCACCCCCCCCCCCCCACCACGAGAGAACTTAGCTGTGAAACAAACAACACCTTTTTAAATAGCGGTCTCATAGTGAAACATGGTTACAATTTGGAGGCCCTAGTTTCTCCATAACCCCATCGCTTAGACACATGCTGCATGGATATCTCAGATCACACTTCCCACAGTGAAACCTCTAAAAATACACACACACAAACACACAGAGAGAGCCCTCTGAGGGTACGCGTTGTGTGGGTGTTTGTTGTGGGAGTTAATTCTGTTTTAGTGAATAATTATAGGATGCGGTAATTGTGTAGAGCCACAGATAATAAAAACTTTGGAGGGAAATGGTAAACAGCTATTTCTTTGTTTTCATTGTCAGCTCTGCACCATTTCATATTTTTTGGGTTGGATTCACACTTTCACTGTCAGTGTGTATGTGTATGCGTGTGTGTGTGTGTGTGTGTGTGTCCCTGGACCCGCTCTTGTTGATCAGCACAGTAAGACTGCCTCTAAACGCCCCTCCGTCCCGCTTGGTACGGGGTAGCTGCAGCCATTATCCAGGTCCTGGCCTGTGCCCAGCCCACCGCGTCCCCCCGTCACCCAGCAGAGTGATAATGAGGTCGGACGGGACGACTCCAGGAAGGGGAAAGGCAAATATGACAGGCCTGTGAATATGGATGGGGAGGCTCCCGTCGTCGTGGAGAGACCGGAGCCGGAGGGGCGAGAGGGCTGGTGGGGGAGGTGGTGCTGGTGGTGGTGTCGGTGCTGAGGGGAGTCTGGGGTCTGTGTGGAGACAGCGTTGCCTGGCTCTCACAGAGGTGGCAGAGCAGAGAGTCTGGCTTGACATGGGGGGCTCTCCCTGCCTGATTTGACACACTGTGGCCAGGCTTTGTGTAGCCTGAACACACATCCAGGAGCCACATCCCAGCATCCAGGAGCTGGAAGCCCCGCCGAGGCCGCTATGGCCCGCTCTTCTAACACACAAGGTTCACCACCTTCTGAAGTCCGAAAAATGGGGGAGCTACTAACTTCAATACATAATCGGGTTTCCCCCTATGACATTATTCTGAAGCCCTAAACTTTGATTGGCTGTTTAAAAATGGATATGGAGGAATAACACCTGAGGACTGGCTTGTGTATTCATGGCCACATCGCACCATGCTGAGGATAGATCAAATGTATGCACATCGAACCTTGAACTTGCATAGAGTAACCACTGCGTTGAACGATGAGAGGCCAGAGCTGGGGAAAGCAGTTAATCATATGAATTATTGAATAAACATTCATTGAAAATGTAACAGACAGCCTTGGTTTCTGGTTGCGGTAATCAAGCTAAAAGAAGTCCACGGCTGGTGGTATTAATCCTGACTTATTAATTACAATGCAGTCTCTGACACGCTCCTCAGATACAGAGAGACATAGGGAAAGAGCGAGTGAGAGAGAGAGCGAGGGAGAGAGACTCTGTGGGAAACTACAGGTCTCCCTTGACAGTCGTAATTCCCATTGAGCAGAACTTGAGGGTATGTCTGTCTGGTATCTGTTGCTTGTCTCTGTACTCGATGCAGAGGAGCTGCTGCTCCAACCTCCAACCTGTGTACGTGGACGGAAGAGCTGAGAGGAGAGGTAAGCGGCGGCGACGGTCGAAAGCATTTGTGTTTGTGACCGTGTGCGGGTGTGTTTCTTGAGAATAAGCAGTTCTTTCCAAGGCAGAGTATATTGGCCAAAAAAGGTGTTTTTTCTAACTCAGGAAAAAATACAGGCTGTATTGTTTATTCGTGTCTTTTTTTTTCCTTCCTTTGATGCGAAGGAGCAACCTCCCCCTCCAAGCAAACAAGTGACCATTTATACACGTAACATGATCTGTGGAGGATGAAGCGTGTGTGTGCAGGAAAAGTTAGTTGCTTTGAAATATTTTTCTTTCCTCTGCCATCCATCTACACCCATGTCTGACTGCAGGAGATGACATCATATAATAAGCCCAAGCACCACTAATGTTGTTAGTGGATATTGTTTTGAGGCGAAGTGCAGACGGGCCCAGGGTGATTAGGCTCGGTGATGAATTTCCCTGTTGTACGGAGACCGTTAACTCACTAGAAGGATTGACCCGAACCCAAGAGCCCGCTGGGCTATTATTGATGTTTATAAAGTGATATTCCTTTAATGACCGTGCTCGCCTTCCTTACCAGTGATGTGGAGTGTGGAAAGGCTAAGTTGAGTTATGAAAGTTTAAACAAGCCCGATACGTACGTACGTACGTACGTATGTGTGTGCGTGTGTGTGTCATTAGCTCAGGAGGTAGAGCGGGTTGGCTGGTAACCGCAAGGTTGCTGGTTCAATCCCCGGCTCCTCCTAGCTGAGTGTCATGGTGTCCCTGAGCAAGACGCCTCACCCTAATTGCTCCTGATAAGCTGGCTGTCGCCCTGCGTGGTTGACTCCGCCGTGAGTGTGTGCATGAATGAGTGAATGTCAGTCAACACTGTAAATGTGTTGCGCAATGTACATGCAACTAACAACCTAACATCTAGATGCAGTAGGCTGTGTCATGTGTAGGCGAATGTGTAGCCTGTCAATCAGGGGGTTATCTGTGTGCACTCAAGCAGTCCCCGGAGTCAGACCTTTACTTGGTAATTGATTCCCTGCGGCCGATTCGGCCGAGGGCTTGAGGAGGTGTTGAAACTTGCACACAGAACAGTGTGTTCCCTTGGCCAGAGAAAACCACACAAACCACTCTACCGCCTGCCGTAGAAGGGATACATGTTTGATAATGTTGCATCAAATGGACACCTCGTTCATACAGACAGAATGATTACTATAATGAAGTTGCAGTGGGTGGCATGGGTGACTCAAGTATATACAAACATTGTCTTTAATGTGAATTAATTGAATTATAGGAGGTCCTTGTTGCTCGCAGAACCACCAGCTTGAAGGCCCCTTGAGGGACACATTACGCATTTTGTTAGAGGCTGAAGTGGATAATAAAAAATTGCACTCTTTATGAATTAGTCCCATCAGATAATATTAAGAGGTGGTCTGTGGCCTCACCAAAGCACCTTCCTTCCGACCTGCGGTCTGAATTAGTATTAGCAGTAGATCCCTTCTGAATTGGTATTAGCTATAGGTCCCTTCTGAAATAGTGCTATCAGTAGGTCCAATCTTGATTAGCTTTAGCATTAGCTTTACGGTAGCCAGGGTGGCAGCCAGGGTTCTTCACAATGAGGACCCAACCAGAGAAGGTATTATGAGATATGAGGACAAGCTGTCAGCGTGTAGCAATGCGTTCAAGGTTAACGCTGATCCATTTGGAGTTATGTGTGTGCATGAATCCTACCTTGTGTAATGTTTTGTTGGTTACTAAGTTGAATATGGCACAGTGTTATAATTTCCGCTGTTGTGTTGCACAAATAGAGAGCACATGTATTCTGAAAGATGTTGTTGAATCAGGATGCATCATAAAAAAGCCTATTTTCAGAAACTCCCGTTCCATGGATTATAAATGTTTCTGTTTGTTTACAATCGTCCTACATCTCCTCTGCGATCAGCAGCGCTCTGTTGTAACACAACACAGCAGAATGATTGCTTCAGCAATAAGGGGATTGAACAAAAAGTACATTCATTCTCAAGGATCTCAATGATAATGTTAGCTGAAAGAGGTGAGATATACTTCATGCACCAGCTCTTCTTACCCAACCCACCTCTTTGCGGGAGGTGGGTTGGCCCCAAATATTCAGATGTGTGTGTGCGTGTGTTCGGTGTGTGTGTGTGTGTGTGTGCGTGTGTTGCTAATATCATGCCATCCATCCCCATGGAGGCAGTCCCTTCAGATCTCCATTACTCAGAGTGTTAGACGCTGAGACATCGGCTTGTTCCAAAGCAGCAGCACAGCACAATGGGCTCCTACTGTGGCAGATTGTGATGTGCAACGCAGGGCCAATTAGAAAAAGAGAAGTGTGGAGTGATTCATGCACATTTTGATACACCCCGGTGTGTCTCTCTTCCTCTCTGTCTCTCCGTCTATCCTTCGCCCTCGCCATCACTCATCCTGTGCCGCGTCTCTTGTTTTCTATCTCGTTAAGTGTGTATCCACACCTTTTGCTCCATTTTACCTTGCTCGTTTCGCTTTCTGGATGTTGCTCTCCCTCTCCCTCTCTCTCTGGCTCTCTGGCTCTCTTTGGCTCGCTCTCGCTCACTCTCGCTCTCTCTCGCTCTCTCCACACTGACAAGCGAGGGATTCTGTTAGAGTCCATTTAACAGCTAGTGTGCATCAGTTCCTCCACACAAATCCTAATCTGTACAGTGAGACGGAACTGTTTGGTATGAGACTAGAGCGACAGGGCGTGTGTGTGTGTGTGTGTGTGTGTGTGTGCACGAGCTGAAGATTCGAGCATGTTTGTGTGACACATGATGACATGGACACCTGAGCCGGAGGCCAGGACTGTGTCAACATCTCATATGGAACGGTGGTGCGAAGGCACAGCCTGTACCACTTTCCTGCAGCAGACGTGACTTCACTTTTTACCAGGACTACTGTTTGTCACTGAATGTGACGATTGCTGTGTGTGCGTGTGTGCGTGCGTGTTCACATCGGCATGTGCTGGAGATTCAATAAAAAGGCTAAAGGTTGGTTGGTCTGTGTGCCCCAACATACATCCTCTCACCCTCTCCCTCACACGTACTGTGCTGTGTCCCACCCCCCCCCCCCCCCCCACCACTACACCACCACACCACCACCACCAACCCCACCAACCCCCATCACAAACACCTGTGGTAAACATCTCAGTGGGACACTGCGGTGCTTGTCAGCCTCTACTGCAGTGCATGTTATATTGATAAATCTCTTTTGGAGTCAGATGCGACAGGCCTGCGTGTCAGTGCAGCTGCAGCAGCAACAAAAAAAAAAAATAAATAAATAAATGAACAAATAAATAAAAACTACAATTCCCCACGTCTACCACGTCAAACAAGATGGATCTATTTGACTGTTTATGCCTCAGTCTAAGAAAAAAAAAAAGAAATTGCCACAGATTTTCTGTTTAGTCGTCAGATGGATGCAGTGTTACGGGTTGTCGGTAACGAGAAACCAGAAGAAGCAGGGAAAAGAGAGAGCCGGAGAGAAAGAGAGAAAAAGGGGAGGAAAAGCATGAATAAAGAAGTGATGGATTGAGGCAGACACACTAAAAGGGGAACAAACCGTTGTTTTAAGTATTTTAACCTCTCTCTCTCACTCTCTCTCACTCTCTGTTTACTTTACCCACTCTCTCACGCTGGCTGAAGTGCATTTGTTCTATTCCTCGCTCGTTCTTTTAAAGAGAGAAATTAGCATGTGGCAGCCGCGGCCTCTGTAGCATAGTCTCAGAGGGAAGCTGTTGTGCCAGCCAGGGCATATTTAGTCAACTAAATGCAACATTCATAACTCAGGTATGTGGTTTTAAAGACTACCAGCACCACTGCACACACGCATGGCTGCCATCAATCTCACCGCGGAGGAAACTACTGTATAAAACTTCGGGGTGTTTCTCCATCAAAGAGCAATGTGGTGCTCACTGTGAAAAAGGATTTACTACCACCACTACACATGGAGAGCTTGCTGTGAGGGGGATCGTGGGAATTGAACCGACAATGATGTGGTGAATGGCAAGAGCATAATGGCATTGGCTTGATTTAAATGAGAAAAATGGTATTTGCATTGACCTAGAATTCTGAATTAATCTACGTGGAAATATTGCCGTCAAGCAAGAAGGTACAACATGAGAAGCAGAGATCTAGCAACCCAGGCTACATTTATTTAGCCAATCAATGGTGTATTTTGGTGTGGTAGCTCATACATGCAGGAAAAGAGTTTTGATTATGTAAACCCACTAACAGGTTCCTTCAAAAGCATTTAATTCTGAAAGCTAGAGAGCTAAGCAACAAAGTAACGGAAACAACATTCAAGAATGCTGAATAATAGCAGCCAAGGGTACATTAAGGGTGTAGTGTCAGTTTACAGTTTACACCAATTTCAACCAAATGATTTGCAAGTTCCCAATGGAAAATGGGCACTTACCTGCAAATACCTCATTTCGAAACCCATAATCTTGCCTCTTCAATTCACTCTCCTGGTGCCTTTAGGTAAGGTGTGTGCATGGCAAAGTGAGCAATATGATTAATGTTATATTTGAATTCTAGTTTGGCATTGATTTCCACGAAATCGGTCTGTAAAGACTGAGTATCCACAGATACTTCTGGTTTATTTCAGGACTTAGATTGTCCTGTTCTCCTTGCCCCTTCTTGCTATTTATCTAAAGCATTAGAGGGGAATTATTTGATGGCACAGTGTAATTATTAAAGAAACGGCCTCTGAAAGGGTTCTCCCACGAGACGTACCTGCTGTTATTATTATTATTATCACCGTCATTAGGGCCAGCGTGCGCCTTGTCTGCTGAGTTCCCCTCTCTGTTCCTCGGCAGTGGCTGATTAATGCAGTGCAAACATGGCCTTGTATCTGTCTGGGAGGACAGGCTCAAAGAGCTGAGCTGCGCAAAGCATCTATTCTGTAGATGCCCCCTCCCTACACACACACACACACACACACACACACACACACACACACACACACACACACACACACACACACACACACACCCCCACACACACACACACACACACACACACACACCACCCCATTCCCACCTTTTTTCATACTGTCCTCTATGAAGCAGTTTGAAGCCTTTAATTAAACCCTTTGCAGAACACCGAAGCAGTGGTGGGCCAGTAGGTTGGGCAAAAGTCTGATTTTACAGAGCGCGGTTCACCGATGTCATGTTGCTTTTTTAGGTGTGGTGTTCCACTGAGGCCAGAGCCTCCACATAGGGCTGTTTTGGTTCACATAAAAGGAAAAAAAACAATATTCACTCTATACTAGAATGGATGGAAAGATATGTTTATCTTGCCGTCATTGACATGCAAGGCCAGTGTTCCTTCTGAGCGATGAAGCTGTGAATACACCTAGGCAGAACGCTGGAGCGTTCACAGAGGATATAGCCTCACTCACAGCCATTCCCTTCGGTCCCTGGGTAGTTGAGCAAGCTTAACTGCCAGTTAAGATACCCTCTCTGCATTTCCCCAGTTTGATTCTTCAAAAAACATTGGTTGACAGATATGTTATCATGCTAAAAAAAGAAGAAGAAGTGATGTCTGGCTCTGCAAATCTGCAAAGGAAGCTCAGTCGATGAACACACAAAAAGAAACTCAAGTGCTTAGTCACCGAGGTAGATACTGTCTGAACACCAGCCAAATACTAACGCAATACTACCTCACCCAGTACCCGCTATAACAGATACTATACTATATATAACAGGAAAGGCAATAACCTCAGCTAAATACAAAACTTGGATCCCTGTGTTTGGATGCTCTATATTGGGTAAGGCTGCATTCACTTGAATGCCATTCAGCGAGTTGTTTTCCTAAAAAGAGGCAGCAGAACATGAACTTTGCTCCAGGTCAAGGCTGGATATATATAGCTCAGCAGGAGTCCACAGTATAGATGCCAATCTTGCAAGGGTCCACACTCAGCCACTGTAAATTGAAAGACGCCACGCTGGGTTTTTTCAAGTATCGAGTCGAGTACAAGCTCCTAGTCTTCCTTACATAGGTGTGTGTGTGCGGGTGTGGGTGTGAGTGTAACCGCATCTCTCTCTCTCTCTCTCTCTCTCTCTCTCTAAAGACAAAAAAAGGGTATACATGTAATATGTTCAATAAAAAAACAAACGTTAGCTCCTCTGCCATTTTGTTCCCGACACCACATTCCTCCCTCCCTCTCACGCTTTTCAGCTGAGGCAAAAAAAACTAGCACTCAAACCCAAACACACACACACACACACACACACACACACCGCTGGATGGAACACTTTAGCTCTGTAAAGTGCCTCAATTTCTACCCGAGATAAAGGAGGCGGGGTCGCAGAATAAAGTACCTAAACTGAAATCACACCGGGCATCGCTGAGATCAAAAGGAAAGTTTGAATAAAAAGGCGGGAGCAAAAGGCGGGCAGAGGCAAGGGAGGCAAAGCGAGAGCCGGGCCACTCTTTTCTGCAGCCATTTCCTGGCGTATTGTGAGTGAGACGTCTCCCTGCTGCTCGGCTCCAAGATGCCAGGCGCTCGGTGGACAGCAGGCTTGCTGTGAGCTGCCTATTGGCCGCCGCTCTGAGGAGATTTGTGGCATCGGAAAGTAAGACATTTGCATAATGCCACGTTATTTCCACTACAGACTTTCTCTCCGGCTTGCTCTGTCGGCAAAGTCGGCAGTTAAAAGGGAAGGAGAACTCTTTTGGTCTTTCTCTGTAGGAACATTTGAGTGGAGTGTCTTTGTGGAAAAGTAGCTCCCTGCACTTGGACTTTTGACTCGGGTCAAAAGTGCATGGCAGAACATCTGCCAGAGTTTATATTGATTAAATTTCAATACACATAAGAGGGACAACCCCCTCTGCGAAGGTAAGTTTTGAATGACATTTGTAATGTCAGCTCGCTTTTATAGCTTGGATTGGTTTGTACCTCAGTCTGTGTGCTTTTGTTTATATATATATGTGTGTGTGTGTGTGTGTGTGTGTGTGTGTGCGTGTGTGTGCATCCAGTTGAGTGTGTGCTTGCATGCATGTGTTTTTGTGTGTACGAGTGAAAGCATTCACACAAACCTATGTGTTTGTGTGTTAATGTGTGTGTGTGTGTGTGTGTGTGTGTTTGTATGTGTGTGAGAGTGTGGGCACTTGGGGCGCAGGGTGTTTGCTAGCATTCACACGTACCTGTGTGTGTGTGTGTGTGTGTGTGTGTGTGTGTGCGCACCGCACGCATCTGCACAATACTAATTGCCTAAGAGAATGACAGGCTTCTCACGACCTCTGGCGGCACCCTGACCGCCGAGTCTCGACTAACAAGGGTCACCAGCATGACAGTACCCTCATTATACCACCGCACCATGCAGATCAACCACACAGTCCAAAGCCCACCCTTAAATCTCAGAAAATAAAGGCATTTCTTGAAAAGGTTACGATGAGCAGACTCCTCCCCTGCTTCTTGCCTCGCTCAGCTCCAGGAAGGAGGAGGAGGAGGTCGCTCTCCTCCAAGGTGAGGGGGGAGGAGGAGGAAGAGGAGGAGGAGAAAGAGGAGGAAGAGACGCTCCCAGCCCACCATCATAATTTAAAATTAAGGTCATGCAGCAGAATCATTAAATGGTGACCTTTGAACTGAAATGAGACCCCAGACGCATATTAAGAGCTCAAGATGGGTGTGAGGGAGGATGGGGGGTAAGATTTTAACAATGGTACACCCACACCGACAAACACCACACCACCGTCACAAATGCTGATGTCTTCTTATTCATTATCCCTGTGGCCCAGACACAAGACCCAGCCCCCACATCGCCTTTTGGCTTTTTTTTGTGTGGCTCATAAAGTGTGGACATTTACATTTAATTACCAGACAAAACCATAAACCTGATGATGATCTAGGTGTGTGTGTATGTGCATACTTAAGTTCAGTGTGCATGTGCGTGCCTGCTTTTGTGTGAATTCTTATACCTATTTTGGTTTAAAAGTATAAAATCCATTTGGAGATGCAACATGTGCAGCATTCTGGTTCATGATAATTGGTCAATTTAAATGACTACCTTTCTCATGCCTATATTTACTCTTCTCTGCAGAATTGTGTAGTATGGTGTAATTGCAATAAGCAATAAGTGGATCCTTAAGTGGTGAGATATAAAAGTTACCTTTATGCTATCGTGAGATATAAAAGTTACCTTTATGCTATCAATGATCAAATGAATTATTATATCGCCATTTGTTTCTGAAGCACAATCAAACACACTTACTGCTCTCTCCCTATGTTTCTACTTCTTTGAGAAGTTCTTAAGTGCATCTCATGCATCTCATGCTTTTTTTGGTCAGAAAAGCTGGTAGTGGTCTAAAATATGGTCTCATACCGAGGCAGGATCAGTCAACGCGAAACAGATATTCCTAAAGGGCATTTCACTCAGAGGCACGGCATGTCCAATTAAAAAAAATTACACTCAAATAAGAGTTCTTAAATCTTACCTATAGAGCACCATTAAGCTCCACCACAGAGACAAAGATGCACCTTAATCAAGTAACTACAATGGATAGCAGAGGGGGTTTAGGGTGAGCCATAAAACATGAGCCCGTCAATTAGGACAAACCAGGGTAGGATTCTTACGCATGTTGCTCAAAGCTTAGCAGTCGTTTTAAACGGATTAGCACAAAACGGCTGCTTCTTGGCAGGGGAGATCTGCATTTAAAAAGGGGGGGGCGGGGGGGGGGGAGGGCAAGAAATCACAACACCTCTTAATCCTGAAGTAGGGCAGAGCAAGGTAATCAATATCCAGAGAACGGGGCTCTTACTCTCTCTTATCTTAGCTCCTTTTCGGTAAGAAGAGGTGGTGGAGGAGGAGGAGGAGGAGGATAAGGAGGAGGGGAGAACAAGGAGCAACGAGAAGCCACAGTTAATAATTCAGGCAAAATATCGGTGATCCAGTGCTGTCAGATGAATGTATGATCTTCCAGCGACGAAGGAAGGCATAGGCATGCCTGTTCTGCTGCACTGAAACATCCCAGACAAAGCCAAGTGAAAAGTCCTCCGATATTAACTGTACACTGTTCAGTGTTTCCTTTTTATTATTATTTCCGCAGTTCAACCTGGCTGTATGGGGTGGGAAAATTTCACACATTATGCTAGGTCTTGTATCTGTCTGTGCTGTCCAACGCTGTATATAGTAGGTGCCAGCGAGCCGAGGATAAATCACTTCCCAGCTAGCTTATTACATGAAATGAAGGAATTCATCATGGTGACAGTCGGCCGTTGCAAGGCGTTCATTGTGATCTATCTCTCAGAAATTGATTGATTCATTAACACACACACACACACACAGCTTCCCAAGCTGAGCCACACTGATGCTACATACAGTATGTTCAAAAGAACTGCAGTTCTGTCACCGTGGTTTTAGTCACCTAGTCACCTCTCTCTCTCTCTCTCTCTCTCTCTCTCTCTATTTTTTTTCCCTTGAAACACAATTTTCAGACTCTCAGACTCACTGTCATCTATATAGCTCTCTCTCTCTCTCACTGTCATCTATATAGCTCTCTCTCTCTCTCTCTCTCTCTCTCTCTCTCTCTCTCTCTCTCTCTCTCTCTCTCTCTCTCTCTCTCTCTCTCTCTCTCTCTCTCTCTCTCTCTCTCTCGGGCACCACGGCAACGCTGACAATCATGTTGTCGCTCAGCTCATTAACTGGGCGATGAGCAAACGCTTGTGGAACCTTCTTCTTACATCACCGGCATGAGTTATGGTATGACAGGCGGTTTTTTTCCTCCCAATGTGCTCTAACACCTGAAACCGTCAGACAACTTTGATCGGAAAGACAGGGGGGTCCTCAGTGCAGCGGACCTAATTATGATGTGTTTAATGATCGAAGCGCTGCCTCAATGGAGGTGGAATGCTCAAATATTGAGAAGACGCTTTGTACTTCAGACGGTCTCAATAAATCACCTATATGCTCAGATGAGATTAGCCATCTTTTTGTGATGGAACTTGGTCCGAAAGACAACACAACAACAGCAACACAAAGGCATGCTACATGCATAGCTATTTTATAATGGTTATCAAGGTAAAATAAAGGTAACCTTATTCTCTCTGACAACTCACAGTTGTTTGCGCTCCTCTCCTCTGATTGGCCAGTGTGTTATCCACATGGGTGTGTGTGCGTGCGTGTGTCCGTATATGTGTGTGTATGTGTGTGTGCACACACGTGTGTGTGTGTGTGTGTGTGTGTGTGTGTGTGTGTGTGTGTGTGTGTGTGTGTGTGTGTGTGTGTAACTAGGAAACAAGCAGACAGCAGTCCTTCTCTTTCCATTTCATTACATTAGTGACAAGCTTCCAATGGCTGGCATGCGTAACAATCTAAGCCAGTGATTTTAATTAAAAGCCATTCCAGATTCCACACCGATAGATTTGTGATTACAAAAAAAAATTTTCTTTCAAGTATTTCAACAGGGCTGACCCGTGCTCATGCTGTTAATCTCCTTAAATGAGAGCATTCACAGGGGGAGAAAAGTTTCAGCATGATTGACTGAAGAACTTTAGACAACTAACTGCCACGTCAGTGTACGACTTATGTAAGGGATTATGTATAGAACGCCATCGAACGTCATTATCGGGAAATAAGCCCCGACAGGGCGAACAGGATACCGACGCGAAGCGGAGGTGTCTTGCTTCGCCCTGAAGAGGCTTATTTTAGATAATGACCGGCCAGACTGACCCTGTAACACATCGTAACACATAACTCGTTCCTGAAAAGAGCTCTAGTTCACTCTGCCAGTGAACCAAAACAAGGAGACTATGTTGCAATTATTGTCCTTAATATCCACATTTTAAATGAATACATTTGGGAGCAGTTGGGTCGGCAGATAGGTTTTGTGTTGTTGAAATGGAATCTGCATCCATCAACCATTGCCAATAGCAGCTTCCCCATGAAAGAGACAGGAGACCTTTTAAACTCTGTTGTAGTTCTGGTTGTACTACACGCCTGGGTAAATGTATCCGAACGGATACCCATTCCTTTTTTCAGTTTGGGAACAGTGTCAGCTGTAAGAGTGGGCCAATAAGGGAGCTCATCCAGATGAGTGTCTGTGGATAAACAGAGGAATGTCACACTGTAACTGCTGGGGATTTACTCTCCGCTCGCCGCAATCAACCATCTGTTGCTGAGCCTTGAGAGTTACAGTCTAAATTGATTTGTGTGTGAGAAACAGCTGGCAGAAATAGTTATTGCATTTGCTTCCATTTAGTTTGCATGGGTGTTGACACACCAGTGCAATAATGTGAAAATTAATGTACAAATTACACTGTGATAAAATTAATCAAGATAAGAAATCTTGAAAAAAAATGAATAATAAAACGCCTTCCTCAAGCTGGGGTGTGAGCAAACCACCACCATTACATGAGATGCTATCTGGTCCTGTTCATGCTTCTGCTTCTCTATCGCTGTCTGAATGGCTTCATCATGAGTAAAAGGCTGCTTTCCTTTGTGCAGAATTCTGTGTCTACTGATAACGAAGGGTTATTACAAGATGTCCTTCAGCGGCAGTAAGCAGCGCAATCCACCCTGACACGCCATCCTCTCCCTCTTGTGTCCCAGCTCTCTTGCCCACATAATGGCATGCTCCCAGTAGGACACACTCCGGACTCCATATTTAGGAAACAAAGAAACGTGTCCCAACAACAGCGTCACCATGCGACGTTGGCGTTGAGGCAAAAGTCGCAATATTCGGCTCAGAACTCTTTGATTCTTTGATAAATCCCTGATTTAAACACAGTTTATCCATGTACATGTACGATAGAGCATGTAGGAGTACATCTTCCTAAAGCAACCACGCAGCCTTTGGATGTTGGGAGGACCTGTACTGGAAGCTGGCAATGTATCAAATGGAGGGAATGTGAACATGGTAGCTAGCTGGCTGCTTTTTGAGTCAACCATTGTTGTAGAACACTCTCACAAAGGCTCTTGCAGTTCTTTGGACAGAGCACTGTTTCCATTTACTGGGACATATAAGAAAGAAAATCCTATTACATTCTTAGTGCACTTTAACCTCAGCGATTCTGTTAGTATTCATCAAAAGTGTTTCTTTGAGGGCTCTCGTGGTGCAGTGACATGACAAGTCCCTTGTCACCACATCATCATTTGTCCGAGTTCACTTCCTGGAGTGATGGCCTCACCGCTGACCTCCTGGGGAACCGTAGACAGTGATTCAGCTGGAAAATGATTTAATGAGAGGAAAGGAGAATGAAAGAAAAAAATATATGAGAGAAGTTTTAGAAAAGAGAGGGTTTAGAATTTTAAAAAAAAATAGAAAACCAAGAAATATTCTGTACAAAAGCCATACATGATTGACATTACGGAGAACGTGTGCGCTTGCATGCCTGTACACGTGGGTACACTGTTTCACGGGCACATTTATAAAAGAGTGACATAATAGAGACGAGAGGAGCTGATGAGTCCCACTGCCCGATAGCAGCTCTCTCTCTCCCTCTCTTCTGACCTACCTTGAAGGGAGAGAGCGAGACTGAAAGAGAGAGAGGGAGAGATGGGCAGAGAGCATGAGAGAAAGAGAGAACATGAGAGAGGGGTAGAGAGGGAGAAAGGGGGAGTGCAACTATTAAAGTGGTTCAGAAAGATTTGACATTACTTCATTGCTTCTAGAGTGAGCCAGGAGACAATGGCTTATCATCCACACCAATGATGCTACAGTCATGACTCAGATGCTACAGGGTTACACAGGCAGAGGAGGGGGGACATGGACAAACGAGATAGCACACTGTCAATGCTGTCACTACCCGATCCGTTATCTCCTGCCGGATCCTCACTGCGCGTGTGCAATGGCCATTACTTACGGCTCCTTTACCACGCATCACTGACATGCAAAAAAATGTGGAGCTTTTTTTAATAGGTCTATATTTGCCTACTAAGGGAGTAGGCTATTCACAAATGTTATGCTTTTGTCTAAAATAAAGAGCGTATACACAAAGCCATCAACAAAGCCGGAAAATGTTCGCGTATTTCTTACAGCAGCTTTTATCCCTTTGGTGTCAGCTTCGGCTCTCTAGACTTGTGTGAGGATTTTTTTGGGGATTTTACAAACAGTAATATATGGATGCTCAGATGTTGTTAAGGTGAGCCTCTAACCACCTGGTGAGACACCAGGAAATTGTGGTTCATCTTGTATATTTTTGTAAATGTCAACATAAATTGGCTGATTAGAGATTTTAAATATTTTTTCCCTTGAAACACAATTTTCAGACTCTCAGACTCACTGTCATCTATATAGCTCTCTCTCTCTCTCTCTCTCTCTCTCTCTCTCTCTCTCTCTCTCTCTCTCTCTCTCTCTCTCTCTCTCTCTCTCTCTCTCTCTCTCTCTCTCTCTCTCGGCACGCAGCAGGGCTCTGACATTAGTATGCACACGGCCTGCAGTCACACCTTGATGTGCAGCCACATGATTTCACAGTCCACCCTGATGCCACAGATCATATTTATAGGCGTGCGTGCGGGGGCAAGATGGATGAGAAGGACTTGAAGAGCTTTTATTAGATTTTATATTTATTTATTTATTTATTTTGAAAGTTATTTACCAATTTTACTTAAAGCAGCTGATCCAGTTCAACCAAACCCAAAGATTGGGGAGATTACATTTTTTAGACGTGATTCTTTTGAATAATCTACATTGTACATCTATATAAATAATGAGGGGAATTTCATTCATCTTGTGGCAGGGTGAGATGAAATACACCTCTCCTCGCCTTGTCCCTTAAGTGTTTTTACAATTACATCCCTTTGTGTGTGTGTGTGTGTGTGTGTGTGTGTGTGTGTGTGAGAGAGAGCGTGACCTTGGGAATCAGCCAGGTATCAATTGAAACCTGACGTGATTCTAATCTTCATAATTAATGGGTGAAGGACCCCTTGTCCTTTATGATACTTCATCTCAGAAGAAATGAAGACGATGTTTCTGCTTCCTCATTCTGACACCGATCCTTTCATGACGGAGTCCTGGCCCCCTTTGTCTGAAGGAATGCCGCTACTACAGTATCAAAATCACTCTGTGTATCCACACCTTCCGGACAGAAAGGATGTCTTGCTGGGTCTGATTGAATAGCCCCGTGTCTGATTAGTCACGACAATGAGCAGCAGAAGTGGCTTTTTTTGTATGCTAGAGTTTGCTCTGTGAACATAGAGGCTACCTATCTTACCAAATTATCTCTCTTCTGTGACAAACTTCAAACTGAAACGGATCGCAGACAAGTGCCGCTCGGAGTGGACGAATCAAAGCTGCATGGTCATCTCTCAAGAAGGTGGGGTGACAAATTGAAGGGCTTGTTAACGATAAACTAGCCAATCATATTTTTGTAATGAATCATCTTCTCCTCGTATCTGGAGACAGTGCAGCCTTATTACCCATTTCGTTCACCACCGGCAGTAGAAATAGATGAGAATGACACTTGTGTTACCACATAAAAATGTTATCCCCGGCTTTAAAGCTTATCAAGCAGACAGTAATGACATTGAGTGAGTGAATTGTGTGTTGTGATGGATATCGCTGTGAGTAATATGACACCAAATTGAGTTCCAACCCTCATATTGGTCTGCTTGTGGACTCTGCAAATAACTCGGGTCCCTCTGTGCTCTCCCTCTGTGCTCTCCCTCTCTGTGCCTCTCTCTCTCTCTCTCTCTCTCTCTCTCTCTCTCTCTCTCTCTCTCTCTCTCTCTCTCTCTCTCTCTCTCTCTCTCTCTCTCTCTCTCTCTCTCTCTCTCTCTCTGCCATTTTTCATGGTTATGATTCATTCATACAGGTGGGGAAAGTCGTTTTGGGGGAGGAAACTCATATTGCCGCATCGTGACACATTACAAATGGCAGTATTGTCCGGTGGTCTCGGCAGCCTCCAGGGTCCCTGGGAGGATGCGCTGTGTACGCTGTGAGCCAAGCTCTATTTGCATCAGGACCCCCTCCTTCCCCCTATATCCCGGACCCCTACGCTTCCCGTCTCTAAGTACCCTCCTCACAAAGCCGTTGTGGAGGAGGATAATTAGGTTTAGTAGAGAAGAGGCAGCATTCAACACAGCAACAAATGACTCCTACACCCGATAGATCGACCGAGTTCCACACAATCCAAGGAATCAATGGGAATCACCGCAGTTAGGAATGTGGTGGAAACATCTACCATCCTGGCTTTTGGACAAGGGAGTTCTAAGGACTTTATTCTCCATGTTTACCGGTGGAGGCCAGGGGCTGGGCAGTTATCATGAAGGAATTTACCCTACCCATTAAAGTTGTCTTGTCATCTATCTATTGATCATTAGGAGGCAGTTTAGGCTCATACCTCTGCACCTTATTTTCTATTCACGGATAAATAGAGGCAATAGAAGCAATAGGTCTCATAGAAGCAATAGGTCTCACTATTGCAAGGTTGGGTCAGAAAAGGCTCTTTATGTCGGCTGTGCACCTTAATATATAGAGTGCACAGCGCTTGTGCTGTAAATGCCATCCCGGTATTACAGTTGGCTGTGTTATTTACAATCAAGAGGGACACATGAAGCATTTACCACATTGATTTCACTCGCAGTGTGTTGCTAATTGAGTAGCATTCAAAAGCTACTTTTTCACTGTGATCAATGTTCCACCATGAATATTATAACCTGTAACTAGGAACCATGACGTATATTGGTTTTCAAGTCAGAATACACATATGTGATCAATAAGAATTTCCTCTCGTCAACCTTTTCATAATAATATGGACAGAACACTTACCTATCGCGGTATTGTTCAAAGTGACACTTATTTTTGAGGGCCTGTGCCACTTTGTGTTGAATGGACCACAGCAATGCTGTGGTGTGTTTAATATGGTGTGGTGTGTTCAATGCTATAAATGTGTTTAAACCAGGATTAACTATACATTTTCTGCTGTCCTCCCTTCCTCCATGTGTTGTCACAATCTGTGTGCATGTATGTGTGTGTATGCGCACGTATGTTTGTGTGTGTGTGTGTGTGTGTGTGAGTGTGTGTGAGTGTGTGTGTGTGTGTGTGGGTGTGGGTGTGTGTGTGTGGGGCTGTGTGTCTTAAGTTTGCATGCCTATATAAAGTTCACATATAGGCGTCGGTATAGGCACCTGCTGCTTCAAATGCACCGCGAGCGCATTAGCTCCATCCACGCGGGGAAATGAAGGAATGCAAGCCTATTAACGTTCCTTGCATATGCTTCCCTGCAAAAGCACAGAGTGGGCTTGATTATTAACAGAGAAGCACCGCCTTTTCCCCTCATGCTCCACTCTGGGAGGAGGAGGAGGAGGAGGAGGGGGGACTCTCTCTTTTCTGTGTGCATGCATCCATAATTTGCAGCTAAGTGCTCATTGATGCATTATACATATTAGATAATGTATTGCGCCTCATCCGGGAGGACCCCGGGCCATGGCCGGTGTGAAAACGCCGCCGCCCCCCCCCCATCCCCCCCACACACACACCCATCCTCGCCTGGAGGAGCTGTGACTGTAGTGCCGATAGCCTGCGTGTTCTCCTTGTCACACTTCTGAGAACACTGACACGTCGTGATGGCGCTCGTGCCCCGGCCACAATTAATCCTTCACCTCCAGGAGTGAAAAGATGGGGGGAGGGGGGCGGGGGGCTAGTTCAGCACTGGAAGTCATTCCATCGCGCTCCTTCCATGGATCACGGCGTTCATTCAGAGGATCGGCATTTTCCACCAATAGCGCTCCGTTATTACATTTCAAAAAATGCAAGCGTTTTGTGATTTTTAAATGGACCATTTAGATGTTCATTCCTTAAGCCCGCCGCTCATTTCCGGGAGCACTGACGCGTGTCATATGGAGACTGAGGTCGGACTCCAGCGCCGGGTTCAAATACGGCATGCAGGGAATCAACATGGGATGCTTGCTCTCACAACCTCCCGTCCCGTCCCACTACACTCACACATACACACAAAATAGACAAAAGAAGACACTAAAACCTTGACGTGGCCAACTTAATCTAAATCTTGTGCTTCTAATTTAAATGGACAGTATTGTATATTCAGAATTATAACTGTAGTATTTCTGGTTTCCCTCTCTGTCAGAATAATGCCTTGTGAAATGGACACTCCTGAAATGGACAAATGGCCTCTCCCGTAACTCCATTTCCCACATTGAAGTTACATTTACATCGCAATACATCCTCTCACACTGCCAGATAAAGAAACTTTATATACCGTCTATATTTCAAATGACTGTATGAATTGTCGTTCAGGTTCAAGCTATATTTGCACCTGAAAAGGCACTGAAAAGGAATGAGGTTACATCCTTATGTTTACCATAAACCTTCCACTTTCTTCGGATTCATCTGTGGAAGCATACTTCCAATATCTAGTAGATCTGTGGGTTTCTTCACTGATTTTGATAAAAGGAAAAAGAAAGTAAACATAAAAATGAAACCGACAACATTTCACTATCAATAGTCATCCAGAGAGTAAGGGGATTAAAACTGATAGACATTTAGGTGATGAGGGACGGTTGATCATCAGCCTTCTCTCGCTCTCCCTAAGCTGGGGAACGGACCCTATGTTGATATAAAGCAATGACATGGAGCTATATGGCTTTTTATAGACATATATATATACACATACAAACCACACGTATATACCATATGCATACACATCCCACATCGGGGCCTTCCAGAGGCCGGATTAGCCTTTTAAATTGGGTTCGTCACGCATTCCTCGTGGAGGGGAGTAATTTCATGGTGCTGAACTGGTATTGATGGAGCCTGAGTAAATGAGGCACGCAGCAATCGTTAACTTTAATAACCATAAAGATGTGGCCATCACAGTCATACCGGCCTCTCAGAGGAAAGCAATACAGGTGATTAAGAATCGACCTGGGTCCAAACAGGCCTCGGCCCTCTCAATCCTCCCTAATGGAATTACCAGTTAAACATGTCAAGACCATTACCAACAATAGAGCCGTTTGCGTTTCTGTTTTTATATTTGTAGTTAAATGCAGCTTAACTGCATAGCTCCAGCAGAGAGTGTTACCCCCACGGATGACAAGGTCCATTAAATGTCCTCATCGCTCTCATTCGGAAGAGCTATAGCTGACATAAATACACATATGTTTTGCAGCCTTTCACAGCTTAGGAGCAGAGTAGTCTTTAGCAATACATCAAACTTTATCAAAAAAACAAACACAAGCAAACAAACCCACCACCTGTCGTCAGGGCAGTTGCTAGGAATTCTGGGCCCCCTGAAGGAATATTGGTGTGGGCCCCTCTACCGCATTCATTGCCACCTTAATATAAATGTTCTTGTTTTTCAGTGTTCTTGACGGTGCCTGGTGTAATACCCAATTTGTTTCCTTTTTTACATTTAACGACTTAACAAGTCGACTTAACGAGTATTATTATGTAAATTATGTAATATTAATTGTCTTATTCTCATTTACCTGATTTGCAACACGTTATTACACCTCTGATTGCAAATACATTTTCAATTAACCACTCAACAAATAGGTGTGGGTATTTTATTGTATTTAACAATCAAGCACTGATATGCAAAAAACAAAGTGTCCTGGCTCAAGATAGTCCACAGGTAAATATGTAGCATTTAACTTAAATTTGCAAGTGAAACAAAGAGCACATGGAATACGTTGTTGTAAAACAAATATCAAAAACAACAACAAGCCTCATCTAATCTCAATTAAAGTTTAAATTGGATTGTTTGTTCACTGTAAATCTCATCGCTCACTCACTTCCGATGAGGAAGAACCATGGGAAGACCCAGGCACGTGCACACATAGGGCCCTAGGGGTGCTTGAGCCCCTGCCCTTTTTGCCTCGTATTAAAAAAGTGCCCTCTGAGTGTTCTTCAACAATCGCGCCCGCAAAAGTGCTCGTCCGCGATCGAACGCCCCCCGTCAACAATCGCGCCCGCAATAGCGCTCGTCCGCGATCCAACCCCCCCCCCCCCCCCCGCCCCCCCGTCAACAATTCGGCACCTGCCCCTCAAGACTCCTGCGCACGTCCCTGGGAAGAACGAACCGCGGTGTGGACCAAACCATTTTTTAAGAAGGGGCCAAGGGGATTATTGAAATTATTAAAATTAGAATATTGTATGATTTGTGGCTTTGTTTTAATTCGGATTCATTCATATGAATATATATTAGTTCAGTGTATGCATAATCATTTTTTCATAGAGGCTGTGTGTGGGCCCTTATAATTGTCATAACCTTTCCCCCCTATATGACGGCGCTGCCTGTCGTACCAAGGCGGTGGGTTTGTGAAACCTCTGGTGTGCAGGGTCAGTAGTTCCAACTTCCTGTCAATCATTATGAGCAGTGGTAAATCCCATGGTCCATAGTTCTCATCCTACTCATCTCTCAGACAACTCTCTCTCTCCCTCTCTCTCCATTGCAACCGTGATGCCTTGCTGTTGTTTGTCCGACCCCCCCTTGCCCCAATATAGTGGCAGCCTCTGTCTAGGGGAATAAAGGCAGCAGATCCAGGCAACTGCCGGGTCAAGGCCACCCCACCCTCGCAGGCATACCGGAGTAGAAGCTGCTAATAACTTAGTAAATGGGGAATCAACCTCAGAGTCATGACTCTGAGGTTGATTCTGAGGCAGCTTGCAATAGTACAATGAGGTTAGGTGAACCAAGAAGAAACCAAGTGTAAGAAATGCTTATTGCGTAAAAAGAAAAATGATGGTTCAGATGCAGGCTAGTATTGTTCAGTGCGATACACTTATTTCCACAGTTGGCTTTACAGAGTTATCCTATCAGGTTGAAACGCAAAACACAAGGCATAAAAAGGAGGTGACGCAGTGCATGTGGCCCAAATGACAAACATGGAAAATGTTCTAAAAATTATTGTTAGCTGGTTTTGCGACAATCGACAGTCTTGGGTTGAAAAGCAAGCCTGTTATCTTGCCTCAGCAGCTCTTGCGCAATTGCAATGGAATAATATATATATATATATATATATATATATATATAAATATAATGATGCAACGTGAGGTGCTCTTTACTCCGCTCTGTTCACCTCCCATTAACACGGGTGGGTGAGCCAGGCAGACCGTGGCCTATCAAGTATCTAAATGGAATTATTGTTCGAGCACTCCGTCTGCGCACATGGCCTCTCCCTTCCTCCAGTAGCCACGTGCAGAGTGCCTGCGCCGCGGATAAGGAGAGAGACATGCCTGTAATACACTCACACGGCGATGACGGCCAAGCAGGCAGAAATACATACGGCGCTGCTGTCACCCCGCACTCTTCTCGCTACTTCACAAGTCTGCTATATAGTGCAGGAGGCGCGACGCTAAGGGCATAAGTACCGCTGAAGCGGCATTAGGCCCTGGCAGTGCTCCATCCGGGAGTAACAATGGCTTCAGGACACACACACACTCACTCACACACAAGGACACACACACACACACACACACACACACACTCGCTCCCTCACACACACACACAGCCACTAAGAGTCATTATTTTGGTTGTTACATTTCCTGTGGTTAGCGTGTGACCTTGTGTTACCGTTTGACCACGAGGACGCTCCATGGGCCGCGTCAGGACAGTGTGGCTTTTGATGAATAATGGAGGCCCTATCAGTTGCAAAGTCGTTAAAATAAAAAAAAACATAACACTCTCACCACCAGCTGTAAAACTCATCCATTTGGAGTCCACACTCAGTGAAGCCTTTTAGCATGTTGAAACGCTGCCCTGAGTAGACTGGGTGCATTCCTGAAGTCCCCCCATTGATGTTTAAGTAATGCTTAGCTAAATTCAGATGATGGGCTTCATTAAACATACATGCAAACGGGGACAAATGGCTTGCATCCTCTTTGATAGCCCTCCCTCTTGAAAGAATACTTTAATGTTTTCCTTTTAAACTTGAATCTACTGTCAGGGATGCTGATTAGTGTCCCATGGTGTCACATAGGACTCAATAAGACAAACAGAATAGAGCTGGTTTTCATTGCTGAGATGAATGACAGCTTTACAATCAAGTGGTGTTTCATGACGTGCAGCAATGGGCAAACAAAAAGGCTGCTTCTATAATGGATGAATTCAGGGCACAAAAAGAATTGTTAGAAAAAGCAATTGAACTCGATTAAGTTCCAGTCAAAGTGGGAGTTTGAGTGAGTGAGTTTGGCAAACTTAAATAAAGAGTACAAAGCTGCTTTGTTTAACACTTTACATGATTTCTGTAGAGATTATCTTGGTTTAGATAAAATCCTGTTCGCAATGTGGAAAGCATATTTGTGAAGCCTTTTTAGAAACAAAAAATCATTAACAATGGGGGGCTGAATGTGTCCTCAAAAGGCCTGACATGTCATCTCTAACAAAACGACTGGGACTGTATATCTTGATGGGCTAGAGAACAGTTCCAAGAAGAGTCATGGAGAGAAACAGAAAGAGACAACTAAGAGGGGAGGGAAGAATGCATAGAAAAGATGGGCTTAGCGAGTCTGTCTCCTGAAGAAATCAGGCATTCGAGTATGCAGGCTAAGGCGACTTGTTTTCACCTGAGTGCCCACTGATTAAGTTGTTTCCAAGAGGAGGAGGAGAAATACATGAGAGGGTTCTCGGCTTTTCTGGCGTCCCTGCTAGTGTCCTTCCCGAGCCATGTGCTGGGCTGAAACGACGCAAACTCCTTTGGAAAGATGGAGAAAAATAGCGACGGTGGGAAAAAAACAGGACAGAGGACAGAAGGTGACTGAAATGACAACACGCAAGGAATGAGTGTTCATCTCGGTGTCACAAAAACTTGCCAGATGCAGTGAGACCAGAAGGCGGCAGGCTGTTCTTTGTCATTCAAGAGGATGAAAGCAGAAAGTCCTGCGCTCCTTCCTCGGGGTTCTGCTGGGAGTGCGCTTGCTGCGCTGCAGAACACTCGTCACGGTGACCTTGTGTTATTGGGACAATGCAGCTTTTAGGGGTTGGTTGTTTTTAAACCGTGAGGGTGTATTTGCATTCCTACAAACATCTTTGTGGAGCAAACTACAACCCTGGCACTGCAGCAAAATGATGGTTACTATATTCTGAATGTCATCACAAACAAAACTGTGACAAAGCGGATGTCCCAGGCCTCATTTCCGAACTAATCTACTAATTCCCCCACTTGATTCGTCCTGTATCCATTTCGCAGTTGTTGTTGCCTTTTTGTTAGAAAGCTCCCACCCTCATTAACAACTTTTGATTGGCCGATGTGCTAAGCTGTAAACAACAGGGGCATTGATTTCTTCAGACATAATCACCTCATCCAGTCGTGTAATGGCTGCTGTCAGTGTGGGCAGCCGGGAGAAAAATGGGCAGCCGACGGTCCCGTCGTTGCCCTTCACCTCCCCTCATCAAAGGCCAGAGTGCACCGCCACCCACTCTATCTCTGTGGGTTGGTTTAACCCTTTTAGCCAGCCGACAGGCCCTAAGTACTCTATCCATCACAACCTGCACACACGTCACAAGTCATTTACAGTCGCGCATCACAGCCACATAAACAATTACAGTGTACCTGAGGGTCGGCGAGCGTGCACATGCACACACACACACACACACACACACACAAGAATAGATACACATGGCCCTCTCCCCCCACCCCCCACACACACAAATGCAAACACACATATCCAAACAAACGCATACCCAACCCTATGTGTAAATAAAAACAAATTTCCAGTGGCTGCAGCCTAGTGGTTTATACTTAATGTATCATGACAGACACATTACCATCGACATATCTCTACTAATGTACAAGCTAGTACGACAACTAACACAGACACACAAATACGAAACAAAATGGCCAAGCGTCAACTCTCATTCAAAACTGCGAGCCATTTTCACATTTAATAGATGTTGTCTGAGTGGCCATTGGTCCTCTTAGTGTCTGTCTTGGCAGGCTCAGCTGAGCTATAGAGAAGAGGTCTGGTCCAATAGGTTCACATTCATTTACCAGATGGCACTGGGTGATTGGCCAATAGCATACACTTGGCCCACAGTGAACCATTGCTTATTGATTAAACCTGTATCCACGAAGTCTGCCAGCATGCATGCACATGCCAATGTGCAAGAAGGTAGAGACATGGGAAATGTGTTGGTTTCTTAATGCGAGCTGTTCATTGGCCCTGTCCCATTCAAGCTGTTGATTCATTGGTTCACACTTTTTAACTCATAGCTCAGTAGTCTCAGCAGTTTTGAATATAACAAACATTAAGGGTCATTATTGTATGTCTTAAAAAGCTGGCTCACTGCTGCAATAAATTATACACCATATATGACGCGATAGATAAATAAAACACTGGTCATATTAAAGTCCACAGCTCCTACCTCATCAAATATCAATATCTTATCCACATGTGGAAACAACAGAACATAACATAAACAACAGAACATAAATAAAAAAAAGGGTAACACTTTACAATAACCATAGTTTATAAATGGTAAATAGACCATTTATAAATGGTTAATAGACCATTTATAAATGGTTAACAGCTTATAGACCAATTATAATGGTAAATAGACCATTTATAAATGGTTAAATAGACCATTTATAATAGGTAAACAGATAGTTTACTAAGTTTACTAATGTTTAATCATCATTTATAAACAGCAAGACCAATCATAAATGGTAAATAGACCATTTATTAATATTTAACTATCATTATAAATGGTCTATTAACCATTTATAAATGGTCTATTTACCATTTATAAACTATGGTTATTGTAAAGTGTTACCAAAAAAAGCTCACCATTTAACACCCGACCAAAACATAAAGGAGTTACATTACACTAGACGACTGTGGTTGCATCCTTAACAAGGCTAAAAGAGTTTAAATTATATCAATCATATCAATCATTATAGTGCAGACCTACTGAGCAACCTTAACTCAAGCATCAGACAACAAACCACAGGTCTATGTGGTGGATAAAGAAGCTGTTGGTAAAATATTTACCAACAGCTTCCCAGGCGCTGCACTGCGGATGCCCCGGGTGTGCCTGTGTGCCCCCATGTGTGTGGACCTCTGACAAGGTCACTGCTCTTTGTGTGTATGTGTTCACCGGCTCCTTGTTGGGTCAAAAGCAGAGAAAGAATTTCCCCCAAAAAGGGACAATAAAGGATAACTAACTAACTTTACAGAGCGTAGACAGAGTGCGATGTCTGGGATTTTAGCGCACCTTTCTTTTCTTTTTCACCAATATTTTCCCAGCCTGCTCTTGGCCTCTTCCTGCCCAGAAATATTACAACAACAGTCGTTCAAGAGTCACGTTAACACTTCACGACAGCAGCGTCCAGCAGGACTGCAAATGTTTGCCTTTTAATCCTCCGCTGCCTTTGGTCTGGCCTCCATCGACAGTGACGAGAATGGAGGAAGAGTGTGGCCAAACTTGTTTGGTGCCTATAGGGAGTACACTTCCCTATTTAATAACCCAGGCTTTTCAAAAAAATGTATATAAAACAACACAGGGCGGGAAACACATTCATCTTTTTGTCACATCGATTCAAGACATTGAGTTGGCATTCAGTTCTGGGAGTTTTTTCTTCAAAATAAGATTGAGCGAATCTCCAGGCATTTTTACCTATTTCCTGCACTCAATCCTTCTTGGACAGGATCTATGTTCAATGCTCTTCCTGTTAATCTTTTCTTTCTCTCTTTCTGTCTTTCTCCCTGTCTTTCTTTAGTCTAATCTCCCAGTCTCCGCTGCCTCCTGCCCTCGCCACCTCTCCCTCCTCGTCTCGTCTCCCTCCTTTCTCCTTACTCTCGCCTTGCGTTGCGTGTGCACTGCGATGAACTCAGGAGGTTTAATTGTTGGACGGGGGCGTGCGTTGCAGTGGCTGTCAGCGGAAGATAAAGAGCCTCGTCCTGTGGCGTGAGGCAGGGGAAGAGCAGTGATGGAGGGCCGCTCCCCTGCAGCTCCGCTGGCTGCGTTAGCCCTGCGCTTTATAACTGTGAAGGGCCACTTCCAGTGGCTCCCCCATTACTCACCGCCTTGGCCAGGTCCACGACAGCCAGACACACCCTGTTCTCCTTCGCATTCTCTCTCTCCCTCTCTCCCTCCCTATCTCCCTCTCTCCGGCTTTCGCTTTCGTTTTAAAAAAAGGCCCTGTAGCTTCATCTCCCACCCGTCCCCAGGGCAACCATCCCCATTGTTATGGTGACCTAGTGGAGGCCCTAGAACATCCTGACTCCTCTCTTTACCGCAGAGAAAATTATCTCTGACATGTGCCATTTTCACTGCGGGACCTATTGTGCAGCATTTGCTGTGACGGATGTCCACATACTGTGGCAGTTTGCTTCAGTCACATGACTGTTGCAGTAATAACTGCCATTGGACCGAATTCCTTGGCTATACCCAAGACATTCCTATACACCAAGTGAATCATATTAATGCCATTTGCAAAGCAGCGAGGAGGCGTCAGAATGTGGGCTGGTTCTTAGGCAGTGGGGACAGGCAGTGCGGAGGGAAAGGCAATTAAATGTAATAATGGAGATCCCTCCTGGGGCAGATCCACACACACGTGAAGAGAAGATCCCTGAGAGACGTATTTGCAGCGTGCGTTGTGTTTAAGGATTTTCAGAACATTCCTGGGAAAAAGATCTATATATCAAAGAGGAGAACCAAATTGCTGTTGACAGTTGTTTAATTTCCTCTCAAAATCGGTTGACCGAGAACGATGACAACGCTGTTGTAGACTCGTGATGTAAGTTTTAACATTCAGCGTTTGAAAAGAAATGCTGTTTCTCTGTATAGTCTGTCACCTGATCATTTTAACTCCCTGATGTTGACAATGTTTTTGTGTTCTCTCTCTTTCCTGCAGAGGGAGGGACTTGTGAGGTGATCGCAGCCCATCGGTGCTGTAACAAGAACCGCATCGAAGAGCGCTCCCAGACCGTCAAGTGCTCCTGTTTGCCGGGAAAAGTGGCCGGAACGACACGCAACAAGCCCTCATGCGTGGATGGTGAGATAGCTTCACGTGTCTTCTAATGTGTCGTGCTGTGTTGTGTCGGTCGGAACATGTGTCCCTCAACCAGTTACTAGATGCTGGGTGAAGGTTTGAGGAGCCTACCAGATTAATTATTTATTTTCAGTTTTCACCGTTTTTACATAAGAGATGCACCTAACACCTAACATAACGCACATTAAACAAAAGTTAGTGTTAGAAATAAAACCAAAACAGATGAGAAACTTATGTTGTTGAAAGTTGGACACTGATTGGACATGCTGGCCTAAGAAACTTCTTCTGACAACAGCCAGCTACCAGTATTGGGTAAGGTACAATGGCCCGACGTTATTGTTTGTTGGTGTTTGTTGAGCCAGTGTGAAACACCGTCAGGTTTAGAGGTTTGAGGGGTTAGAGTTAGCATTCAGGGTTTGGTCAGAGGTTAAGGTAAGGGGTTAGATGCAGAGGTTAGGTTAGGGTTGGGGGTTTAGAGTTAGACATTAATTGGGGTTAGGGGTTAGGGTTAGGGGTTTGTCCTTCATGTGGCATGTCTACATGGAAGGTCAACAAGCTAGTTTATTTGTTCTGATTATTGTTAATGTTCCACCTGGTGATACATTAGGAGAGGCCTTTTATTTGTATCACGTGTCAATCGTTTTGGGGCAATATTTTCTGTCACAGGATATTTT
>NC_140272.1:13675849-13760849 GCF_964030765.1 Micromesistius poutassou
TGTGATAGCTGCATACGGAAATGTTCATTAAAGTATAGTATAGGTAAAAATCTTTCACCAGCTCCTTAATCGTGCGCTTGTTGTGTCGTTGAGATGGAGTAACAAGAGTTATTCTGGATAACATAGGAAATAGCACACTGTGTCATGACCAGTGCTGGCAGGCCAACCCAGACTAGACCACTGTACCCAGGAAATGAAACAAAAAAAAGGCTTTTAATAAAGAATCACAGGTCCATGAACTGGCAGAATAAACACAAACAACGAGAGAACCACACGGACCCACAAGGATGAAGGGGCATGAGAAATAAAACAAACCAACAAGGGTACAAATGAAGTGAACTTGTATATATATGGGGAGAGACTGATCGGGGAATGAGGTGCATGTGTGACAAGGATAAACAGATGAGGGGAATGAAGTGATTGCAGGCAGGATATGTGAAGTGAGGGGATACATCTGGGGCCTCATGTACAAAGCTTGCTTACACACAAAAAAGCTGCGTAAGCAACTTCTCACACAAACGTTTGGATGTACAAAGACTGACTTGACATGAGAAAGTGCGGTTCTCCACGCAAACTAAATGCCTGGCTTACGCACATTTCTGCTGCATTTTGTCAGCACATAGAGGCAAATCAGCGCAACAACATAAGGCCTACGCGATCACGAGTCATTAAGTAATATTGCAATATGAGGCTAGTTCAAAGTGGATTTGAACTAGCCTCATATTGGATGGGTGGATGTGTGGATGCATGAACTTAAATGCACTACAATCATGCGTTATTGTTGTCGAGACGCATAATGTGACACTCAGTGTGTTTACATGTCACTCAAGAAAGTCGATTTATTGGCTTAGTCCAACTATGATTGGATTACTAAGATGCATGTATACACCTTAGTCGAGCTATACTCGAATCGAATTGGCTTACTCATAGTCGAGTTAAGACCCCTAGATAATGCGATTCATAGTCGAGCTAAGCGTGCATGTAGCCAATCGAATTGGCTTATGCGTTGATTTGCGTTCTGCGCATGCTCGAGACCTTTTCCCGGGGCCGTGAGCCGGAAGTAGAAGGCGACGATAGTCTTGTTGTTGTTGTCGCCGCCGTCGGATAAGGGATAACGAGAAACGGCGCAGAGGATGGAGGAAGCTGGAGGAAGATGGAGGAAGCCGGTGAATGTAGTTACCCCCTTTAATAATTGTGTCCCGGCCGCGGGAGCGCGCATGGCATGCATTCATTAAAGGTGGAAGCACACGGACACTACGCTTCCATTTCACCCAAGGCTGAATTAAAAGTACATGTTTTCTAAATGTGGGTCATCAACGAGGTTGTAAAGTAGTAACTTCGGGCACATCTGTCAAAATAAATGTTTTTTTCTCCCACCGTGTTTACGATCTTTATTCATTCCTTGCGATGCGGCGGGGAATGCCGTATACGGACGGGCGGCGGAGGGGCTGCTCCGGTGGGAGAGAGATGTTTTCAGTAGAGAGCTGTCAACTAACTTTGGGTCGGCGATTTATTTAAAAAGCTGGCGCAGATGGAGAAGATGGAGGAAGCCAGTGTCGTGCCAATGTAGTTACCCCCTATAAGGAGTGTATCATCATCAACGTGCATTCAGTACACACTATGCTTCGATTTAACCCAATGCTGAATTAAAAGTCCATGTTTTTCTAAATGTTGCTCATCAACGAGGTTGTAAAATAACTACAATCTTTATTCATTCATTGCGCCGCGGCCGAACTGACGGGGGTATTCTCTGATATTATGAATCTTCCACAACAAGTAAAGACTCCTAGTCGGGTTTATCTCGCCCATGGGCAAAAGGAATTGGGGGAAATTAACTTTGGCTTTGACTCTCTGAAGTCCAGATTGAAACGCGACATGGAGGAGAAAGCGATGTTTCAGCAGACAGCTGTCAGTTCACTTCTGGTCCATATCATTTCTCCGACGCTCCATTGTTCCGACCTCTCGGTCATATGCGGACTGCTCCGCCGGCAGAGCAGCCGGAGGAGTCGGCATACGACCGAGAGGTCGGAACAATGGAGCGTCGGAGAAATGATATATAGGCCTACCCGAAATGAACTGACAGCTGTCTGCTGAAACATTACTTTCTCGAATGAGTTTGTTGTTGCTGGTGACGTAAAGAGGTCAACCGGTGGCTCTATTACCACTAGTTGAAATGGGCACAGCGCCACCTATCGTACCGGGGCATGACACGCTTCGGCCAATGAATCGATTTACTCACCGCCATGTATAGGCGGACAATTGCAGTTGTCCAATTGAGGAGCATAATCGAGCTATGGCTTTAATCGAATTAAGCTGTGCATGTAAACGTACTGAGTGTTAGGCTAAACTTAAACAGACCCATAAAACTAAATTGTCAATATTGGAATTAAAAGGAAATTAAAAGGAAGCCCCAGCAATATTAATTTCAGTGATGGCTTGTTTATTAAACGTTACATATTTTCCAGACCATGCATGACATCTGGGATAATTGATCTCTCTTCACGCATTTGTTGTGAATTTCTTGACTGCAATATTATTATGTGATGTTGAGTGGAGTAAGCACAAGCTATTGTTACTTAAAATCAATCCATCAATGAACCAGTCGGCCAATTTCGAATTATGTTGGGTGAAACCTTGGGTGTATGGGAACAACCTATCGTCAGCATGCATCCAAATAAATGATAATATAAAAGCATGTGCAAAATGTGGCTATAATTGGTGTGTGTGTGTGTGTGTGTGTGCAGTGTTGGCCTTGTTAGAAGATATTGCAAATGGTCGCATTCAAAATTAACGGGTGTTCATTGTGACTATTATGATTTTTTGGCTCATGTTGATGACTGGCTTATCAGCCGATTCGGATTCCCAAGAGCTATCCTCTTGGAACTATGCATTTCTCTACTAATTAGCATATTAAATGAGGGAGGAGACTGGGCGGAGAGTCGGGCTCGTGCATGTGCGCTCAATTTCACGTTAATTGGGATGTACAAAGAGAATCTGCGTGAAATCGTGCTTACGCAAGGATTGAGGGATTTGGCGTCCGCAAAGTCTGGGGTGTCATGAATTTCTGCGTGTGGGGTTAGTCTCCTGAGTGATGTGCATTTATGTGTCGCTGAAAAAGTCCAAATTATTATGTCATATTGAATACTAAAGGTTATGGAATTATATTTTTGTGCTTATTTCGAACTTGAACCGTGCTGGCACCACATCTAGATGGGGGTAAAAAGCATGAGGAAGAGGCAAGATTTGAACCCCAGGCGCTGGCGTTCGGGTCTTATACTAATCCACTACGCCACTGCTGCTACCTCTGAACAATTGAAAACATATGCTATACATTTCTTACATTGGGTGTATTTAAAGTGAATTCCCTAAATTATAGAATAAAGGAGGTTGAACGTTGCTTTTGCATTTTGAAATCATCATCACTCTATTGGGATTAATGGCCGAACAATTCGGCATTTTAGTTATTTTTTAGACAATATGCAGAATCTTTACACCTACGATCGGCTGTTTTTTTTCTGCCTCCCTAGCCTTATTATGTTTAACTGTGTTGCCCCTAGCTATTATCTGATTCTTGAACTCCTCATAGGAGTTCATTATGTCTATCTGTTCCTCTTGAGTGAAATATACTGCTCTTGATCTATCCATTTTGTAAAGGTGAGTAAAATGACGTGACAAATTCACTCGCAAGTGAGCTTTGTGGTACCATTTAACTCTTATTGCGAGTTGCGTATTGTCGATCCAGATTTTCCAAAGAAAGCCTGGGTATGTTCAGCAAGGTTTGTAGTATACCCCACTGGTGTGCATTTTACATCACCAATAGACATTTTATAACAATGTCAAGATGTTTCATGCTGTATTACTACCGTGATTATATTCGTAACATTTGACCTGCAGATCAGTTTCTCTTTTGTTACTTTTGTGTGGCGGTGCAACGTCAGCTACATGGCAGATACCGGACATTTCTTAATGAGGTGTGGCATTTATTCCATTATTTATAGGCATGAACCCAAAAAATTGTTATGCATATAGAAATATACTGGAACGCAAAATACAAATAAGTAAATTCATTATCTCATGAAAGAACAATTTGGATTATATTTTTATCGTCAAGATGTGGAAAATATGGACAAGTAATGTATTGTTGTGAGGAAAATTAAGGTCAGATACACACAAGGCCAGCTAGTTCTTCATTGTAGAGACGCTGCCGTGGCCATTATCAATGAGCTTATCAAAGCTGTCTGTTGTCTATGGCCCAGAGATGAATGCAGAATAATGACAGTCTGCACCTGACATTGGGTTCTGGGGTTTTGATCTCCATCCCTCACTAATCTGCTTCATCTGCGTGTGGCTCCTGCAAACCTTCCACTACTTTACTATGGCCACTGCATAAAGCATGCACTTGTCTTGATCCAAGCAGCATTTAAACCCAGCTTGCGTGTGACTGGGAGTGAAATGTGTAACTAAACTGCTTAGTGAGTGATGTTTTAGGAATGAAGTAAATCTGTAAAAAGGGCCTTTTAGGATTTCTAAAGGCTTGCATGAATGGAAGGACTGGCTGGACTGATTCATTCATCAATCAATTTGTTTTGGATGAGACATGACAGAGTGTAAATAGCCTCGGGAAGACCAGCCCGTCGTGGCACAATATCTAACAATACAAAAGGAGGAGGATTTCAATGGAGACATGTCAAGTAATAAAGAGGACGATACTGTTGCCATGCAGTGGGGCTCCTTCTGTTTTCAACGCTGGTGATCACCGCTCGACCAGATTACAAAATGAGAACTCCTATTCATTGGGGCCAGAGGCCATGAATTCTCCTTCTGTCAAGGTGTTCAAACAATGCACCACCTGCTATGGACTTGCCATGAAGTTCAATGCATCATACATCCTGCTCGCTCTCGTGTTGACAGATACACATGGGGAAGAGCTGTCTTTTCATGCTTCCCAATCAAATCCCACTGTTTGTGGTTTGTCCACCAGAGTCAACTTGCTACTGGGGCTAATATCTTCAATCAAAGACGTTTTCCTGTTTGTTCTCCGCTCTGCATTACAAAGCTTTGCTTGTCATGTTTTTTGGGGTGGGTAGGGGAGTGGGGGGGTGGTGGGTGATCTCAGACCATCTGTCATCTTTGAAAGGAATAATTGGATATTTTTCATGGAGATACCGTGTGCATTTTAAACCACATTGTGTTTGAGACTTAATTGACAGGGCAGTGAAGACAAAGGTTTGAAAGAGAGAAGGAAGCGTAGGAAGTGAACCTTGGTGTTATACCTGTGTGGTCAGCGCACTAGCAGTTGAATAAAAAAGGACACCACAGACGTACTTACTGGGTCGAAGCATATTTGAAATGTGGTTACGGTCATTGTACTGGATGAATTACGAAGCCTCTGAATAGCTGTGGTCATTCTCCACATGGAATGATGGTGGAAAAGCAGTCCAGAGCCTGACGTCCTTGTCCCTGCTCTTGACACATCGAGAGAGAACGAGCAAGAGAGAGAGAGAGCGGGAACAGGAGGAGAAAAGGATAGAGAGTCAGTCGAGTCTCTGATAGTCATGGGAAGGTTATGCCCTCTCTGTGTTGACGACGGGTGTGGGAGTAGTTACGGTGTGACATCTGAGTGTTGGAGGTCAGTGGTTCACCAGGGAGGGAAGCGTGGATCTAAGCCCAGCGATGGCTCTCCTCCAGCGGGCAAGGTCGACACCAAATGCCCTGGGCCTTGGTTTGCAGAATCTTTTGTGCAATCAAATCCCTTTGAGCTCACAGACCTCAATGAAGAAGACTGTCAGCCTTGTGACGTAATGGAAAAGGTGGAGAGTGGTGAGCGTGAGCGGTGCTGGGCAAAAAGTTCAGATTGAATTTAAGTGTGATTAATCATGATAACTACGCTGTTGAATATAATAGCTCTGGGCTGCTTCATGCTGGTTATTGTCAGTATAAAAGAAAGGATGTTTGATCTAATCTGGTAGAAAGATTTAGCTATCAGACAGACTGTAGACTTTCCAGATATGTTCTGACGGGCAGCGGTGCATTTGAATGAGATAGTATATTGCATGGAAGCTGTTTAGCATTTTTGTCATACTTCACGAGTTATATGCTCCCTTGATATAAATAATCAAGGCGACATGAGTGGAATATTAATATAAGCTTTGGGGAAATTGTGAAGCAGTGTAAATATTTTCCATCTTTCATGCAACACAAGCTCTCGTGCATCAGCAGCTCTTTTGAGGCCGCTTCTTTTAATCTTCACTTCCACATGTTGGCTTCCACTTTGTTATGCACCCCTTTTCTCTCCTTTCCCATTTCATTTTCCACAGATTTCTTTTTTTTTTCCTCTCCTCAATGTGGGTCGGTCGGTATCACAGGTATTACTTTGCCATTTTCAATTTTGAGTGGATTCTCCCATCACATTGTTGAATACAAATGGTCCGTGGCGGGATTCCGCCATGCAGAATACAGAGCTCCCCTCTCCAATGGCTCCCCGCAAATCTCTGCAGTACCGCAGTCAGGGCGATGAAAGAAAGGACATCTGTACGGTGGGTTGTTGAGGTTCTGGTGGTGGTGGAGGTGGCGGTGTGCTCTTCCAGCACAGCGTATTGCTTGAATGGATCTGATCAGATCCTCTGTCCCCAAGCAGCCCGCTGCAATTTGACAAGGGCCGCCGCTTCGTCCCAGCGGTTGCGCTCGCAAAGTAGCGCGCGGCAAGAAAAGAAGTCTGCAGCACGCTGAAGCTCAATGTGATTAAAGATCTACCAGGAGATTGGTTCACATTTTAATATGTTAGAGGAGAGGTGGAAGTGCCGGTGGGATTGGGATTAGTAGAAGAATGCTAGGTTTTAATGTTCAATGTAATGATTTCCCTTTTCCACTTTTTACTTCAGTTGTGCTACAGTTTTTCTATAATGTGAATTCTGCACCTCAATAGCAGCAACACATTTAACACAGTGTGTGTGTGTGTGTGTTACATTCAGTGCGGCGAGAGAATGCCCTTTTAACCTCTTTCGGGTAACACTTTACAATAAGGTACACAAAAACGTAGGTAGTTACTGAGGAACAAATGAGTAACGAATGAGGAACGAATGATGAACGACCAGGGCCCTAACTGGGGCCCTAAAGTGACAGTTACTCAGAAACTACTGAGGAGTTACTGGTAAACAGACTAGGGGATACTGTATTAATTAATCATTCTGTGAAATAGCAAACTGACCAATTGATTATGATCAATTGATTACTTTAAACCTGCCGCCCTTGGTTTCAAGCGCTGTCGAGGGCTGGCTTGGGTCCCACACTGGATCGACTGGTAGAGCTGGATCTGACTGATGATGAGTTGTTACTCTTTCGCGATCCATTCGTTCACCAGTAGTTAAGCTTTATGAATCATTTGTTTACCATTAGTGAAGCTTTATGTGTACCTTCATGTAAAGTAATGCATCATACTGAGTTGTTACTCTTTCGCGAACCATTCGTTCACCAGTAGTTAAGCTTTTTGAATCATTTGTTTACCAGTAGTGAAGCTTTTTGTGTACCTTCATGTAAAGTAATTCATCATACTTAGTGAAGCTTTTTGGGTACCTTAATGTAAAGTCATGCATCTTTCGCAAACCATTCGTTCACCAGTAGTTAAGCTTTTTGAACCATTCGTTCACCAGTAGTTAAGCTTTTTGAATCATTCGTTCACCATTTGTTTACCAGTAGTGAAGCACTTTAGGGTTAGTTATAAAACCCCAAACCACTGTTGATGACAATGAGGGATCTACAGCCACTTTAGTTACAATTTTATAACATAATAACATAACAGGATAATATAGAAAATATTAACAATTGAAAACACAAACAGAAACAAAAAAAAGGCATTTTAAAATGGAACAAAAAAAAGGCACTCTAAAAACAAAACAAAAACCTGCTCTCTTCTTTATCTGTAAATGGGCTTTACTATGCCCGGCGTTTACCGATCTGCAACAGTTCCCCATTGCTTTTTTTTTTCATTAACCTTACTCTGAAGGTTCCTGCCAAGTATTTCCAGACGACATTTAGCAGAAAATAGGTAAAATAGGTAAAGTGTCTCTCCCTTGTGTTGGGAAAAACAGTCTGCCTAGTTACTTGATCAGATAAAATGAGACGGAGAGGTGATAAAGTCTGTCAGCACGAGGGCCTCGGATTTATTGAGTAAAGTAGCAAAGGTAATACTGATTCATAAAGCGTGAGAGATTGAATATTCTACGTCCCCTAACGCGCTGAGGTCGTCCGGAGCTTCGCCTCCGTGGAGGTTCTGCTTCAGAAGAGCCCCCGTGATCCGGTGCATGTGAAACTTATCGTATCTTTTCTAGCCAGGTGTGTGTGTTAGACTTTGTGTGGGTTATCGTGGGTTCTCTTGTCCTTGAGCCTCCGGGTTGTGTTGTCTTTCTGTGTGATATGTGTGTCCTCGCCATCTAGCAGTGGCAGTGTTCTCCGCCGACTGATAGGGGGGCTCGAGGGTCATCTTGACCCTCTTGAATGTGTGGTGTGTTATGTTTGTTAGATTTGGACCCAGAGTTGACTATATTCGTAATGTAATGTGTCCGTTATTTTTGCCCATCACTTGGGCATTGATGCCCTCAGCTGGTCATACAGGTCCTCGTTGACAGCATGTAGCTCCGAAATGGCGGCCGTTTCTGCCACCATTTTTCGGTCAACCCCAACTTTGACGTAGGCCCTTCTTGACTGCTACAACGACGCGCCTGTAGCGATCCATGGCCTCTTCTGGGGTGAGGACTGAAACAAAGAAAATGATAAACATGTATTAGTATTTTGTAGGATGACGGTAGTGCAGTTGGTTAGGGGTTTACTAGTATTAATACTATTCTTGTATTAGTGTTATATAGTGGCAAGTTAGTCCTAAATTACATTCTAGAGTAATGAATGTACAGAGGTATAATAATAAATATTAAATTGTCATTTCCAGTAGTATCAAGAGTACTGCGAGTGTACTGTTTATTAGAGTAGTATTATCTGTACTCTTAACAGTAGGTTATTATAAATCAAATGAGCACAACTAGAGAGTAAAGTGGAAGTACTGTATAGTTTAGACAAGTGGTAGAATAAGTAAATTATATCGTTTAGTGTTATTTGAAAGCCATGTTCCTGCTGTAGCTTCATCCATTATGCTGCTTTGAACAGTTATGTTCAGACGTGGCTTTGATATTATAAGCAGACTTGGGACCAGCTGACCACCTATCTCTTTAAAGAAATGGGTAACTTGAGGCAGTGTAAACTAAAGCGCTGGTTACACTTCTACAATTGCGTAACCACGGAGACCCCTCGAGCCCTCATAGTTCTCTGTTGTGCTGCCGGATATGCAATGCAATTTCCCGCCATTGAAAATGGCACTGCCAGTGTTTACGTTGTGATAGTAGTCAAACCGGAAAAGTAGACTGGTACATTACACTGTTATAGTGCTATTACGGTAATACTTTTCTCCCTGTTTTTTAGTTAAAAACAACTCCAAAAACTATTCAAAGACGTGGTAACTGGCGCTAACAGAATAACTTTACAAGTCCAATTTCAAAGCTTGGACCACATTTTCATCGCATATCGCCTAATTTAACATTAGATAAATGGTTGAACCGTCGGTCTTTTGACCTAGTTAAGAGTTAATTTTTCGTGTTTGACAGATAATTAAATTTGCTTGCAACGTCGGCTATCTAGCCAGCTAGCAATCCATTGGTTAGTGACAAGGTTAGCTAGCAAGGCCAAAAAATACGTGATAGAACAGACGTGGTACGATGTCAAATTAGCTCATTTTAGGAAGCTAAGCAATGTGACCGAATAATTACACCCTCAATTAATAATGAAATAACTTTAAAGCATGTACTTACATTCCACCATGGCTTTCTCTACACGTACAAGATCTCTCGTAGGCTGCCTTTTCCTTTTGCTCTTCCTCTGAGCCTCCATTGCCAAGTTCTTCTTGTGCAATCCTGTATAATCACGTCACAAGCTCTTCCGAAATATCTTCTTCCCTCTTGTTCAGTCCTAATTACGACATTACACGCATTCAAGAGTTCGTGAAGACAGCACAAGTTGAACTGATGGTGACGTGAAAAAGCTTCGGTTGACCATTCGTGAGACACGTGTAGGCCTCTTGCCCACGTGTACATGTCCGTCGACGGAAGAGAGTGGGCGTGTCCGATGCATGGGGTAAAACACGATCTGCGTATAACGTGCATATAACGCAATCTGATTGGGTGACGGATCCGTCGTTGCCTGAAACTTTTCTCAACTTTTGGACGCAAGAGACAGAGCCGATTTGACGGACGGACCCACAATGCATTTTGTCCCTCCCAGCCCAGTTCAGGCCAAAGATTTGCGACGCAACGACTTGCAATGAGACTGTTTTAGAACGTTGCAGGGGAAAAGTTGCAGCAGTGTGAACTGGTCGTCGCAAGGCGGCTGATGCCGTTGCAAGGAGTTGGAAGGAGTCCCCAAAGATTCAACATGTCAAATCGCCAGGTCCAGTTTTAGAACGCAACGATGTGGCTATTTCTCTTCAGCCAATCAGGACACAGTACAAAACAATTTAGGCTTATTAAATAGGCAAGTTGTAGATGATAACGGTATTATCTTTGGTTCCAGAACAACGATTGTAGATAATGTTAGGCTTGAGCTGATTCATTGACATTATTTTAACGGGACCACCGTTACCGTTACACGTTAGCCGTTGTTATGGTTACATGCTGCCAGTCCGACATGCTCCCATTCCGACAGTCCTGTGTGCGTATGAAAATTAGCCATGTGTGCCAAACAGAAGAAGGGCCCTATCTTGCGCCCGGCGCAATTTACTTTCTACACCGACGCATGTGTCGTTGCTAGTTTGCACCCGGCGCAAAGCTGATTTTCCCCCGCAGCAACCAGGCACCACTACACTTGCATGTTAAATATTATGATGTCAAAGATTATTCATACGTGTGAAACTGCATAGAAATAGCGTGTGGATTGTGGAAACATTTTTTTTCCATAGGGCTGCATGAATGAACATGAATGAAGTAGGCTAGGCTATAGTATGCTATGCCATGCGTTAAAATAATAATAATAACAATAATACATTCGAGCAAAGTATATTCCAGGCTTCCAAAACAAAATTTAGTTTTAGGGTAAATGATTGGTTAAATGATTTGGGAAAGAACAGCTGATACAGCTGATACAGCTGATAGCTGATAAGTTGATACAGCTGATAAGTTGTAGGCCTACTTTTAAATCAATGCATCTGCAAACACCGTACAGCAAACACATATGTTCTTGACCCAGTTACCCAGACCCATTACTTTTAGGATTGATGAGTATTTGATCGTGAGAAAACATAGTTTTACCGCGAGTGAGTGTTTAAAAGAATGAATGAATGCGGGTGATGCTTGGTGCGTGTGTGTGTGTGTGTGTGTGCGCCCATCTGTGGTGCCTTCTATTTGTCCACCTGACTCGATCTGCGAACCGGAAGTTGCAAATAGCACGCCCCCGAGGTCGTAAAAACGACTCGTCAACTCGTCTGAACTCAGAGGACCCCGAGTTCAGTAACAAAGATGGCTACTCCGAGGATCACATGTAGTAAAAATTGTGGTTTTCTACTATTTTAAGCACTTGTGTTTTTGTTGTAACCAAATTAAGAAGTCGTACACATAGCACTGTATACTGTTACCTATAGGCATGTCGTTACAGTCTTATTATGTGTTAAATACCGCCTATTTTGTAGCTTGTGCCGCTGAAATTGGCTAGAGACGCTCCATGTTGCTATGACAACAGTGCCGATTCTTGAGCAGAAAGCAGAGCTCTGACTCGTCTTGTTGTGTGCCAAATAGAACGAAAAACCCGGGGTCACTCGTTTTACGAGACGGATGTGACGTCACACCCGAGCTGCAAGTAGCGATTACAAGACAAATAGAAGGCACCATAAACACACGCAAATTAAACACGTAAGTGTATGAGAAGGAAATCGAGTCAGTCGACCTGCGATAAGCAGCTGATTCTGAACGAACTCGTCTTCGAGATGGATGTGTTCAAACGCATTTTTAATCAATGAAATGTTAACACAACAGTATATATCTGACCATTTAATTTTCGAAATTTTAGGTGAAGCCGAGCTTCCCTTGCAGTAGAGAAGTCGCCACAACGAAAGAATGCAATGTATCCAACTAGCGGGATCTAAACAAACTAAGCTCCAGCGAATTACTACAATGCAGAAGTAGTATAGAATGGCGAAACACAGCAACTCTAGCCTCAACTCAACCAAAATAAAACGAATCGCAAACCTAAGTTAGGTTACTTTTTAGCAGGATAGAAGTGATGCTGATGCGGCTCTCAGCTGTGCCAGAGCGTTCACAGTTGCTAGGGCACCTACCGTCGCCGCCCGGTGCAGCAGTGTGAACTGCCCTGTTTTTAGAACGTCTCAGCCCGTCTCATCGCAAGGAGTTGCCAGTTGCAAGCAGTTGCGTCGCGAATCTTTGGTCTGAACTGGGCTTGTCCCTCAGGGAGTGAAATGCCTTGTTAAAAGTGCAGCCTTTATTTTTGTTCCATTTTAAAATGCCTTTTTTTGTTGTGTCTGTTTGTGTTTTCAATTGTTAATATTTTCTATATTATCCTGTTATGTTATTCATTTTTAACTAAAGTGGCTGTAGATCCCTCATTGTCATCAACAGTGGTTTGGGGTTTTATAACTAACCCTAAAGTGCTTCACTACTGGTAAACAAATGGTGAACGAATGATTGAAAAGCTTAACTACTGGTGAACGAATGGTTCGCGAAAGAGTAACAACTCAGTATGATGCATTACTTTACATGAAGGTACACAAAAAGCTTCACTACTGGTAAACGAATTATTCAAAAAGCTTAACTACTGGTGAACGAATGATTCGCGAAAGAGTAACAACTCAGTATGATGCATTACTTTACATGAAGGTACACAAAAAGCTTCACTACTGGTAAACAAATGATTCAAAAAGCTTAACTACTGGTGAACGAATGGTTCGCGAAAGAGTAACAACTCAGTATGATGCATTACTTTACATGAAGGTACACAAAAAGTTTCACTAATGGTAAACAAATGATTCATAAAGCTTAACTACTGGTGAACGAATGGATCGCGAAAGAATAACAACTCATCAGTCAGATCCAGCTCTACCAGTCGATCCAGTGTGGGACCCAAGCCAGCCCTCGACAGCACTTGAAACCAAGGGCGGCAGGTTTAAAGCGTGCCCTGCAGTGGTGGACAATTGCTTTTAAGCCTTCAACATTACTAATGCCACATAATAAACCTTAAATGTGAATATTAATGTATGTATTGTGAATATCTTTATTAAAATATGACAATCATCCCGTCTGTGCCTTGTTAATTTATTAACTAATTGTGAAATCCCAGGAAAATTCAGTTGCTTTCATAATCAATTGGTCAGTTTGCTATTTCACAGAATGATTAATTAATACAGTATCCCCTAGTCTGTTTACCAGTAACTCCTCAGTAGTTACTGAGTAACTGTCACTTTAGGGCCCCAGTTAGGGCCCTGGTCGTTCATCATTCGTTACTCATTCGTTCCTCATTCATTACTCATTCGTTCCTCAGTAACTACCTACGTTTTTGTGTACCTTATTGTAAAGTGTTACCCGTTATTGGTTGGAACTTGAATGGGAATAGAAGCACATGTTTCAGTTAGAACCTAAAGAACCTTGTGGTTGTGTATTGATTTGAAAGCGTCATGTAAGATTGAAAAACATTTATAAAAAGCTCATCTGATGTAGATACTCGAAGGAGGTTATTTCTTACAGAGATGGATGGGTTGCCAAAGGGCTACAAATCTTGTGACAGGGAGCGAGTGCCCCAAATCAAGTAATAGCGAGCGAGTGAGTATGAGGAGCAACAGGAAAGACTTTGTACTCATTCTGTCTTCCTAAGTCTGACCAGTTGGGCTATCAGTTATGTTATCGGCTGCTAAATCAATAATCTTTATGAAGATTATTATTTTTTTAAATTGTAAATTAATTGTTTTAAAGAGACAGATGTTGCTTGCATGTGCATGTGCTTGTGTTGGGTGTGTAGTGTGTGTGTGTGTGTGTGTGTGTGTGTGTGTGTGTTTCAACTGTTGGGTCCTGCTGGGTTTAAAGTTTTAGCCACCATTTAGGGTGGTTTGAATCAAGTTTAAGACATTCCAGACACACACACACACACACACACACACACACACACACACACACACACACACGTTTAGGGTACAGGAAGCCCTTGATTAGAAGTTGGAACATATTTGTTTTGTGAGATAGCTGCAGGAAGAATTTAGTGGATGTTAATGAGAAGCAATTAGTTTTGATTAAAAATGAGATTAGGCCCCCGCATGCAATGTGGCTATATCAAAACAAAATAATGATTAATCTCTGTTTGTACAAGACATTACTGTCAACAGCCAAATACCCATTCGAAAAACGCTACAATCGCTCCGGGATCCAAAGGAGATGAAGAAAACATGAATTCCAGTCTCACGAGGCCCTCCAGTGTGTGTGTGTGTGTGTGTGTGTGTGTAGGCATAAATGTGTGTGTAATTAAGGGAGTGGGTGTGTGTGTGTGTGTACTTGTGTGTGTTGTGGTGTATTTCATGTTCAGTGTGGGTTTCTCTGGGTACCCCCTCTATTTCATTCTGATGCATTGTCTTGTAACATCCTGTTATCCATGTCATCTCAAAACATCAGGTTATCTATTAACGTCATGTTATCTATGACCATGACATTATCTCGTAACATAACATTACGAATATCCTTTGCACAGATTTTTATTTTCCTTTTCACCTCAATTTTTCCTTTATGGTTATGAATAAAGTGACGGTTGGTGTGTTTGTAGCTGTGTGAATTAAGTCCACTTGTGTGTCCTCCCCTCTCTCCCGCCCAGCATCCATTGTGATCGGGAAGTGGTGGTGTGAGATGGAGCCATGCCTGGAGGGAGAGGAGTGCAAGACTCTGCCTGACAACTCTGGATGGATGTGCTCCTCTGGAAACAAAATCAAGACCACGAGGGTGAGACCCCCTAGAGTGCTGCACACACACGCACACACAGATGCACACACGCGTATAGTTGTGCACACATGGGTTTCAGTGTTCTACTTCTTCCTATAACCGTAATAAGCAAGTCAGTGAAACAACATTAGTTTCAACCCCTAAAACTGCACAACCACCACTGTGTCCCTCTTAGAACTGCCTCGTTAAAGTCATCTCATTTGCATGGGGATGCAACACATCCGTTTATACGACAAGCACTACCCAAAGTGTGATACGGGGGCTATGTCATGACAAAAAGGAAATAAACAAAAGAAAAAGCAGAAAGGGGAAAAAACATGAGGCAAATGTTAAATGAGACAGTAAACAGAGAGCTGGGCTGTGCCTAAGGACACGTTCCTCTCAGAGATCTTGTTTGTTTGTTTTGTTTGATTTTTCACACTGCCACCGGGCCATGTCAGGTGACTCTGGATGTGATGTAATGAGGGCCGTGGAGTCTCTGGTGTGTGCAGTCAAGTGTGCCGCCCAGAGCCGTGTGGATGCTTCATCGCTGATTTGTATTCCTTCCATTGACCACTCGACCCCCAGCACTCCCTTTGCACAAATACACACACACACACACACACCATGCAAAGACACACATATACAGTATGGAAGCGTACACACACACACACACAGTCCAAACCTAGTGTTTTGTTTTCAGTTGACCATGAACCCCCCCCCCCCCCCCCCCCCCCAGCCTCTACTATACTACAGAATCATTTATTGTTAAAACTTTAGATTTTCTTTTATGTTGACATTTGTTTTGATTTACATGATGTGTAGACTTAAAATGCGACAAAATAGGTACAGCTGTGATTAGAGTGTGATGAATTGTATTTTATTTTAGGAAACCTTCATAGGAAAGACAGTATAGGATTGGCCACGGCTAGTGGGAGAGGCCAAGTTAATTAGCTATACACTATGGGGGGAATTGGACATGTCTGCCTGGATTCAAGACAGCTAAATGAATCTACACAACAAAGAAGTCAGGAGATTGGCATGGCCTCAGTATCAGACTCCTTGGCAATGGTGGCAATGTGAATGCTAACTAAATTAACATCTCCAATTGGAGAGAGGAAGGGATCTATCTCTAGGTACAAGGATAATTTAAACAGTTGCCTTTTAAATTGGTTAATTAAGGTTATATAATTTGTATAGATTTTTTTTATTATTATTAGGACAGAGTCTATGAGAAAATATGGCTTCCTGGCACATTCGAAGACGGAGAGAGCCATGGCAGTATAGGCCTTAGGCTGTTTTTATTATACCTTCCCAATGAACACCTTATTTTGTCTTGACCCTCTCTTTGCAGAACACCCAGCCATACTCTCCTTTTTAGCCTCCGGAAGCAAAATGCAGAGGATGCTACAACAGAAATTGAGCTGCATTCTTGCTTCTGTAAAGGTTAGTCTTTCTCTTGCTTTTGTTCTCTCTCTCTCTCTCTCTCTCTCTCTCTCTCTCTCTCTCTCTCTCTCTCTCTCTCTCTCTCTCTCTCTCTCTCTCTCTCTCTCTCTCTCTCTCTCTCTCTCTCTCTCTCTCTCTCTCTCTCTCTCTCTCTCTCTCTCTCTCTTCTGTGTGTGGACCTCTATGTTGAGTGGTAGCGGTGGGGGTGACTCATGCTCAATGACTTCTCATTAACCCAAATACTCTGTGAGAAATAATCAAGTGTGTGTTTACATGCTGTGCATGATTAAGCAGGCGTAACACAACTACTGAACGCACCGCCGCCCACACTAAATATGTACTGCCAAGTGCGGGCAAGACATGCATAAATAAAAAATATACTTAATTATAATGGGACGTTAAGTGTCAAATATGAATGGAGAATAAATGGCCATTCCCTAAATGATCATAACATGCATTTATTACAATGAGTATGATTATATTCGCACACACACATGCATGCATGCACACAACACACACACACACACACACACACATGCAAAGAGGCCAGTCCAGCCCCTGAGCAGGTCTCCTCTGTCCCCGATCAGTGTGTAACAGCAGTATAAATCTCCTTTCTCGCTCATTTCATCCTTTGTTTCAAGTCCTTCCTTCAGCTATCAGCGACTCTGTGGCGTCCATTACAGCGACTCGTTAGCCAATCCCATTACACACTAATCTGTCACATGCTCAATGCTTTGTGTGTGTCTGTGGTCCATCATAATATGCCAGTATATCCATTATGTATGTGCACGCGTGTGTGCGTGAGTGCGTGCGTGCGTGCGTGCCATGTGTGTCCATCACGGGGGTCTCTCACTGGTCTGATCCCTCTCCAAAGGGCTTGTGGAGGCTGCTATCAGCTGACACCACATCCTACAGACTACATGGCGAAGCTTTTCATCCTGCTCTCCCTCTCTACTTAATCAACATGCTGGTTTTCCCCTGGCTCCTCCTGGACCACATCAATTCATTTGTGGTTGCTCCATCACAAGCCAGAGATCCCAGGCTTTGTTTTTTTGTTTCACTTGCAGGATCTGTTGCTCTGAGACTCTCAATGGCCTACGTCCACTTAAAGCGCAGAGCGCAGACACACACACACACACACACACACACACACACACACACACACACACACACAGACATAGATACACACAAAGATATATATAATCAACCATAGAAACTGGTTGGCACAAATTCTCGATGGCATGGTGACAACTGCAAACAACCAACCATTTCCATGGCCTCTCTTGTCTCTCTCTGCTCTGCGGCTGTCCCCTAGGCAGACCTTTCTGTTTGGGCATGTCACAGGGAGAGTGAGACTTGGATATAGACACCTTTCACAAGCACAATCTCTAAGCGTTGGTATCCATTATAGCAACCACTGCCTAGACACACCAACCCATGTCCAGCCCCCAAATGACTACAACGATCACACATTACAGAAGAGAGGCGATATAATTTCCATTTAAACAATTCCACTGTAAGCCTGTGAGAGGAAATGAGTAATCTTGAGTAATCTTTATCCTTGTTATATCAGTCGAACCTCAAAAATACAGCATTTGTTAAAATATATGTCAACCATCAACCCTCCACATCTGACTAATTGGGTTCATAGTGTGGCCTCCATTCGTTTAATGCCAAAGGAATGCCACAGTGGCATGCGTGTAAACGGTCCAATTAGAGGCAAGCGCTGAACCTGCGTGGGGAAGCCCAAGCAGAACCCTTTTGTTACTGTGTGATCCGTCATCTGTCGTCCTACCTTCGCCTTCCCCCCACTCCCGGCCCTCATGCACTCAGGCAGTGCATGAGGGCACGGAGCCATGGCAATGCTTATTGTAGGGAGCAAGAGGGCAGGCCGTCCACCAAATTAAACGCGTTGGGCGCTTTTTACAGCGTGTCTGTTCCGAGCGATGAAACAGTGACCTACAGGCAGATGTGTCCGCATCACCTTCTTCTTTTTTGGAACGTGGGGAATCACAAGTGTGCCCTGGCCGCCGAGACGAGCTCCGGCCGGGCCTGTCTCCCCGTCACACTGTGACCTCATCTAGACCTCATCAATCATTAGAAGGCACGGAACGCACCGAGAAGCGGACGAGAAGGGAGAACCCGAGCTGAGGAGGTTAGACGAGAGAGGAGTTGAGCAGGACGTGAGCTGAAGGGAGATGATATGTGATACACTGATGTCAAACAACAGACAGACACAGCCGGGACTGCCCAAGATTGTTGATGATCCATTGACTGGAACGATAATAGTTCAGGAACTATAATCCTTTTTATGAAATTTTCTGTTTATTTGCTTCATTGTCAAATGGGTGTCAGAAGAGGTTTTCCCTAGATAGGCTGATTGATTTATTCTGACCTAAATACTAGAGGAGAGAGAGAGATGCTGGGCCGGGATTCCATTACACTCTTAATGCAGATCGTCCTTGGTTGCTTTAACCAACAGAAGATAGGTGGATTGTAACTTAATGCAGCCGACGAATAAGGATGAAGACAGCTTAGTTCCCAGAAAAGTCTGGATAGGCGAGACATCCTTGAATGAGCTGCAGCTACCTGCTGGGCAGGATAAAGAAATAGAGGACAAGACTAAATAAAGGAAAAGGGGACAAATCTAAATAAAGGAAAACACATGCACGCACACACACACACACACACACACACACACACACACAATGTCAAATCTACAATTCTGCCCACGGATGCACATGAACAAGTACACATGGGTTAAAATGACAGCTTTTGCATTGCATTCGCTTTTCTCTGTGTTAACAAACCTCTGGTGGGTTCTGGGAGACAGATAGAGAACCAAGACAATAACAACCTGTTTCTGCTCCTGTTATTGCTCTTGCTCAATCTGAGGTCAATCTGGGCGGGAATACAAAACGTACATTTCATATATATATACACACACACACATACTCATGAGGTTTCAATGTATATTCATTCAGAGCACAGCCATGGTGCACGTATTTCCACTGGCGACAAAAGAGAATGAGAGGTTATGAGTCACATTCGATCAAATGTATAAAACTCACAAAGATAGTTATAATAGACTCGCCCCGTCCCTTTAAGAGACATCTCGGAGTTTCAGTAATAAAATAAAAATAATTCACAAAGGAGACCCAGGGCACTTGGCTCCAAATGAAACGCTCTCATGAACCCTAATACGTCACACCCCACGGCCAACACCCCATTATTCCTTTTCGGAGTCACGCTTCAATTAAATTAGCAAACGGGGAAATGAATCACAAGTGCGTCCTGATGAAATGTATTCACAGGATGGATGACTCCATGGGAAGAGATGCCATCCGACCGCCATTGTGTGAGTGGGGCCTGGCGCCTCAGAGACCACCTGCGCTGGTCTCATCCAGCCCAACATACCTGGCCCTCCGGCTGTGCTCTTGTAAATGTCAGGGCCGTGTTGCGGTGGGGTCGAGGCGCCGGCCGCTGTGTTTTAATTAGCCCCATAGTGTGAAAGCACACCCCAGCTCTCCTCTTGCTACTTACAGTACAGCATGTCAATTTAGAACGAGTAATCCACGTGTTCACCCACGCAATGAGAGGAGAAAGTGGTAAAGAAGAAACATTTCACACCGATATTTTTATCTTTATTCAGCATTCGATGATGCCTACTAACTAACCTTGTCAATTAACTTGTCACCGCCATTAACCGACGCCGTCACTGATGGCCACAATGGGATTTCTTTATTTTTGTATTTAGCTTGGCTTTAGCATGGATGAGCCATTCAATCTCCTCTCACAATGGACCATTGAAATGTGTCCAGCTCTTTCACTGACGCTGAATAGGTCTGGGCAACACTTAGACACACCGCAGACTCCGATCCGAACCTATTTACATCTGGGCTGTTCAACCTGGCTAGAGCATCTTCGCATCCTGATTGGCTGTTTACACATGTGGGGGATGTGAGATGTGAAAGAGATGTGAGATGAAACACAGAGATAGGAGGGCCAATGGGCAAAACATCCCAACACACACACATACACACATACACACAGCAGGGAAACACACCAGAGCACTTTGATTTGAGCCGTTACACCAGAAAGAGCCAGGAAAACACACACACACACACACGGATAGCGTCTGGACCCACACAGCATAGCTGTTCCCTGAAGCGGTCGCAACAGGTGAGAAGGGCTTGATATGAATCCATGACAGTTTCAAAAGCCAACACCCCCACTTCCCCATTTTCTGAAAGGTGGGTGGATGAGGGGTCGGGATGGGGTTCCTCTGGGTCTAATCCCCCACACACACGTTTGTCCTGTCTTAATGTATTGTGGCTGTCCCTGTATTAGGTGTGTGTGAGTGTGTGTGTGCTCCCATGTGTGTTGACAGTGTGTGTGTATGGCTTATCTCTGTTCTCTGCTCTGTGTTGTAGATTCATCCCGGGACCTAACAGACAGCTCTACACGTTGATCACCATGCCAGCCCCCCCTACCACCCACCACCCCCATCACCTCCAACCCACAGACCCTCGGACCCTCCAGCCCACCCCCACAACCCACCGCCCCCCTCAGACTTGCGCTCCACCGCCGTATCAACTAGATATACTGTATCCATGGACACTGGATGACCGAGGATTACCTGGGATTGAAGGAGGGATTCCATCTCGAGTAAAATAAACAGCTCTGCCTGCGTGTTGCCAAGGATTCAAAACTGGATTTAATCCTCCCTCACCCCCCCCCCCCACTCACACACACACATTTGTTGATCTATGTTGGTATGTTATTTAAACGGCTGTGAGGACATTATGTAAAGCCCTGCCCCACTGCCCACCACCCATCAGTCAGACCAGAGCAAATGAGCTGCGGTGCTCGCATGGATCTGAACAATGGACATCTCACAGGAGGCAAATGGAGGTTGGAATTACGTAAATATCAGTATACCGTTTCTCGTTTGTTTTTTTTAATCTCTCTTTCTTTTCTTATTTCCGTCCTCATCCCGGTGGGAAGCCTTTCTATAATAAAAAGTGCCACCCTGGCATGTCAGCTTACTGACCAATCGCTTTGTGAGCAAGACGGGGGGAGAAAGAACCCGGGAACACGACCCCTTAACCTTGTTAACGGGTCGTAAGGTCAGGAGGTTAGTGTCCCAGCGGCATCGCATCTCATCGCTCTATGATTGACATGTCAGGTGAACTTTCATTTGGCAGCATGCTCTGTGTAACTCATGGCCCCGTCCTTTTTCTTTGTACGTAAGGTAAACCCTAGAGTCTATACACGTCTATCTATATATATATATATGAATATATATAGATGAATATATAGATGACATGTAAGAATACATAATGATCAAGATGGAAATCTCCCAGGGCTCGTGTACAGAACTGCTCTCATGTGATTTTTTGCTTGCGTTGAATATTCTTGGAAGCAGCCTCATTGTAAATGAACAACGTCCACTTTACTCATGCGCCAGTGTTCTCGGTTTTAGACAGTAAAATGCTTGTAGTCTCTATAAGGACGATTCAAAAAGAAGAAAAAAAAAGAAAAACACTGTACAGAACTCCCGCACAAAATGAAGCAACGACGCAAACGTCTCGACTGGAACGACCACAGTCAGACTGTTCTGTCATGTGTGGGTGTGTGTGTGTGCGTGTGTGTGTGTGCACGCACATGTGTGTGAGTGTGTGTGTGTGTGCGTATGCGTGCTCTGTTTGAGGTGAAATACGGGAAAGTTTTCTTGTAACTCTCCCCCTCGGACATCAAAAAGAGAATCTACGGGTGATTTATTCGACATTGGGAAGGTATTAGTCACGTTGAAGAAACATACAGTTATCCCCAGTAGATATAATGTCATCGCATTACCTACAATACAGCCTTATGAGAAATAAAAAATACAGATTTTCTATACCGATATTTCGTCTCAAATTCATTGAGCTGCATCCTTGAGCAGCTGATGTAGTGCTGTATGTTCCTATTGTGACCGTATACAATGTTATGATATGCAGTTGGTCGGGGGATTTCATTTTTACAATGAGGTAATGTTCTGAACAGATTTACTGCTTGGGTAAACAGGCAATCACGGCAAAGACAAGAAGCTTCTGAAAATGGCTAACCGACAAACATATGCATCCCCCACCCGCTCACACATTCACACAAACACGCACAGGCACAAACAAACACACACACAGGAACGCACTCACACACGCAGAGACAGGCACACACTCACACACATATGCACAAATGAATCTGTGATTTTTCATTTAGACAATTCCCTGGTTGGCAGAGTGGGTTTATCAGAAAAGCATATGCAATTCATCCATGCAATTAGAATAAAGATGTCCAATATGGTGTAGGGGAGAGAACAAAAAACAGATGATTTTCAAAATCTGCAATATCGTCCGTTGACGCAAGTTTCGTTTCATCTCCCTACGGACAGGCAAGCGTGCATTCATTATTTAGGAACTTGGCTGCTTCCTCTGTGGCGTTGCCTCACAGAGCTCACAGAAGGTAGGAGCGTGACAGACGCATCGATCTCCCAGAGGTCTTGCCAGAACTGTGCAAAAAAGTACAAAAAGCATAGGAATCTAATGCACAAATGTGGATTCTCTTTTTATTACGATTGCTAATAGGAATCCCCCTGTCTTGGAGTCTCACATTAAAATAGAAGAGGATGGAGGATTAGTTGTTTTTGGAAAATAGTTTGTAACACCACGTAACTCTGGCAAATTCTGAAATAAACAACATTATTTTAACTAGTGTTTCCGCGTGCGCATTGCGTGCGCTCAATCTCTAGTTGTAATTAAACCCATAGCTATAATGTGGAAACCCTGGTCAATAATGTAACACATTTCTGAGAGCATAATTTAATTAATAACATTTTTCCTATAATGTTACATTTTGGTTCACCTATTACTGATGTAATGAAGCAAGCATAATAATTTTCTCCTTACGTTATGAAACAAGAATTATAATTGTCTCCTTATAAGCTGTTTTCACACATTAGTATATCAGGAGATTCGACCCCGAGGGTAATTCACACTTGATGGTGATTCATGCTTTATATGTGGACATCAATGTCTTTCAGACATCAGTAGAATCAATGGGGGGTTTAGGGAGGTGGGCTTGCAAGGGGCGGGATATGACGTAGGGTCTAAGTTTGCAAGAGGCGGGATAAGGACGGCCGCTGTCACTCTGGTTTGTTTTGGTTTGACCGCAAACAGCACGGAGGCAGAACGTGCAGACTCATCGCGATAATCTTACATTTTTCTGCAACGATGCATCATACATTCCGTTGCATCCACAACATCCTAAGCATCGATCGATGAAAGATTTGATTTTGAGTTAGAGACAAAAAGAAGAAACGACAAAGAAGAAAGGCGTCACGAACGACTGCGTTATACCATAGAAAGAGAGCATTTTTTTTGCTTAATTTCACATATAACAAACACTGGGACAAATGTGGTTGATTTCTGTGTGAAAACAGGGAGTGGAAGGACGGGACCCTGTAATGTTCAGCTAACTGTTGATAATAAAAAATACATTTTCTATATACGTGTGCAGCTGTGAACTCATGTATTGTAATTTATTGTATGATGTGTACTTTTAGGGTTATCATAAGACCTATCTTTTAGTGTTCACCACGAATGACTCTGAAAAGCAGTGCCAACATCTAAATATTTTTTAACCATTCAACGAACAAAAGGCAAGGCTGATTATCATTTAGGGTGCAACACAATGACATGCAAATGCAGACCGAATTGTCATCAACACACCCACTCAAGTGGTGTGAGAAATACAGACTTTCTAGTCCTTATTCACATATAAGGTCATTTACATGTGAGTCAGGCGTGTTGGAATTTAATATTCATAACCTTTTTATGCATAAATGTTACATCAAGCTGTTTGAGCAGATTTCCAGGGTTTCCACTAGGCCTATGGGAGAGCAGTGAGAGATATCTCCAGCTGTGCTGAGCAGTGAACATACTCCTCATGATTCTATCAACGAGGGGAGGGGCTCCTCTTCCCTGCCACACCCTCTCCTGCCAGGCCACACCCCCGTGTGAGGAAGAGGACAGTGGCATGCTCAGGAAGAACCTGCGGCCGCTACTAATGCCTTCTTTTAGGCAGGACGAGAGGAGGACACAGCATGCATGTATAGAGCACACCCATGGGTCGCCCTCCTCTTCCTTCCATTCCATTCCCCTCGCAGTGTTTACGCCCGTGTGCCAGGGTTATGCAGAGTATCACCACCACCTAAACCGGGCCACATGGAGTTCATTCTGATTCCAACTCTGTTCGGACATATTTTTTTATGAGGGCACACATTGGGTCGATAGGATCCTGCTGTTTGTTGTTGTTTGTGTCTGATCGTGATTGTTGGGCGATTTCATCGCAGGACAACAAACAAATCATATCCCATCAATCACAGAGATTGATGCAAGCTTTGAGTATGCATTATTGTCTGCAGGGAGCAGTGACAGCAGGTGATAGGTTGGCACCAATCAGACACAACAACGCCGTCTCTAAATGTTGTTTTTTAACCTTTAGATTTTTTAACCTTTATCAGGTGATCGGGTAGAATTATGTTTCGAGCCGAGGGTTATTTTTCTCACGTTAAACGACACAAATACAAGTGATGCAGAGGCTGTCACGGACCAATTATGGATGGACCATTTGTCAGGTTAAGAATAAACTTGCAAAATATTTGGAAAATAACATGCTTGCCTCTTTTTACCGCAACAAGGGGGAGGCTATATTGCTATCTGTGACAGCGCCTCTCGATGTTTTATTTCATCCTTATTCTTGAATTATTTTTCAGAGCGCCCCATAATCTTTGGAAGGGTCGTAACTCTTACCTTCTCGCTCTGCATTATCAGAAGCATGATGACCATGAGTCACCCTTCATTCTCAGCACCCAGTGGCCCCAGACACCAAAAGCACCATAAATGACACCAAACCTTCCTCTAATTATGGCTGTCCAGCTGAAACTGAGCAGTTTGATGGGCATTGTCATTAGCAGAAGGCCATCTCGTATGAAAGGTAATGATGGGCAAATTCATTTCAAGTTCCTGACTTCCGTCACGCGGCGGCAGTGAATCAGATGCACCTCAATGGGGTTGACCTAAAAGAGTCAGCTCACTCTGCTGCACACATGAAATACGTCACAGGAAAGATGAGTCTCCTTTTTCCCACATCAAAGAAATCAAGGTCAAGATATGAAAACTCAATGGGGCAAAAATTCTCAGATTCGTGAATTCATACACGAGCAATGATTGTCAAAGTTGGAAAAGTGTAAGGCATGGTTCCAACAGCAAACGATAAATTGGTCCGAAATGGGCTGTATGTAACAGCAATGTTTTTAACGAATGGATGCGCACGGGGACGGCTCCGCGATACATCACTGTCCGTGGCGTGCCGTTACAACACTACCCGCGCTCCATCGAGGAGCACTGCACACTCGCTGGCCAGATGACTTGCCGGTCTATGAGTGCCATCACAATGGTGATTCATTGCTGCCCTGCCTTACCTGAGCTTTCTGCCACCCAAACTTATTTTGTCCCTCTTCCCTCAGCCCTCCGAAAAAAAACTCAACACCGGGTCCTGGGGTTGAACAATGACATCCATCATGTTCCCCATGAATGGGCGTGTGTGTGCGACATGACAGGGGCTTTCTCCTGGAAAGGGACATGGGGGTTGTGTGGGGGAGGGGGGGGCAGCAGTCATGCAATGGCCTTCCCCCTGGGAGATTTCAAACCTCACACACTTTCCCATTAAGCAGGGAGCATTTTTCATGCCAATGTCTCCCCACAGCCCGGACATGTCAGCTCACTGTTCCTCAATCAAGAGTCACTCGAGAGTGAGTGACCTAGCGCCCACATGGAGGAAGAGAGGGGGAGCAGAGAGGGAGAGGGAGGAGGGAGAGAGAGGGAGGAGGGAGAGAGCGAGTCATGGAGGAAGAGAGAGGGAGCAGTGAGGGAGAGGGAGGAGAGAGAGAGGGAGGAGGGAGAGAGAGAGTCATGGAGAGAGAGAGAGCGGGAAGAGGGAGAGAGAGGGAGGAGGGAGACAGAGAGTCATGGAGGGAGAGAGAGGGAGGAGGGCGAGAGAGTCATGAGAGAGAGTCATGAGAGAAAGAGAGAGAGAGGGGAAGGAAGAGGGAGTGAAAGCGTCATGGAGGGAGAGAGAGGCAAGATGGAGATAGAGTGACCCGCCATCATATTCCACAGTGGTGGGGAGGGAGAGAGGGGAAGGACTGGGTGGGGGGAGGGGGGGAAGAATGACCAGCATGCCTCACAGACAGAGAAAGGGAGGGAGAGAAGGTGGGGGAGATAGGGTGAGACTCCTATTCCACACTCCTGTTCTACGGAGATAGAGGGAGGGGGAGAGAGTTTTGAAGAGAGATCCTTCTCATCTTGGTAACATGATGCAATAAAACGTATTTCACCACACATAAGAAATTAAGGTCAAAATCTGAAAACTGGTGCAAAGAGGCATACCATCTAATGTGGATGGGTGATTGTGCCTGGAGGCTAAACCTGTCTATATCTATCTATCTATCTGTATATACATATTTATATGTATATATATATGATATGTGTGTGTTGGTGTGTGTTTGTGTGTGCGTGTGTGTGTGTGTGTGTGTGTGTGTGTGAGAGAGTGAGTACATGCGTGGATGGGCCAGATTTGCCTGAAGCAACAGGGTGGAAACAGAACGCACTCTGACGCTTCCTCGCTAGAGCTGCCCACACACACACACACACACACACACACACACACACACACACACACACACACACACAATACGTTGGTAGTGCTGCCAGCGAAGGCTGCCTAAATGGAATGGAAAAACCACATCAACTGCTTTGCCCACACACTGACCCAAAGGTATCCCTGTGCCATGCAGCAGAGTACCACACATATATTACTTTGTTGGAGTATGTATCTGTATCTGTTTATGTGGGAGGGCCCTTTCCTATTACTCCCCTACTAATCTGGGATCCAGTAGTGGAGCCTGGGCTGGAAACCAGAAAACAGGAACTGAAATGTTAGGCCTCGTTTCCAGTATTGTTATGGAGATATTCTACCAAAGAGAAACTCAGCTATCGAGTGCATATATTTTACAAGGTGTAATTATACAGTGGCCAGCCTACACTGTCTTCCTTTCACAGACACTTTTCCACAGTTTACAGCTGCTGAGTTTTTGTTTGCTGTCATCAGCCAATTTCGTGCTAACAGATCCCTGCCTCCAGCAACATGATTGGTATACAACGCCCAATCAGATTTGCGCATGTCTGCTATCAGATACTAGATGAATAATGTAAACTCTGATTTGTGAGACTGCTCCCCTATAGACAGAGCTCAACCACCCACTCCCCTCTAGTATCCAATGAGAGTACTCCATTGTGTTTCTAAAGAAAGAACCCAACATTCTTACCCACACAAAGAGTTGTTTACGTAATTAAATTATGTGTTGTGAGAGTGTTGTGTTGGAGGTGGCACCAGTTTGTAACCATTTGTCCTCATTACAGGGTGGAGGCATCTGATCGATCGGCCTAATGGTATTATCATCTCTAGGATCTATTAGATTCGAATCACAAAGTAACGTAAATGAAGAACAAATAAGGACAAATAGTACCATAGTCAATACAGCGACCTGTCAATTTCAACAACCAATTACATCGTAATCGTTGACTAAATCTGTGTCCCTTCCTTTAATATCTATTGATCCCCGCCCAGGATTTGAAACACTAGTATGCAGGGTACATCATTAGTTTCACATTTCCAAGGGAGCCATTTGATGTTCTTCAAAGGGGGAAAAACAAACAATAATCCTGTTTGATCCAAAACTCAACGCAATTCCTACGAGAATCCACCTTTTTACAGAATTCATTTTGCACGTTATTTCCGTGAAAAACGGCAAAGACAAACCTCTTTGTTCCTTCATTACCTGTATCTGTGACTCTCTCGCAGCGTCCTATCTGTCCTGCTCAAGGGGTTCTCGCTTGAAAGCATTTTTGTCCGTTGGGGATCGGGGCGTAAATGTTGCCGTCAACGTGGACTGTCACCTTTTTGTTACTGAAACGTATCACAAAATACCAAGCCTCTACAGCTGCATGTTACGCAATTCGGTTCATTTACATGAAAAAGACCTGGATATACCAGGGAAAAAAAACATTGTGCGCACATCGCGGGCGGCAAGCTAGACACAACCTCTGCCCACAACAATGGAATAATATCCCTGGGCCTACGGTCATTAAAATAGATATGTGCTGACCTTCAGGAGGTTAGCAGAAAGCAAATGCAACATCGCGTTGCATTCACTCCCGCAACACAGCGGCTAAATGTGCAAAGCCTTTCTAATGGATACAGATCCATTTTTTTTCCCATACTCTTGCGAGAATAAGAATAAGAATTCGACAAACACGAGGAGTGCATTGAAAGTGCGGTAGTGGAGTTCAGATTTACCCCGAGCAACCCACAGTGACTTGCTGTTGTGTATTATTGGAGTTCATGTTATTTTTATGGAAGTGTGGAATCATGAATGCACTAGTGGAGCGTGCTGAGCCAGTAATGTGGAGAACGGCTCTAGGCAGAATGGCCGCTGTGGTACAGAGGATGGAGTATTGTACAACTGGCGTGCTTCCTCATTGTCTCGTTGGTAGGTAGAACAGAGGCGTCAGGAACAGGCCGGAAAGGTAGAAAGTACTTTTTATTTATTTTATTGAAGCTATATTTATTTGATTGTTTGATTTGATTGTTGACCGCATAAACATCCTTCTTTGGTGCACTGGAAAGTACTGTTATAAGCTGTGGAGGCCCAACATTTAAAATATATTTGATGATGATGATGTATAACACGTTATAACCAAATTGTTATAAAATTGCTATAATGATAATGCACATGAATGTGAACCTGTTGACCAGCAGATAGAAGACGTATTTTTTTTTCTATTTGGATGTTATTTCCATGATGGTTCAGGGAATAATTGTCCAGAGGACCTGTATGTTTTTATATTACCTAGCCAACCTTGTTCCTCCACCCCCCCTCCACACACACACACACACACACACACACACACACACACACACACACACACACACACACACACACACACACACACACACACACACACACACACACACACACACACACACACGCACACGCACGCACACACACAGAACGGTGTCTGGGTCTCCAGGTAGCACCATTGATCCACATTGGAAGCACAGCAATTCTGCCTCCACAATGCATTCTGGGTACAGTGTGTGTGGGGTGGGGGGGGACGTCGATGAGCACAATGGAATAGACAGACAGAGCGTGAAAAAAGTTCATGGAGGAAGGCGAAGCCGGGAAAAATATTGTAGAAAAAACCTGTGCTGTGTACCGGCACAATGTTGCCATCCCTGTCTGTGGAAAGGACTTCCTAACTTTCACTATCTACTTCCAGATATGAGGTTTTATTAGAATAGAAGAAGATATGACGCTTTAACGGGTCCTTTGTTCTTCCGGGGGATATTAATACATCAATATTCATTCATTCAAGTCTTTGAGGTATTATGATCATAGAATTCTGTTGTCTTCTGTTGTCAACTGAGAGGGAATTGCGTTACATAGTCGAACGGTCAAACTTTAAGCTCGCAAGACAACAGCTGAATGTAAGTCAGTCGGACGGCTTTATGAAGATGAAAGGATAAAAGATATAGTCAATATTATTCCTTTAAAAAACAAACACACTATCACTACACAAAGAATGGGAATAAGAATCTGGCTTGGGCTTTGAAGAACGAAGAAGTCGTGGTCGCAGGCCGATGTTATTTCTGTGTCCCTGCTGGATCTATTAGGGGGAAGACATGGCCCTCACGGGCAGACAGATGTAGGCCAGCAGAGGACCTCAAACTCATCCAGACTCCCCATTAGAGACCATAGCTTTGCAGATGATGGATGATTCCACAGTCTACTGCAGTGGTGAGAGGTAAGCCGGTTACAACAATGCTGAGAAACCATCTCTGTCTTGGTAAATACTGAAGGGCATTTCTTTTTTTCAATTACCATCTATATTCAATACATCCCATTAACCTAGGACTCATTTACATGAATCTATACAGCTATGTCGCGACGATTCACTGTCCGTATCCCTGATGTAACTCCCAGCGAGCAGGTCTGTCTATGTGATCCACAAAGCGAATCGATGACTTTCAATGACATTTCAAATGAAGGAAAGCCGTCAGGATCAAACCCCATACGGGTCCTATGAAGACGGTAGTCATGGCCACCGTTTCTTCCTCCCATGTAGTGCAGTGTGAGTGTTTTCCAGTGCTGAAATCCAGACTATTTAAAGTCTCTTCTCATGTGAGCAACTTAGTAAATGAACGCCAGGACTGTGAGATTGTTTTAGCGGCAACTTTCTTTGTGTGATTCATGGGCAGCACGAGAGCGCTCAGCAATATAATCTCTCTTTTTCATTTCACCTCCAGAATTGCCTCCCAAACAAAAATAATGACAACGGAGGCAAAGCGCTGCGATCCCTATCTATTAGCCTGTATGGAACGTGGTACATGTTGATGATTTGGCTGATCTGTGAGATTCAACCGTCCCGAAGCAACGTCTTGTGGCAGCGTAGCGAGATAATTGTCTCATCGCATACTAAATAGCAATATGTTGTGTGTGCAATATGTTCCTGAAAGAACGAAATGAAATCAAGTTAGGCAAAGACGCAATTTCAGAGATTTTCTCATTATGATCATTGAATTAGCTATAAGAACATTAAAACACTACCAATAAGCAACTCTCTTTTTGCCTCCTCCAAAAATAGCCTTTATGGCATATTTTTTTAATTGAATAGAAAAAGAGATTGATAAGTCAATTCATTGGCGTTCACATTACCATGTAAGCAATTCTCTTTCAAAACTTAATTTCTGTTATTCGTGCAAAGCTTATACCTCAACATTTCAGCCCTTCTACCACCCTTCATCCACTGACACATCCAGTTTTTTATTAATTCATTAATCAAATCATTTATTCATTCATTCGTTCATTCAATACATGGAATCGTTATTGCATGGCATGGGTAAGACACCGGTGCCATCAAAGTCCATAAAGACATGCTCATTATTCTTCCATTAATCACAACGTAAATCAATAATAATTGAACGATTCCAAATCAAGACCAGTTCATGCCCCCTCACCCCATCACCCCATACAGACCCCCAAGTACCCCACATTAATCACACGCTCACCTGGCGAGTGGCTACATCCACTTGAATACTCGACTGCACAAATGATTTGCTTAGCTTTGGCTGAAGGAGTTGTGAAGTCAAAGGCAACATAATTAGAGGGGACGACGGCGAGACCTAATACGCGGTGTAATTAAGGATATTAATAAGATGTCAGCCAACCGTTCACTGGGCCGCGCGCCCGATGATTAATCGCAGTCCGTGCTAATTTGATTTGTGACAAGGAGAGAGATGACCCGCTAAGTCAGCGGCGAGGGAAGCGGACGACGCTGGAGCATATGAAGCTAATAAAACACCAAGAGTCTCGCAGAGGTGACAAGGTGTAGAGGGAAAAAAAACCCAGAGACAACCAAACCGTTGCCTCCATTTGGGCCTTATTCACTTAGCGGCCACCTTGGTTCCACATTCAGTTCCACTCACCCAGCTAGCTTTTTATCCAAGATGGCCGCTAGGGGACAAAGGCCCATAGGGATGGATGTGAAGCGCGACTTTCTTCGACTTGTTTGAGGAAGATCCTTTGACATCATCTCCGAAGAGAGGGAATGTCCCTGAGGTCAATTTAATCCACCGCGATGTTAAGGCATTTTCCCTGAATGAGCGCTAACGCCTGAATGCTGACAAATGGAGTGTTTCCGCATCTCTAGCGTGCTGAATTGACACCGCGGTGGCAGAGCGGAGCTGTTAAGTACAGTATGTGCAGTATCAAGTCATAGACCCGTCCTTAAGGAGTGGAGTGGCTAAATTAATTATTGCTTTCTCTCTCTCTCTCTCTGTCTATCGCTCACTTATTCTCCATCCCTCTCTCTCTTGCACTCTCCCTGTCTATCTCTCTCTCTCTCTGTCTGTCTGTCTCTCTCGGGACACAGAAGTCCAGTTCAACAGCTGGAAAGGTCATCCAATGAGGAAAATCCATAGGAAATGGGCATGTAGACTATGTTTATGTTTAATAGGTAAGAACCAAGAGAACCAGGGAATGAGGCCTTTGCCTCACAGCCCCCCCCCCCCCCCACCGCTGTAAGCCATGATTAAATGTGATTTATTTGAGGCTAATTAGGATCCCTAAAGTAGACAGCGCATGTTAACACCCTCTGCCCTCCCTCTGGGATTTCTGTGTTAACATATGCACACCTAGTAAAGTTATGGCTGGTATTTATAGACATGACAATAATGAGAGATCCTAAAAATGCTAGCTGGGATCGAAAGAGAATTGTGCTCAGAAATCTTATTTTCAAGCCTCAAGGCTCTGATATGTGTGTGTGTGTGTGTGTGTGTGTGTGTGTGTGTGTGTGTGTGTGTGGTGTGTGTGCGTGTGTGTGTGCGTGCATGCGTGTGTCTATGTGTGTGTGTGTGTGTGTGTGTGTGTGTGTGTGTGTGTGTGTGTGTGTGTGTCTGTGTATGGGTGTATGCTTTTCTCACAGAGATCATGTGATGGTCTGCTCTCATTTTCAAGTCATTGAGGTTCTTTAAAGTTATCTTCATGAATGATAAATGTGACATAAATCAAGCCTTATCTGAAGTGGGCCACAGAATGTACTTGAGGGTATTTGTCAGAGTAAGAAAAATGGTACGGCCTAGAAGAAATATCCTCTGGTTATTTGTCACAGTCGGTAAACAGGTACGGTCTGGCAGACATATTCTCTGCTAAAACCTCCTTATTTCTTATCATTTTTCTCTTTAATTCTGCAGCTTAAATATTCTGCCATGTCCTGACCTCAGCAATATATCTCACTTCAACATCCAATCCGAGCTTATCGGTGTACAAGTAGTTCACTCCTAGAAGTTAAAAATCCCCAGCAAACCGCTGTGCAATATGGACTGCCAGGCCCGGTTTACATACTGTAAACCTGTCGACTGCCGGCCTTAAGTTACTGAGATTGATGCCAGTGTCCGTAGCCTCACCGCTTCTTAACCTATATGCCTTATGCTCCCTAATGCCAAACATCTGAATTTGCTGTAGGATAAAGCATATAGCAACAAGTAAGAATGGTGTATGATATGAATGCGTGGTGTAATATAATGGGTGTGAACAGCAGCAGCACCAGCAGTCTTAGGCTTATGTGGTGTGAGTTGTGGTCGTGGTCCAGTGGCTGTAATAGAGATGTTGACGTCCCGCTGACAGCCTCTATACACACACTCTTTGCACACACACACACACACACACACACACACACACACACACAGTCCCGAGCCAATGCAGCACACAGGGGGGAATATTCACTCTGACTGGGAGAAGGAAATCCACAGTGTCAGTCAAGCAGAGCCCCAGCTTTAACATTTACCCTGAGCAAACACTGTGATTCATCCCTGTGAATGAATGTCAATACACCTGTCTGACGGATGGACGGAATGACCACGAGAGGGAGGAGGGGAGGGGACCAGACACACATTCATACCGGAGTCGCTATGCATAAGCTGTGCTCCGGTGCACCGAAACACCCTAGCCATTTTCCTTATTCTTTTACTCATTTCAGTATTCGGCAGCGGGGGGGTTGTGTTCTGGTGTGTCCAAACGATGCAGGAGTGTAAACAAATATGTAAGCAATATATTTGTTGCTTTTTGTTCAAAAGACCAAGTCAATGTCAGAATGGCAGGTAGCGTTGCTAAAAATAATGTAGGAATGAATTGACCAATTAAAAAGCCAGCACGCATGCACGCACATGCGTGCATGCGTAATGGCGTTTACCATTTTTTGAATCCCTCGTCGCCGAGACCTTTTTATTCCCTAAAACAAAGACGGAGCTGTCGTGAAGCACCCTTTATTTCCAGAGGTCTACGTCGTATTCATCCACATATCCTCCATCTTGCAGGAGACTCGGCCAAGGACGACTTTTTGACACGTTGACATGTGTCAAGGCAGTGGAAGAATAAGTGGGAGACGAAGAGGAGACGGGCCGCAGACAACCTACTCTCCTGGGCGCTCACCCGACATGCCCGTCCTGCTGTGGACCACAGCACTTCCCACCAGGGGGAGAGCCGCGTGCGCCAGAGTGAAAAAAAGAGAAACATAGGCATGGTTGATGACTTCCCCTACGGACACGTCGTGCTATTAAGCCATTTAATGAGCAATAACACTTCTCCCGGCCCAGGCCTGCGGTTTTACCGTGGCGCTACCTGCCAAGCGTACAACAATCAATTAGAAATCACTCTTCGCTCATGGCTCTAAATTGCCAGATAAATGGAACAGAGCGGTAGGATCCACCCAGATATATTGGGGCCCATAAAGCTCATTACTGCCACTAATTCCTGGAGTCTCAACAGGGGGCCAACCGGAGAGGCCACCTCGATACCTCACATACTAACAGCTCCTCTCTGATTTATTACGCATTAACTGTTGAACATAGAAGTAAACAGCATCGCTGTTATCGTCGTTGTTAGAACTGCAATTTTCCCGCATAAACATCCAAATGAAGGCATTGAATGTGGCATCCCATTAAACCAAACCAAATAAAGAAGGTGCTTTGCCACATTTACATTTTTGACGTTTTTTTGCTGTTGTTTTTGCAAAAGCCTTTTACTTTGATCTTTAAAAAATTATTTCATTCTCCAGTCAAGCATGTCCCAGTTATGTATAGATTATGGTATGGATGCGCCCTGTTTTCCTCCACATAAGTCAAGTTTCCAAGCACTGTCACGTACCATTACAGAACTGCTGATTTTATCAAGTCGGTAATAACCTATTAGCAGAAGATTGTGTTCTCCACGCTCCCTTTGTTGCATTGAGGGTATTAATTATTACTGATGTAATTATCAGCTCATTGTTCCTCTGTAATTAGGCTGTCAGCATAATGAATCTTAAGAACATTGCCCATCCAAAAGCTAATTGATTCCTTTGCTTTCCGCTTACCCTCCTTATCTGAACCTTTACTATTGCCGAAACCATAACCAGGCCATCCATTACAAACCATCTGCTGGTTCGGTTCTTGCTCCTTCATGGCAGAGGATTACATTACATCCACGCTCGAGGAGCAAGGAGCAGGCCCTGCTTTTCATTGCCACTTCTTCCAGGATTGAAGCTGCTGCTAAGGCAGTGAGCGCAGCACAGAGACTGTAGTGAGCCTGGCGGTAGTCAGCTCTACTACCCCCAAATAACCACAGAAGTTTATGTGAAAGGTAATTAGAGGCAGAAGTCACAGGAGTAAATAGATTGTTTGTTAAGTATAATCTGGAGCTGATTGTCCTTTACTGTTAAAATGCACTTTTACCCAAAGGGATTGCGGTGAATGCATCTTTAGATATATTTAGGAGCAGGTAGGGAGGAGGAGGCGTCCTTGATCAAGGATGCCTCCAGGTAGCTTGCAGAGATAAGGGATTGAACAAGGGACCTTTCACAACCCTGACCCCTACACTATCCTGTCCTATTGGCTGATTTGCTGTCCTTACATTTCATTTCCCCCATCTGCAACTAGAAAAGTTGTATCAATGTATTGCTGTACAATGGCAATGTAACCATGTATCAAATTACATTTTGATTGCTAAAAAAAATGGCATGCTTGTTAATGGCAGCTTGTTAGCGTGCTAAATGTTTTAGTGCTTCCACTGGCATGCTGGCAGGTCTCGGTAAGGATGCGTGATACGGAGTCTTGCTGCATGAGCATAGCTCTTGTTAATGAGGCAGGCTACAGCCAGTTAGGGAAATGAGGCAGATGCTTAATTTTTCTCTCCCTCTCTCCGCTCTCCTTAGTGAATTGGCTGACTTTGGCATATTACTGCGCATCTAAGTGTTCCAAGTGACAGATATTTTTTGTATCATTGTTGCTGTTGATGTAAGCTCATATTACAAAAGTGACACGTTTTGAACACAAAAGGATTATAAAATAAAAATCCATTCCCATTTTTTTTACCCGGGCGCTGCTTGTTCTGTTTATTACTTCCTTCATGGCAGCAGTCATGTGACCTTGAGGCCTCAAGGCGTGGCTGATCCTCTGGCGAGGATGCGTCACGCGCAGGCCTGGCTAACCTTGCCTCCTACTGGGGCTGCAGCAGCTCCGGCCCTGGAGGCCTGCGCACCGCAGACGCCCTTCATGTAACTCCTAAAGACAGTCAAAGGTCAAGCAGTGGAGGAACAGAAGGCCCACATGAGGACAAACATCACCCGCCCCCGCACTGCCCCGGCTCTGTCACATCATTGAGCTGCACTCACACACACACACACACCATCACACACATGCACACACACAAACCGTCAGGCCGATGCACGTGCACCCTTTCCCCCCCCCCCCCCCCCCCCCCCCCCACACCCACACACACACACGCACACGCACACACACACACACACACACACACACACACACCTAGCCTCACACACATTCATGCAGATGCACACACACACATAGGTACACACACAAACACAGTCATGCCGATGCATAAGCTGGCATGTTGCCTCGCAAAAACACACATTTTTTCTCACCACTTCATGCAAATGCAAAATAGAGGTACACAGGGTCATGCATGTAGCCACACACACACATTATTCTTCTTCTCCAAACACACATACACACACATAGCCATCTCCCCAGCCACTCCCAACACACAAATGCATGCAAAAGGCACACATAAAGCACACTCACTCAGCTATCCCCGCACCCACATTAAGGGACATTAAGGGATGGGGGGAGGGGGTGGGAGGGTGGCAAGTGGTGAGTTCCTCTCCTGTTCGCGGTGACCCCCAGACAGCCTTGAGCTCCCTGGAGCTACTCTGAGATGCAGAGCAGGTGGTCCGGACACCACCTGACCCTCACTTCCTGTTAGCCGTCATCCTCAACCCCCAGGAAACCAAAATTTCGCCCGCCTCATCAGAAATTGCACCGCCCCCCACAGGGACACTATGGTCAACCCAACAGAAAAATTAAGTTCACCCCAATGTTTACATAAATGCTTTAAAATGGCTGACATCATGGAATACAACGGTTCAGCTCTGTTGCACTCAAGGGTTGTTGTTGTTGTTGTTGAGGTTTCGTTGTTGCAGTTTGTCCTCCAGGTACTGTTCATGATGTTCCCTGTCACTGATTTATTAATTAATTTATGAGCTGGATTCCTTCTTCAGTTAATGCTTCCCATAATACGTCATTATATCATTCATAAACGACAGCAACAACAACATAACTCATTAGGAAGTTTCTAATGGGATTGGGACATGCCAAGTAGAATTTGCATAGACAATACAAATATACTATTTATATTGAGAATCAAATGATATCAACCAAATCACTTCAGTCAGTCAACTTATCCAAAGTTCCGGTCCAAGTCTTCCTGGATATAAGACTGGATATATAAGACTGTGGTAAACGTGGCAAATCAGGTCAGAAAAAGTATCTCCTTCGACATTGTTCCTGCGCAGGGAACCCAGGATCTAAGTGAATGATATATGAACTGCGGCTGGCTAATTGATGTGGAGCTCAGCCCACAGACTGTGTTTGAAGACTCCATAAGTCAACTGCATTTATCATTAGCAGGCTTACGCTGTAAACAGGCCACGGTCATTAGCAAGTCTAATTACATTTGGGTCTAAGGTCTCATCACAAACACACAACAGCGAGCACACTTGTGCTCGCAAACACATATACACACACGCACACAAGTGCGCACAAACACACAAACACACAAACACTCATCAACATGTGATGAAAAAGAGCCAGCAGAAGTAAAAACACCATTAGTGGTTATAATTAGGTTCAAAATCGACATTAGTCAAAATAGGCCAAATTATTCTTTGTTTTTGCTGTAGCAATTAAATAATCTTGAGAGTTCATCTTGAAACAAACCCTGATATGCATTTCTCTGACATGGCCAAGTGAGCCCTGGTTCAATTAAATATGACTGCATGTGTCCAGGGTTGAGTGTGAAGGCATGGGAGGTCAGGACCTGTTCACACCTGCCTCACTCCCTTATGGTATCCTCACTTTGCCGAGAGTGTGCTTGCTAAGGCTTGTGCCGCTGACAGAGAGAGAAATAGAGAGAGAGAGATTGAAATCGGCTGAGCTCTGTAATGGTGGTGGAAGTGGTGGTGGTAGGGGAGGTGGTGGTGGTGGTGGTGTTGGTTGTGGTAATGAAGGTGGTGTTGGTGGTAGTGGTGGTACTAGTGGAGGTGGTGGTGGTAGGTGTGGTGTGAGTGAAGGGTGTGGTGGCAGTGGTGCTGGTGCTAGTGGAGGTGGTGGTTGTGGTAGTGGTGATAGAGGTGGTGGTTGTGGAGGTGGTTATGGTGGTAGTGACGATACTAGTGGAGGTGGGGATGGTGGCAGTGCTGGTGCGAGTGGAGGAGGTGATGGTGATAGTGGGGGTGGAGGTGTGACAGGAACGGCGTCTTGCATAACACCTCTGCATTCATCACCGGTGGACGGTGTTGTCTCAGTGATCTGATCTACTGTCCAGCAGCGCTGGGCCTGATTAACTATGACAGCCCCGTGACAGCCCCCTGATAGGCAGAGGCAGACAAAGACAAGGCAGGAGAGAGAGAGAGACAAGAGAGAGAGGGAGAGATGAAAAATAAGGACCAGATAACAAGAGCCGGTTCTTATAACAGAGGCTGACATCGTAGCACATTAATCAATGGGCCAAAGTCAGAGAAAGGACAATAGGGAGGGACGTTAATGTGTTAAATGAAACACCCATCGCAATGCAAAACACAATCAATACGGCCCACCACTTTTTATCAGCGGAGCCAACCACTGAGACATGCCCTGGTGCTTGTTAATGGCCCCAAAATTACCTTCTCCCTCCTCTCTCTCTCGCTTTTTTATTCCTGTGCTCAGAGCCTTACACAGCCTTGCACACCCTCGCCGTGACATTATGTCACGCGACAGATATAATTGCAGTAATGTAATTTGGTGGGGATGTGGACTGGGGGAGTAATTGAAGTGAAGCCCCGACAGAGTGATTGGCGGAGGGTTAGCATGGCCACTGGCTATTGGGAGAAGCGAGCGCTTTCAATGCCACTGAGCTAACTTCCTGTGATGAAGATTGCAGCACATTGTTTCTGCAGTGTGCCACGAGGAGGGCCGCTCATGATGTAACCCACCCACCCAATGCCAAATAAATACATGTCTCTTGGCTAGAAGAAGCCGCCCACTCTCCTGTAGCTACTCTGCACAGTACACACACACACACACACACACACACACACATATATGGGCCTATCTTCTAAATCATACAACCATACAGATGCATACAGTGCGATTAACAGCAGACAGGCTCTCTATTGATTGATCTCTATTGAACCACTATAAGACAGGTCTGTAATGCTTGTACAGAAATAGAAAGGTATGAAAAGTTACAGTAATGCCTATATACTGTCAGTTGTAAAATGTGAAAGAGATTTGCTTCATATTGTAGAAAGAATTGTCACCACTCTTATGTGTCATACCTATCCTTGTTGCCCGAACATTCTCTTTTCGGCTGATCACATAAAGTTTTTCTATCACCACACCTAGAGCATAGCTCTGAATGTTGAAAGTCGTATGTCATCGTGTGTCAAGTTTTATGTATTGTATGTAGTGTAATTATATAACACATACTCATTTTAAACTTTCTACTGTAACATAATGGAAACCTATTACCCATGCTATTTATTATTAATGCAAACGTTCCCCTTCATTGGAGCCCAGCATACACCTCCACCAACACACATTTCACAAACAATGTCTCTTAGAGCTTGAAAATAATTGTAAAAAAAAATACCCCCCTATATCTCACCATGTTAGCTCTTTATTCAACTGGTTTTCCTTCAAGAGTACACTTGAATCTCCTCGTAGATACATGGGTCAACTAGACGAGATATGGTGTTTGACAGTTTTAGGGTTCTGTCAGTCGGTCCATCTGTCTTAATTGGTCATTTTATTTCTTTCCCACTCTGCCTTTCTTTTCCAGCATTATTTTTGCCTTTTGGAAGCCCTTCCTGTATCTTCTGATTGTTACAACTAAATCTTTCTCTCTCAACTCTCTCTAACTCTCTCTTTCTCTCACTCTCTTTAACTCCTCTCTCTCTTTCTCTCTAACTCTCTCCTCTGCACCATCTGTTCCTTTGTTTCAGTCTTGGGCACGTGGTAGCAGTGTGTTGGCATGATGACGCTCACAGTGTCTCACATGGTAGTGGATGACCAAAGAGGGACACCACAAACACACACACACGCACACACACATCATGCCACGAGAGAGCGCGACAGAATGGGAACAGGGGCGACTGGGAACTAAACCCTGTATAATAAATATGCAGACAGCACAGAAACCAAAGGAGGAGGCCATTGTGGTGCTGGTGGTGGAGGTGACGGTGCAGAGGTGGCCGGCTGGCTGCTAAATAAAACAGACAAGCTCCTTATACAGGTTAGCACCAGGGAAGCACTCCCGCCCCTGTTCTCTCGGCTCCAGCCAGAATCAATGGTCCAAAATCCCCTAAAGCCAGCTCCTCTTACATCCCATCCATTATTCAGCTCGCCTCTTTTGTACCACCTGCCCTGTTTACAACGCCGGCCTGCTCCATTGTAAATGTTTGTGTGGCTGTTCGGCCCCCATTGGCTTACTGAAACAACCCACCTTGATTATATGACCATCACAACTCCCTGCACCCCCCCACGTGCATGTTGGCACACACACACAGGCACAAACACACACCTGCATGCACACACACACACACACACACACACACACACACACACACACACACACACACACACACACACACACACACACACACACACACACACACACACACACACACACACACATCTGTTAGGCTGGTAAACCGCAACGGGCACAGCAATGGGCAACAGGGTCGTTGTGGCTGGACTGTGTGGTGAAATGGGATCAAGGGTGGACCACAACCCCCAGGTTGTGTCTCAACTCAATGGTTCAACGCCACCGGTGTTGTAGTGCGAGTAAACAACGGACACAAGTGTACGGTAATTGTCATAGATATCAGGTATCAGTTGCAGCCTCTTGTTTACGAAGAGAGAGGCGATGGAACTAATAGGTTGGTATCATCTCCCCTACTGTCCCGTCTCATCACTTCCTCTGCTCTTCACCTGTGCCACACACACACACACACACACACACACACACACACACACACACACACACACACACACACACACACACACACACACACACACACACACACACACACACACACCTAACAAGCTCAAAGAGAAAAATCTCGGGTGAAAAAACAAACCATTCATTTGGTAAATAAGGAGCAAGCAGGACGTCGGGGCGATTGATTATGAATAATTCATACGTACGGGTGGCGCCGTCAACATTGCAGCGCAAGCTTGAAAGCCATTCCTATCTTGCTGCGCAATAATGGGGGTTGTTTGCCTGCCAGTTAAAGTATTTATTTGTCATCTTACAGTGGATTATTTCCTGTTTTTTTGTCTCACGTTGACGTCGAGCCCACGGTGAGCATGACAGTGATAGAGCGTGACAGGAACGTAAAGCCCCATTCTGGCAAATTAGAACCCGGGCTTTAAATAGCAGCGCTACCATAGCGTTGTCGACCGCGGGCCACGCAGCACGCTCCAGGCTCACTAGTCGTGCGCCAGCAGACACCGCCGCCGCAGCAGTAAGACTCATTATTACGATGAGCGCATGCCCACATGAATTAGACAGCTACTTGTATCGTCCCAGTGCTACATATGTACTACTTGCCACATTTGTAGGCCTATACTGCTACCGATACGTAGAACGAGGGGGATTCGGTGCAGCAGGATTATTGTATGTCGCAAGCTGCGTTTCGCTTCTCTGCGTCGTGTCTGTTTATTTAATTGAATATCAGCATTCACCCTGTCAGCATAAATAGGACTGTCTGTGCAAATGTTGATTGCTGTTATTCCCTGCATCCTTAGATTATAATGGCTGAATGACACACACACACACACTTCTGAAGATAATGCTTTAATTATAGCTGATGTAATAATAGTACACACACACACACACACACACACACACACACACACACACACACACACACACACACACACACACACACCAACCAAGGGGCTTTCTCTTTATCAGTGCTGCTCACATTGGCACCAGCTCCAGCAGTGCCAAGACTGCCGGTCCACAGCTTTGCCACCATCACCCGGTAAGAGTGAGACAAAGGCCCGGGTCAGCGTGGCCCCTAGTGGCTAATTGCTTCCAGCAGATAAGTGAGTTTGACGACGCAGCAGAGAGCAGCTCAGCCGGAAGGGAAGCAGCGCTAATGAATCCCCCGCTCACCTAACCGTCAATATCAGGCCGCCGCAGACGGGCCGCGCCTCAGAGTGAATATTAAAAGACACTTGATTGTTCTGCTGCTTATGTACGGCTTTTATTAAATTCGTCTGGAGTCTTTCGTTGCGTTTCGGACACTGGTCCGTGAGCTAAGATGACGAGTAGCAAAAATACGCTCCCTAAGTACTCTCTCGTTATCACCTGCGGAGGGCCAGCCACATGGTCATCTCACTAATGGACGGGGACAACCCTAGGGGGCCGAATGCTAAACGCCTGGTGTTTTCTCAATGATATGCTAATGTTTGCAGAAAAAAAATAATAATTCTCATAGTAAGGGAGGAGTTGATTTTCATTACAAAAAACACTTGAGGTAGTCGCAGGATTCTTTCCCAAGATAAAGTGAAATGATTATAGTGATCAGTGATAAGGCCCGCACGCTGCCTACTCATCAGCTACTCTCCACCCAACTGTCAATAAACGTCACCCATTTACACCGGGTCGTCACCAGGATTATATCTAGATTATTAGGATTATTATATTATGGATTAGCCATGCATGAAAATACATTGTTAGCGCAACCAAGGTGCATCAGGAACACATTCACATCTGTGTCAGGTAACTTTTGTAAGATCTGTGTAACATCTAGTAAGATCAGATTTATAAAATATGACAAATACATATGAGACAATACAATATGAAGCTGGCATTTTGGGTGCCCTTTAGCTCACATTCAAAGACATGTGAGACCGGTCACACAAGTAGCACAAATGCATTCGTCTCAACAAGTCACTTAGCAAAACTATCAATATAAAATAACCCAGAGAAGCATGTGACAATACAGTGTAAATGTAATGCAAATTGTATCCAAATACAAACTAGTTACAAGTTTTATGAAACAATTAAGTGTGATAAGCTCTCTGAGACTGCAGAGGTCCAACCCCAGAAGAGGTCTGACCCAGACAAGGCCCGACCCGAAGACGAGGTCCGACCTCTGACCTCTAACCCCAGACGAGGTCTGACCCAAGTAGAGGTCTAACCCGAGCAGAGGTCCGACACCAGCAGAGGTCTGACCCAGACAAGGTCTGATCCCAGCAGAGGTCTGACCGAGACGAGGTCTGATCCCAGCAGTGGTCTGACCCTCTCTGCAGGACAGAAACAATTAAAGGGGACAGGGTACCAGAATCACATCATACTGAAGTCTTTCTTTCCTTTAGCGGGTCAAGTACCCTGTTTCAAGTTATCTCTGATCTAGCAAGATCCCAGGTTATGGCAAAATGATATTACAGAAAGACATGAGACAACAGCTGGCATTATTGGTGTTCTTTAGCTCAATTATTCCTGGTGTTGGAAACACTATCCAACATTTGGGTAGTTTTCCATTGAGAAGAGATTTCCATCAGGCTGAGGTCAAATAAACAATACCTGACAAATAAGGTTTAACGAGGAGACTTGAAATGAAAGAGTCACACACCTGCTTGAAAAAACGCTTGAGTAATGCACTGTTCAATTAAATACATATTGCCATTCCCACTATGTGGAAGATTTGAAGAGAAGACCTCCAGAGTTTATGCAGAAAAGAACGTTTATTGAGTAATGCACAGCATTCAAATACAACTGCTCCCCATAGTCTCTTAGAAGTTTTAAAATAACTATCCCCCTGAACCAGCCTTTTAAAAATAGATCCTCCTGGTTTTTATTCCTTCTGGGGAGGGGCTGTTGGCCAAGAGTTGCTTGCTACTTTATTTCCAGACAATTATGAAAAGGACCTACACAGTTAAACTAAAAACAATACAAAACAACAAACCAATACAAACCAATATTAAGAAAATTGGAATAACTTACTTTCGCGGATTAAGCTTTTGGAAAATAACAATGATTGTTCAAATTTTATGCAAATCCTGGAATCCCCCATTAACACGTATGGTACATAGGCAAGTATGTGAACAATTTGGTTCAAGATACAGCCGGTTGTCTACATGCAAGTATATCCTTTTGGAGGACAGCATGGAGGCAGAACGGGCAGAACTCATTGCGGTCATCTTAAATGTTGCTGCAACGATGCATCATATATTCCTTTGCATCCACAACATCCGAAGCATCGATGAAAGATTGGAGCATGAGTTAGAGACAAATAGAAGAAACAAAGAAGAAGAAAAGCGTCGCGAATTACTGTGTTACCGGAGAAAGAGAGCGTTTTTGCTGTTTAACCTGCATCAACGGCAGGGAAGGATCTAGGAAGGCTAGGTCCCTATAATGTTCAGCTAACTGTTAACTGCTCACTGCTTACATCTAACTGTAAAAAAATCATTTTCTATATACGCGTGCAGCTGTTATATATTTTTTTTTTTTACCATTCATCGAACAAAAAGCAACAGGCTGATTATCATTTAGGGTGCCACTCAATGACATGCAAATGCAGATCGAAGCGTCATCAACCCACTCACTCACGGGGTGTGAAAAATACAGACTTTCTACGCCTCATTCACACGTAATATAATTACGTAATTTACATTTCCTACGGAAAGGGGTAGTATTTTTTCAGGAGAATTTAAGGGTACAAATATGGATCTGTCAGGATATGTTGTTCAGACAAACAGCCTATCAGGAGAATATCAGGACTTATACATATACCTGAAAGCAGCTTATATATCCGGCCTGAGTAGTAATTCTCACCATGGAGTGACCTATTCGTAGAATTACAAGTCATGTTTGATTGCATTTAATGGCGATAAACTCACCAACAGTGCACCTCCACGGTCAGCTTGGGTCAGTCTTGTATCGACATGCCTTTAATCTCACAAAAATGTGTATTATTATGTGTCATGCTTATTGACAGAAGATGGTCACTTGCGGCTAGACCAGACGGACCTGTAGAAATAAAACATAACTCAGGTTTGCTAGTACAACATATTGGTATTCAAACTACAAATCTAAACAGTCAAACTAAAATTGTTTGATTGTTTATTCTTAATAGCCTACTTGAATATAAATGATTCCTTCGGCAATTCAGTTTTAGAATTAAACAATTCCACTTACCTTATTCTTTAATAGCTTCTAAAAGTTCGTGCAGTATGAGCTCATTGTGTCTGTGAGTGTTTGTTTTGATGAAACATTGCAGGTGTGTGTGATCAGCTATAATGAGTAATGGAGGGTGGTGCTAAAACTGAAATAATTTGTTACTAATGTAAGGTCTCATACAAGTACCAAAAATATGTATTTGTATGTGACCTTACATTAGCAAGTAACAAACAATATTGTAACCCAAATAAGTTCACTGGGTCGTATACATTTCTATTGAAGATATTAATTAATTAATTAATAATATTAATTAATATTAATATATTTCCAGCTGTAAAATATTTACTAAATGTGAATTTAGTACACAATTGGGAAAACAGTACATTTTTATGGCTATTATATTTGACCAAGAAACATGAAACTAAGTATACACAATCAACAAGGATACCTCTCCAGTATTTGTAGTAGTATTTGTTTTAGATGATGAAAAATAATGCCAGTATAGTGTTTATATATGATAGTCAGGCATATTGTTTAATTATTTGATCTGCAAATGTTTTGTGAAGCTACACACAAGTTTGGTGTTAATCTGTCAGTTTGATGAGGAGAAGTTCTAGGTTTTCAGAAAATTCTAAATTATGGAAAATCTATCCAGACGGACTTTAACGGTCTCATGACTTCTCTGCTCAGCGGACTGTGGACTGTTGACAGGACAGAATTTTCAACCATAACATAACATTTAAGCAGCCAAGTATAAACCAGCTCACAGATGGCACGAAGAATAACAAAAATACATAAAAACACAAATATAAAGAATACAAACAGACAGAAATACTACCAGTGGGGCTTCCAGTGCCTTAAATCCTCTTCTTCTACATGTGTTCTCCTTGAGATTATGATTCTCTTCCCTTCACACTCTGAAGATGAATGCTAGCCCACATCTTTTAAAGATGATACTCGAGGCCTGGAACAAATTAGAGTTACTAAAGATGACGAAGAAGGCAGATCAACAGCAGAGCTAGTGAGCGGAGCTGAGTGGTGCGAATATTCCGCTCCTCGCTCAGGTAGCTGTTCACTCGGCCGCTCCTCCACTAAAATTCACGTCAGCTGTTCCCGCTCCACTTAGAAATCCTCCCGCTCCAGTGAAATCGCACCATGCTCGCGCCAATTTTAAAGAGGGAGGAATAATCGACTACGAATTGTCACCTTAAACAGAAAACTTAAATACTAAAGAACTAAGAGCAACGGCAATACATTTCACTCATAGAACATTTATTTTAAAAGATAGACAAGTGCAACAACGAACAAGCTTGGCAACGTCAATAAGGCATGCCTCAGCCCTGTGAGCGGTATCGGAGCGAAATTGGAAAGCGGAACAGAGCGGCTGCTCCGGCCTCTAAATTAAAAAGTGATCTGCGCTCTAACAAAATTCCATCCGCTCCGCTCCTCGCTCGCTCGCACTCCCCTCCGCTCACTAGCTCTGATCAACAGCGATCATCGCCGTTCCTCTCCCCCTGCAGACAGTGTTGGTGTGAAGTTAGCAGAGGAGCTTCAGTAGGCGACGAAGGTTGACGAAGCAAGAGGCCTCCCGGGGACCGCCCAGGCTTTGTGTATAAACAAGCATCCTTTAAATACCCTTCGCACACCCCTCTATATCTCTCTCCCTCTCTCTTTGCCTCTCTCTCTCTCTCTCTCTCTCTCTCTCTCTCTCTCTCTCTCTCTCTCTCTCTCTCTCTCTCTCTCTCTCTCTGACAAACACACATGTTTCATCGTTGTCTGCTTTTTGTTTCTTCCTGTTCTGGTTGGCTAATCACCCTTACACTCTCAACCGTCCTTCTCTCCTCAGCATGTTCTGGTGCTCTCATTAAAGTTTTTGGGCTTATTTTATGCTCAGCTCTCCTGCCCTCGGGGGCGTTTCCTCCTGATTGCCCATGAAAAAAAATCAACCAATCAAGTGGGGATGTTTATCCACCAATCAGAAAGGCCGGTTGACCACCATAATTTTAGAAAAGTTTTCTTTTATATGTGAACTATGAAAAATTGTATACTCTTTCTATGATTTGTATTGTAATGGATTGTGGAATAACTGTTGTGTTGCAGTGTCCAATATGAAACTCATCCTGAATGCACGGGAAAGTGATCCAGTAGACAGCTTAAATGCATCCAAATCCCTTCAAATGGATAAGGGCAGTTTATGTTATAACATTGTTTTTATGCCCTATGAGCCTCAGAAATATTGTCTGTCTGGTGAAGGGAGCAGGCAGATGGTAACCTTCACTGTCGTAGACTGGTTTTAATATGCTGTTGGAGCCAACAATGACAGTCTGCCGCTCTGAATGTCTGCTTCTATCTACCATTCTCCTGACATACTGAACATGGCAACACACTGGCCTTGTCCACTGAGAAGGTTAAAGGCCCCTGGATCGGCCCAAGCCTCCAATTCCATGACTATTATCTGCTATAATGGAGGACTGTGTGCATGTATAGCACACATAGGGAGCTAGCCCTTGTAGACGTCGTAATCGTACACCATGTACCGTGCTGCCGCCTCTCCCTGTTAAATACCCTTGACCCCGGCAAAGCTCCAGTAGCCTCTGTGTCCACCTCTCCATCCAGCCCTCCTCCAATCAGAATCGGGCGTCAGGGCGTCGGGAGGCTGCAGCGTCAGGCCACTGCCACGTGGGAGAAGCGGGGTCCGAATTGTCCTCAAATATTGATTCTGCTAGAGCCGCACAGGGCAGGGAGGGGAAGGAAGAGAGCACCAGGCTCATCTGCTGAACACCAAACCTCCAGAGGAGAGGAAGACGGAGGCAGGGAAGGAGAGGAGGCAAAGCCCTAATCTGACCCACGTCTCAGCCTCCGAGGCCTCCTGTCACCTTCGAACCCACGGAAAAACATGTGCGTGTGTGTGTGTGTGTGTGTGTGTGTGTGTGTGTGTGTGTGTGTGTGTGCTCGCATGGGCGTCCATGCTGAGATGGGAGTAGTGAGAATTCCACCAAACGTCCCTAAATTCAGCCCGCACATCCGTCGAACAAGCCTTATCAAGCGGTAGAGAAGGTGTTGTGTGTATCCATAATCTGCTGTTTGAACTGTTATCAGACCCACATTGCTGGATCATGCCTGAGCAATATTTTTTATCATTTGTATGTATATTTCTTATGAATTGCGGACATAAATAAAGAAGTTAATGTGTGTGTGTGTGTGTGTGTTTGTGAAAAAGAGAGTGTGTGCAATAAATAAATAAAGCATTTCCAAAGTGTGTGTGTGTGTGTGTATGTGTTTGTGTGTGTGGGTGTGAGTCTGTGTGTGAATGCACGCCTCAACACTTTGTAAAACACATATAGTGAGAGTGGGTCTGTGTCAAGGTGACTTAGGCTACATGCCTGTGCCTGGGCATGTAAATGGCTGTTTGTGTATCTGCTTACCTGTCTTCCTGCAGTTCTATTCCAGTGCCCTGTCGCACACATCTCTGCTCTAATTGGACCATTGTGTAGCTGCAAAACAGGGGAAAGGGGGAGCAAGAGATGGCATTGTGACTGGCCCTAACTGCAACGCTGCACCACGGGCCTAAAAATATATTCTCTGTCAGCGGTCCTGGGAGGAGCCCAGCACTGCCCAGGCCTCTCTGTAATGAGAGAGCGGAGACGTCTGCCACCAGTAGCCTGCTGTCCCTCCGGCTCAGAGCTCAGCTCAGGGCCCGAGTGGGGAGAGGCAAGCGGCTCGGATTCCATAAACTCATCACAGCTCGCAAGGCAGCGTGTCCAACAGAAGAGGCTCTCTCACACACACACACACACACACACACACACACACACACACACACACACACACACACACACACACACACAACAAGGGCCCGCCCTCCGCCCCTGGGCCCCCGACCTCACAGAAGCTGTGTGAAGATGTGTGCATTTCTGTGTGTGTGTGTGTGTGTGTGTGTGTGTGTGTGTGTGTGTGTGTGTGTGTGTGTGTGTGTGTGTGTGTGTGTGTGGAGGTGTATGCATTTGTACACGTGTGTGTATTTCTGTGTGTATTTCTGTGTGTATATCCCTGTGTGTGTGTGTGTGTGCGTGCGTGCGTGCGTGCATGCGTGTGTGCGTGTGTGCGTGTGTGCGTGCGTGCCTGCGTGCGTGCGTGTGTGTGAAAGACATATAGGGGAAGAGAGAAAGCATGAAAGACATTTATAAATGCAAAACAAATTGTCAAACTATGAGTGGTTATCTTAGCAGTACAAACACCAAAGAGTGTGTGTGTGTGTGTGTGTGTGTGTGTGTGTGTGTGTGTGTGTGTGGTATACTAATAGTATAATTGTCCATGTAATGGTGTTCTGTGCTAACGAATGAAAGACGGCGGTCGAGACGGACAGGCAGCCGTGTGGAGAGAGAGAGAGGATAATTGAAAGATGTCAGACGGTAGTTCAGGCCTTCCTCTCTGATTGTTCTCGGTACACAGTAATGATGGAGCCAAACTGGGAAAAACATGTTTTCCAGAAAGCTGAAGCACCATTATCGGACCATATCACACAGCTATTACTTCTCTATGTCTCAGTGAAGAACTATTGGCAGGCTTTTTTTCGGGGATAATTTGGACTCCTAATTTGTGCAGAAGCACGAAAGACCCCTAATTAAGGTCATTAGAAGGACCTCTACAATACATATGCTGTTGTTTTTCAACATGCTCAAAAAAACCAAATCAGAATTGGAGCCAAGTTGGCGAACCGTACCCGAAATAGAAGATGAGATGATTTCCGTGTAACGTAAATTAGAAAGACAATGTATCGTCCCCCATTGTTTCAATGTTTTATAAGCCTTCTAAAAGGTAAACACAAATGATATCACATCCAGAGTATACCAGATCAAAGATATAGAACCTCTTGAAGAATACCTTGCAAATATCTGGCAAAAATAATGAATGAATCAGACAGAGGAACAGATTTTTGTAGTAATAGATTTCCTAGTTTTATGGTCATGGAGTATAGCTGCATATGGTCGTGGCCACCTTCTCCAAGCCACACTTTATTCATCCAAACCTACTGAGGAATAATAGGGGTGTGATATACATTATATATTTCTACTCCTAAAGCGGGCAGCGTTTAAAAGGAAACATAAAGAAACATAATCCTGTTCTGATCTTCCCTTTCGGCCACAGACGGCAATATCAAGAAAACAACACATTCCCAAAACGGTTTCAAACTAGTCCAAATATCTTACATGAATATTTAATACGCTGTTATGATCCTACGCTTGCAGTACCAATTAGAACTGTAAAATGAACGCTGCGGAGCACTCTGTGTGAAAGGGGCTTGACCCAAAAGAGCAATTGGACACTAATTTGCCGTTCAGTAGTTATTCACCAGATATGAGCGGCGTGCTCCGGCCCATCTCCCCGGTCGTGAGGAACACTGTCCTCAATGCAGCTCTAAGCCTTTCTTACGGGTAAGTGACTGGGCTGGACCACGTCCAGGGAGAACTATCAACGGTGTTGTTTTTTTGTCCCTTTGTTCAGTTGTTTCATCTAATGCTCATCTACGGATGAATTCTCTCTTGAAGTAGACTTTTAAAAAATGCTTAATCCAGTGTTTTTATATCCCGCTTTGTTCTCCTCAGTCCACAGTTTTGTCCGTCAATGAATTTCTTGGGGATCATTGTCAGACCAAAGCGTAGTTTATCTTTTTTGTCTGGTTGTCCGCCCCAGTGGTCCGTCAGTTCGAACAAGAGGGCCGTTGCCTTTCGTCCAGGGTTAGTGTCCACGCGGTTCCGTTGAGTTGGGTGATGATCGGACAGCTTCCATCTGACGGAGCAGAGTTCCTCATTCGTACAGTAGATATGTTTGTGTCGTCTTTCCTGCTGAACAGCTGCTCTGCACCCTTGGAGCCTCTCTTGCTATCGCGTGACCTAGAATAGGGGAAAGAGCACAGAGTAAGAAGAGGATAAATGAACCGGTGACACAGACAGCGCGCAGCCGCCCGGTTCTGCAGGAAAAGCACTTTGAAACCGAAACTTTGTGTTCCGAACACCAGCAGTTCTGATAAATAGATGAATTAGATCTTCAACGCACCTTAGAGCAAATGTTTTCATAACAGGTCTTATTATTCAACAAAAGTGTGTGTGGGTGTGTGGGTGTGTATTTATGTAGATGTGTGTTTGTGTTTGCGTAGGTATGTGTGTGTGGGAGCGTAGCTGTGTGTGACGACCCTTAGACATAGTGGCCAAAACCGATTCCTCCGTCCTCCACTGTGGTGTTTAAAGCTTTGACGTCTACGACTTGTTTGACTCACTAAGGCTGTTCTTGTAAATTGAAGCATGCCCTTCGTGTAGACCCATAAGTTAGTTTCTCATTGCGTCAAGCCGTGTGTCTCGGCCATGTGTGGGAACGGAGAGACACAGACAAAAGGGCATAGACATCACTGTGTCGGATGAGGGACGGATCAGACCAGATCTCACGGACACGCAGATAGAAGACAGATAGAGAGAGGGGGAGAGAGAGGGAGGGGGAGCTAGAGGGAGGGATGGAGAATGAGCGAGCAGGAGAGGGAGACGGAGAGAGAGAGAGGGAGAAGGGGAGAGAAGAAGATAGAGTGAGCGAGGGTGACAGAGGGAGTGGGAGAAGGGGACAGGCAGAGGTAGACAGAGAGAGTGAGCTAGGAATAGGTGGTCCAGTGGGAGTGTTTCCCAGCTAGTGTATGTCTCGTGGCAGCCCGCGTCGTCGCCATGTGCCACTGAGTCTCCTGGTAACTGGTCCCCAGTCCCTCAGTGCCCCACAAACGCACAATTAATGTCCAGCGATGCAGTCACTAGTCAGCACTCAGCCCTCGGCCCCCCAACAGCTGATCGGCTAGACAGAGCTCGTGGGGGGGAACTGGAGCGAGAGAGGAAGAGAGCATTAGATAGATAGGTAGATAGAGAGCTGGTGGTGGTGGTGGTGGTGGTGGTGGGGGGGGGGGGGGGAGGGTTCTACGTGCAACAACCTATGGTGTGACCACCTCTCCACCACCTTCTCAGCTGCGTGCCTCCATCGGCTCGCCGCGAGTCAATTTAATTAGGGCTCTTAATCGCTAGGTCTCAGCAGAGGGGCCCGGCTGCCATAATGTGTTGTAATGAACACGACAGATGTTCTGCTGCTGCTGGATGCCGTCTCGCACGCCGCAATCGCAGCGGTGGCGGCATCATCGTCACCTGCACGCAAACTGCCTTTCAGTCATGAACAATGCATCCCCCTCATGGACACGCACACACGGGTACACACACATACACGTAAATGCCCAGACATTGCCAATTAACTTTCACACATCAGCGGCTCATAAAGGGGCCATGAAGGACCTTTCAACTCATCGGCTTTGAAAGCCGTCAATTACTTTGCAGGCACGTTGTGGTGCAGACACTTTTCCACGTACAAATTTTCTCATCTTCTCTCTCCGATCATTCAGTACAGCGAACACAGAACAAATGCAATATGTTGCGGACGCCTTCCAGTTGATTAGTCCTGTTTTTATCCATTCTTCTTGAAGTTTGACTTAAATTAAAACATGTTCAACTTCAAAATGTCTTATTATCTGTCATTGTATTTCTCTGTGCTCCTCATGAGCTTTGGTGCGAAAAAGCAATTCTACAAGTCACTGTGTTGAAAGTTTTCTAACTGTATCTCATGAATCTATCGTAATGTGTAATACTGTGTAATAGGATTTAACGGACATCTAATCTATTGTGAATGTGGATGGGGTCGTGCGCTGTGTTCAAATGCTAGAAAAGACTGTCTGTTAATTAGAGTTGGCCGCATGCCATGGGGACAGCTAAAACGCTGAGACATACGGGGGAGGGAGAATTATATTAGATTCATTTAACATCACCATTAAGTGATGATGAGACATGATAAACGCTGCACTTTGATGGACAGTGTCCTCCTAGTCGGGGTCAAATGAGGTCATCCGTGTTGAAACAGGGTCTGGAGGATTCCACGTTGTTACTTTTACGTCCAGAATTTCACATCAAATTACATGTACCAATGGTTTTTATAATTTTTTCAATAATTTTAAATTACACCCACACATATACCCAACCAGCCACATACACAAACAACCCCAACCACACACACACGGCCCCCACCTTGGTGGTCTTGACCTTGTTGCCGGTGCTGCAAGACCAGCCGGTCAGGTCGGGCAGGACCTTGCACTCCTCTCCGTCCATGCAGGGATGCATCTGACACCACCACTTCTGGACCACGATGGAGGCTGCAGACGACAGGGGGAGAGGCGGAGGGGACCATATTCAGACCAGATTGTTTGCGACCAGATAGCACACACACACACACACACACACACACACACCCACACACACACACACACACACACACACAGTAGCACGGTTCAGATCTGATCTGACTGACGCTAGCCCTAATCGGACTAATAGCATTCAGCGCAGGACACGCAATGTAGGAGTGTAACCTTATACTTGTTAATATGTTCAGACAAAATATTTATATTTATGTTCAGATGCTTTATGGATCATTTCTAAACTTTAAAAACAAACTGCGCTGGAAGTTATTATTATTATAATGGCCTTGTTGTGGGGATACTTCGTAAATAGTGTTTGCCTTTAAAGTGATATGACGTTCTGGTATGGGGCATAAACTATGAACAGTGGAAGTTCTAAAGCTAAATTAATTCATGATATAGCACAAATATTTAATAATTACAATTAAATGCACTGTTGATCTGTTGGGAAATAGGCCATTTAATAAGAGAGGTAATGAAGGAAATAAGATGAAAAACATGATCATGTTTTCTGTTCATTTTCAATGTTAAATGATGCACTATTATATTTCAAAAGGGTAAATAATTAATTTTCATAGCAATCACAAAAATATTGAAAAAAAAACTGAAATACAATTTCCTAACAGCAGGTGGATCGTACGTATATCTTGCACTCCCTGTAAATGTAGAAAATGTTACTAAATGACACCGCCAGAATAGTAGCTGGAGTGGCTGGAACAAGATTGAACAGGAAACACTACCAACGCCAACGCATTTCCACATGCTGTCACAAAAGCAGTGAGACAGAAAAACCATAAGACTTTTTACTGAGAGTTTTACTGAACAGAAAATCAGATTGCGGATCATGTGAAATGTAGAGAGACAGGAAAGAGGGGGATTGGAAAAGGTCCAATCTATTCAGCACTGATGTTGTGATGTCATTACAGCAAGATGACAGGCAAAACACAGAAAACCTCCTCATGAAAGTCAACGATAGATGGTGATATGGGAAAATGTTATAAGACTTAGAGATAGATGAAACCTCAGCATGGAAACAAGAAATTGGATAAATATAAGTGCTGATTTTAATAATCAAAGTCTGGTCTCTACATATCCGAGAAGAGTTGGGGTGTGTGTGTGTGTGTGTGTGTGTGTGTGTGTGTGTGTGTGTGTGTGTGTGTGCGAGCGGACGCGTGTGTGTGTGTCTGTATGTGTATCTGTGTGTATGAGGGTATACACGTACCGAAGTGGCGGTAACTGAAGTCATATAATTAAAGTAATTTACTAGTCACACGGAAACACGTTTGTCTCTGCTACAATCAGCTCCTTGCCGCGAAGACAAAATATTCACACACCGGCTTAAGACACAATATGTGAGCCATTGCCATTTTATTGCACAACAGAGGTGGGAAGTAAACAAATATTGAGGCAAGACACTAATTAAAACGTCAAACTTCCTCTCTGTCCTTCGCTGAGATAAATAGCGTAAATGAGGAATCACGTTAAAGGCAGGCAGCCAGCCGCGAGGAAGAAATACGCTCTTTAATTTAAACCTGTGTAAAGGCCCACAATGTATTAAATGACCATAATGGAATAACTGCCTGTAATGTAATAAAAACCAAATAGCGTAATAAAATCTGGAGGCTGTAATACAATAGCATTTCTGCAATGTAAACATTGGTGAAAGTTGTTGGTTAAGTGATGAAAGATGTTAAGTAGTATAATATCCTAATGAAACCTTACCAAAAGGATACACCTTGTTGGGATTGTGGTGGATTTTTCTTACATTTGGTATTATTGCAGTATGCTTTGTTCCCATGTAAAGAGTAAACATTATGAACAAATAAAAAAGAAATTGGTTGGGAATCTCTAGAAGTGAATAGTATAATATTAATAGTATGTGGTCACCTGTTTGTAGACCTTTTATTGCACTATTACTTTTGATACGATATCCTTTGTGGAACAGTTACTTTGACATATTGTTATTTTAAGCCTCTACAGAAAACACATACGTTATGTTGAATAAAGTGATAATTTCTTCTTCTGTATTTTTAACAATCTTCAGTCTGATAATCTTATTCCTAGGTGTCATGGTGGTGTTAAAGACTGAATTGACTATTCTTGACTGAATAGTTGTTTTCTTCGCCTGACTTTAAATATAATGATCAAATTTACATTTTCCTACCTGAAAGTTGGTTCATTATGAATAGATTCATCCTGCACGTCACTTTATACATTCTCAATTATCAACTTATCAAATTAATATACCAATTTCCTAGGATGGCAGTGACAGCTTTATCCATAAACAATTGTCGGATAATGAAAATGTTCTCACCAACTAACTGAATTCATACGGGGAAGTAAAGTACGTTAAAAAAAGTACAAAAATATGTAACAGAGAAAAAATCGATCAAGTAAGAGAGATACACCTTCTAAGCATACCACAGCCCTCTGTGGAGTGTGTTTGGATGATGGCTGGTTTAAGCAGCCTCCCCTGGCCCGAGTCAGACTGATTGGGCTCTGGGGCTGGGTGGGGCTGCACACCTGTTTAGCAATGTGCACAGGTTACACCAGCCATCACCACACACACACAAACACACACACACACACACACACACACACACACACACATATCCTGCATGGCAACATGGAGCACTAGTTCCATGCATCATTGTCTGAAAACTTTACAATAATCCGGCTTTCATTATCAGCACCTTGCATCCATAATAATGCCCAGAAAAGCCCAGAAAAGCTAGTGTGGCAGCCACCTTGGTTGCGTGTAGCATGCGCATTGCTACACCCTCCAAATATCCTTTTACTGTATGTATTAATTATAGTGAGTAATACATTACAGTATTGTAGACAGTACTACAACATGCAGCTCCACCAAACAAAACCACCAGGATGGAAGCCTTCCCACAGGCAGCCTCCCAACCTCCAACAACCTATGTAACTCAAGCTACTCTCAAACTACTATCATATTATTATGTTGTATGTATTCAGCATACATTGTTATTCAGCCTCTCATGTATTAAACTGTATTTCAGGTAAGAAGATCATAAGTTAGATACACTAGTGCAAGTCACAGTCAAATGCTATTTTATTGTCGTTTTAGAACCTTGTTATATGATTTTGTTTCATTAAATTACATTTCATGCCATAACGGCATTTCAAATTGTTACATTGTTGGCCTTCACAAACCTCGTCTTTTTCAAGACTCAATGGAGCTCACTCCATCCAGGATAAATACAAAGTGGGAAGGAAAACCCATACCCATACATAATTCAATAGACTTGTGGTATTTTCAGCTCGCCAGGATACACAAGTTCCAGCAGACATCCAGTAATACGCAGCCAGCACAGCAAACCTCAGAGCTGGCTGGAATATGTATTTGCTGCGTGTTTTTCTCCTCATGCTGGTTCCTAGGGCCGGATGTCCACTTTTTCAGACCAATATAACTACCCCAACACCAGGAAAACATAGCACAAACAAAAAAACAGCATTGGCAAGGAACTCGACTCAATTGCAAAAGCTGTTCTTTAGAAACTTCAGAAATGCTTACATTTCGTACTTACTCCATTTTTGAGGGTATACTTCAAATGTTTCTAGCCTTTCTTGTAATCCATTTGGATTAAGGCATCTGCTACATAAATATCAACCAACCATGATTTTACAAAACAAAAATGAGAACAATTGATCTATCATAGTTTCACATGTCGATCTTTAAAAAAAAAAAAAAAAAATTGCAAAAACAAAGATGTGTTAAACATTGTATAACTCCCTTGACTTCCTGGATGCTGCCTAATATAGAAATCTCTAGGAGCTTTTGATGATTGTTGACCCCCTGCTAGTGGCCATCAAAGCTTCCTGGCCGGCTGTCTAGACACTAGCCTCCTAGATAGAATGCCTCAAAACTAAAGAAATCAAAATATACCCAGCGTAGTCCTGGCCGGCCGTCTAGACACTAGACTCAAGACAAAATGCCTCAAAACTGGAGAAATCAAAATATACCCAGCGTAGTCCTAGTGTATGTCCTGGCCTGCGAAACAGGGCACGGTGCTTCTCAACGGAAAACAATAAACAAGCAACAAAGAGAGACAGTTGTCTAGAAATCCTATATAGTGGTTAGTCATTCTAGGGAAACAATCGGTAGGAACATAAGAGCAAAAACAAAATCAGTACTTTGGGAATGAAAGTGAGGGTAGAAACAAAGTCAGGTTGTATTTCAGATAATACGCCACTATTTACTGCCAAAGTTGAAACCTCTGCAGAAGGCATATGGCCTGAGGAGACGGTTGTAAATAAAGTATAGCTATTTATCAGCAATGGACGACAGGATGCCTTGTTTGAAAATATATATATATTTTATATGTTCTTTATTTCAGATTACTAAGGTGCACCAGAAACATGTTAAACTGCAATGTTTCCTCACCTTAGAGTATAATCATAATGGACGTGGAAGGGCTTTTCTGCCCAATATATACCGCCCCCTGCAGGAGGTATTCCCGGTGGGCGCCCAGACAGCAAGTAAAACGTTGATCCCTGATCCCTGTCTTTGAATTATTCATTCACCCTCTGTCCAGGCTTGGTGTTTGGTGTTTTAGAAATAGCATTTTTCTTATCTCTAACTTCAATAAGCAGGTAAGACAGCAGTGTTTACGCCAGCTTCTCCAGACTATTGTTTCTGACAGCGCAGAGGGGGGATGAGGAGAGGTGTGGGCAATTCACTCAAATTATGCAGAAGAAGACATGGACAAATCCTCCAAAGAGACATGGGAATAGCGTCCGGCCTGAGAGAGTGACGGGTGATGGAGAGACCACCACAGAGCGAGGGAGAGCAACAGAAGCAGGAAGGAAGAGAGAGGTAGAGAGTGGGAGCCAGAGGAAGAGAGAGGAGTAGAGAGAGGGAGCAAGAGGAAGAGAGAGAGGTAGCCAGAGAGCAAGAGGAACAGAGAGGTAGAGAGAGGGAGCAAGAGGAAGAAAGAGAGGTAGAGAGAGGGAGCAAGAGGAAGAGAGAGAGGTAGAGAGAGGGAGCAAGAGGAAGAGAGAGAGGTAGAGAGAGGGAGCAAGAGGAAGAGAGAGAGGTAGAGAGAGGGAGCAATAGGAAGAGAGAGAGGTAGAGAGAGGGAGCAAGAGGAAGAGAGAGAGGTAGCCAGAGAGCCAGAGGAAGAGATATAGAGAGAGACAGAGAAAGAGCGAGTGAACGAGAGTGAAAACAAGAACGAGAGCACAAGAGAGCGAAGGTGATAGTGAGAAAGAGAAGGAGCGATAGTAAACGAGATGGGGTGGGGGGATAGGAACAGAGGGTGCCTGAGGCAGGACGTTGTGTACAGGAGGAAGGAGGCAGTGGTCTGTCACCAGAAAAAAACAAACATGCAGAGTCACCTCCATAAATCAGTCGTGGACGTCAGGGAACGCCATGGCAAAAAAAACCCTGGTGTTATGATGCAGAGGCTCCAGCTCGCTAAGTGGTCCTAAAAACCAATGGCTGTGTAATGCTCTTTAATGTGGCCATTATGGTGCCTTAGCGCAACTGCCAGGGTGTTATTTAGACCTAATGAGCATGGCGTCAGAGTGCTGTAATGGAGACACGCAACTCCATGCAGTCTTACACCATGCAGTCTTACTCTACCCAGTCTAACTCAACACAGTCTAATTCCACCCAGTCCAACTCCTAGAGCAGTCTAACTCCACAGTGTAACACTAGAGCATTGTAACTCCACAGTATAACACTAGAGCAGTCTAACTCCACAGCCTAACTCTAAAGTCTAACTCTAGAGAAGAATCACTAGAACAGTCTAACTCCACAGTCTAACTCTCTCTACAGTCAAACTCTCAAGAAGTCTTCCTCCAAAGTCTTCCTCTGCAGCCTAACTCTGGAGTTTAACTCTTGAGCAGGCTAGCTCTACAGTCTATCACTACGTAGATAGATAGATAGATAGATAGATAGATAGATAGATAGATAGATAGATAGATAGATAGATAGACAGATAGATAGATAACTTTATTTATCCCCGGGGGGAAATTAGGTCATCGTAGTACAATACAATCCGAATACAAAAATACAATCACGGTTGCAGACATTAAAGGACCTGAGCCTCCTCAGGAAGTAAAGCCGGCTCAGGCCCTTCTTGTCTTCTTTCACTGTGTTTTGTGGTCCACTTCAGTTTATTGTCCAGCACCACACCCAGGTATTTGTAAGAGTCCACAATGTCAACGTCTGACCCACCGATGCAGACTGGAATGGGCGGGGGCTTGTTCCTCCTGAAGTCCACCACCATCTCTTTCGTCTTCGCAACTTTCAGCTGCAGGCGATTCTCCCCACACCATTTAACAAAATTGCAGACCAGGTCCCTGTACTCATCCTCCCTCCTGCCCTCTACACGCCCCACAATGGCCGTGTCATCAGAGAATTTCTGTAGATGACACGACTCACTGCGGTACTTAAAGTCTGCAGTGTAGGTGGTGAAGAGGAAGGGTGACAGCACAGTTCCCTGGGGGGCGCTGATGTTGCAGATCAGACGGTTAGACACACAGCTCTGTAGTTTCACAAACTGCGGTCTGCCCGTCAGATAGTCATCGACCCATGTGACGAGGGGAGAATCCACCTGCATGTTCTCCAGTTTGGCCTTCAGTAGCTTGGGCTGGATGGTGTTGAAGGCGCTGGAGAAGTCAAAGAACATGACGCGGACAAGTGTTGGGTCTATCCAGGGAGGAGTAGGCTTTCTGCAGCAGGTAGATTATTGCATCATCAACCCCAACATGGGGCTGATATGCAAATTGTAGGGGGTCCTGTGATGGGCACACTAGGGGTCTAGAGGTGTGCTAGAACCAGCCTCTCCATAACCTTCATGATGTGAGAGGTCAGCGCAATCGGCCTGAAGTCATCCAGTGCCACAGGATGTCCTTATTTGGGCACTGGAACAAGGCAGGATGTTTTCTAGAGCACTGGCACTCTCTGAAGGTGGAGGCTCAGGTTAAAGAGGTGCTGGAGAACTCCACAGAGCTGGCCGGCACAGGCCTTCAGCACACAAGGGCTGATGCGGTCCGGTCCAGCAGCTTTTCTCTGATTGAGCCTCTCCAGCTCTCTCTTCAGCTGGCTGGCTGTGATGTAAAGTCCAGTCTGGGGGTGGGGGTTTGTGCAAAGTGGTGACTGCTGCAGGATTATGTAGGCAGCACTGGGGAAGGTGTAAGTGTCCTGGGGGAGGGGGGGGTGAGACAGTCTGTAGTGGGGGCCAGCAGGGGTGTGGGGGGTGGGGGAGAAGGTAGTGGTGAAAGCTGGTGTCCGCTGTGGGGGTTGGTGTGGGGCTGTGAGGCCGGTGTCGGGCTGTGGGGGTGTTGTATCCAGAGGTGGTTGCTCAGAGGAGCAGCAGGGGGGCTGCTGGGGGAGCTTGAGTCGAACCTGTTGAAAAACAGGTTGAACTCATTCGCATGTTGTACATTTCCCTCCGCTGTTCCTCCACTTCTTCTCTGGAAGCCGGCGATCTCTCTCATCCCCCTCCATACATCCCTGGTGTTATTGTTTTCCAGTTTGAATTCCAGTTCCAGTCCCTGATGCTGTGTTTTAGTTCTCTCTGAACACACTTGAGTTCTGCACGGTCCCCTGACCTGAAGGCCCTCTTTTTCTCGTTGAGTAGGGCCTTAAGCTTCGCTGGTAACCCAGGGTTTGTTGTTTGGGTAACAGCAGGACGAGGTTGTGGTCTGACCTTCCCAGGGGAGGGAGGGCAGTGGAGCTGTATGCATCTTTAATATTTGCATACAGCATATCTATAGTTTTATTGTCTCTTGTTGTACATTTGACAAACTGGCGAAACGTTGGAAGTGTGGATGAGAGAGAGACGTGGTTGAAGTCACCTGTGATGATGACGAAGGCTCCAGGGTGTTTCGTCCGTAGTGCCATGGTCACAGTGTGGATGACGTCACGCACAGCGTCGGCGTTCCCAGATGGCGGAATGTAAACAGTAATGGCGATAACACTTGTGAACTCCCGCGGCAAATAATATGGACGTAGTCCAATGGCGATGAGCTCAATGTCCGGGCTGCAGAACCGTTCTTTCACTGAGATGTGCCCGGGGTGACACCACCTGTTGTTGACGAGCACGGCGAGTCCTCCTCCTTTCTTCTTGCCGCTCGCGGTGGTGTCTCTGTCGGCTCGGACCGTGTGGAAGCCGTGGATGGTGGCGTTGGAGTCCGGTATCTGCTTGTGTAGCCACATTTCCGTGAAACACATGATACTGGACTCTCTGTACTCCCTCTGCGTCCTGGCGAGCGCTTCCAGTTCGTCCATTTTATTTGCCAGGGACCTCACGTTTCCAGTGATGACTGCCGGGATGCAGGGTTTAAACTTTCTACTCTTCCTTCTCCGTTTAACACCCGCTCTGCATCCTCGCCGTCTCCTTCTTAGCTCCTCCGGTACTGTCGGTCTCTCCCCGGCTAAGAGGGTCTGGGGCCTCAGGGCCATCAGCTGGTCGCTACTGTAAACAACTTTCAGTCGCCAGGAGAGACCAAAGTACAAAAAAGGTAACCAGGAGATATCCAAACCAGTGGAGAAGCATCTTGTTGTGTGGATGGTGTGTTGAGCCACAGCTCAGTGTGCAAATAAGAAATAAAAACAAACTAAAAACACAATAAAAAGTAAATAAAAACTACGAAGTACCAGGAGCTGCTACGATAGGCTGCCACTCGCACGGCGCCATCTTGTAAGACTAGAATAGTCTTACTCCACAGTCTAATGCTGAGCAGCCTAACTCTACAGTCTGAGCGTGAGGACAGCACCGCCACACCATGCCTGCCTAGCCACCGAGCGCAGGGAACCGGGGTGTGGAGCACGAGGAGCCGATGAGTAATGTGCCCTGTGATGTCATACAAAGGAGGTTAAAGGTCACTGGATGCCGTGGCAAGCCGGACCGTCTTCTGAACAAGATGAAAGGGCAGTCCCCGAGGTGGGCGCTAAATGCAGTGTTAGATGTTAATAGCGGCTTTGTCCACCTCCCTCCCCCACCGCCCAACCCTGTGTTCTTTAATCCTCCTGCTGGAGCTGGTCGGGGGCCAGGCAGTAAGATCATGGTACCGGTTGGCTCCGACCTCCCTCCCAGACCCCAGGTCACGCCCCGCCCAGCCTTTATGAAGATTAATTTAAGGAGCCCACCGCAATCTTACGTTAGTCAGAGGCTTCTAATCCCACATAGTCCATATCGGTCCACCTGCCTACCAGACTTAAATAAGGATATATATATATATATATATATATATATATATATATATATATATAATGTAAATATAAAAAAAACATATATATATATATATATAAATAAATAAAATAAAACAATAAAATAATAAAATATTAAAATGAATGTGTATATATATATATATATATATATATATATAAATAAATAAAAATAATAATATTATTATATATAAATATATATATATATATATAAATATATATATATATATAGGGGGTGTTGCCCATTACGGTCTCCAATATATATGGGATAAGGGCTCCCAAAGGGGCTCATTTGAGCGCGACATGTCTAAACCATACTTCTTGCTCCCTCCAGAGTGGGGAGATGATGAGGAAACAGTCGTGGACAGAGGCATGGTTCTGAGGCCCTCGGCCTATGGGGACTGTCTCGATAAGGGCCCCCGGAGACAGCATGCTAAGAGGCAGCTCTGCAGACCTGCCTCTCCCTCTGTCTGTCACTCCTCCCACGGATTATGTCAATCTGACGCACACCTCACTAAGGAGTCGCTCTCCATAACTAGAAGTGTGGCATCTCCTAGCGATGTGCAGACAGGTCTGCTAATGGACCGGCTACATAATGGACAACACCCCTCGTTGGATGAGGCATTGAGTGTTTAGTCCACTAAACAGGTCCCTTAAATGGGTGTAAGTTGACCTGTTTGGACGACTAAACATGTCCGAACAGGTCGCCTAAACAGGTGTTTAGTCCACTGACCTGGTCTACAAAATCGATGTCTAGTCCACTAAACAGTGTACTAGGTGGGCTAAATGGGTGTTTTAGTCGACTAAACAGTTCTCCTAAACGAGTGTTATTTCACTATACAGGTATACTAAATCAATGTCTAATCCACTAAACAGGTCTACTAAACCAGTGTTAGGCCACTTAACAGGTCTGCTAAACTGTGTTTACTCCATTAAACAGGTCTACTAAACGGTGTTTGTCCATGTATCTTACAGCCATTGGTCTCCAATACTTGTAATGTTTGTGACATCAAGTGGGCGAATTTGAAACTGCATCTGTATCCCCAAGTTTATTATTATTTCATTATTTTTACTGTGAGTATATCTTGCACACTTCATATCACACCAGAGGCATATGCGATAATTATTCAGAATTAACCAATTAGGCTAGATTTAGAACAGCTAATGATTGCTACTTTAGGTGTACACTGTGCCGTTGTTGACTAATCAACTGCTTGGATGAAGAGTCGTGCATGCCTGAGCTTAACAGAGCTTTTCACAGACACACACACACACACACACACACACACACACACACACACAGAAACACCTCTTCATACATAAATAAACCAGGTGCTGGGAAAACTGTGAATGGTAAGATCACTTCCTACTCAAATGTTAGCCAATGTGCTATATAAGACACACACTAGCTTATTTAAAGGACAACACTGTTATTTGGCCAAATCGTCTCCTAGCTTCACGAAAGCCCCTTTCACACATAGTTCCTGGATTTTACTACGATAACCTTTAAGGCACCATTAGTGATTTTTCACTTTTCACACATGCAGCTACGTTCTGGATGATTTCCCTCTTGGTCTTTCTCACATGGCATAGCGATGCCGAAATAGATGGGCCAAGGGACAGCCCAGCAGATGGCGGTAATGCAACACTTCTGGATGCCAGCCGCCATAAAACTTGCCGACCAAGTAGAGCTCCCTTATTTCGGAACCTGTCCAGTCTCCAGAAATTATTGAAAAAGGATGCTTGTTTGCAAACAAATTAAGCTGTATTTTTAATGTTATTGGACTGCACGAAAATCATTGGCGCATCAAGATAAACAATTGCGGATTCACATACATTCTCAGCGGAATATTGTGAGTTTTTTGATCTTATGTCAGACAGATTACTGTTACTGCTTTCATTCACAATACAGCCGTATCGGCAGTGATCCAAAAATATTACTAGATGTTGAGCAGGCAAATGGCCAGTGTAGATTTCCCAGAATATTAACGCAGGAAATCTACTTGAAATTTGCCAGGTAAGAGTGCACGTGAAAAGGGCCTATACAAATCTGTTCCCGATATCATTTTTTAGATTTTAGTTAACCTAGCAATCGTAAGTGCTTGGCACTTGTTTACATCTAACATCTTTACTGTACCGACAGCAATATATTGTTCTTTCTCTTTCTTCTGACAAATTAACTTACTGTAATTCGCTTTGGATAAAAGCATCTGCTAAATTCCCTAAATGTAAATGTAAATGTAAATCTACCTAATTACTTTGGTGTGACCATTCTGGAGAAAGCTGCATGCCACAAATGTAAAAAAAATTACGATACAATGTCTTTTCTTATAAATGTGCGTTGTGTCAGTTCGGAATTTGAGTACAGAAAAACTGTGAAAGGCCATGTAGGTACTACAAAATGTTGTATCAAAAAGAGCAAGGTGCTATATTGCCATTATATTGCCATTGGCAGGAGCTCTCATAATAAATGTATACATATAACCCTTTAATCTGCAGTCACTCATCAATCAGGATAGAGGGCCAGCTTAGCCTGAGGCAACAAATGGCAGGGGTCTGGTCATTGCATCCGAGCTGACCTGATACTGAACTAAGATGAGCATTACTAATAGGCCGATGAAATGTGCAACCAGGCATCTGTCTTCAATACAGACGAGTATCGAGCCCTGAATAGCCGACATACTGAATTCAGTGTACTCAGAGGATAACCAACAGGAATGGAGGAGGCCATTATGTCTGTTTGTGTGAACTTGTGCATGCATGTGTGCATATATGTGTGTGTGTGTGTGTGTAGGTGTGTGTGTGTGTGTGTATTTTTTTTTCCTGTGTGCCCCAACCTGCTGTGCTTGGGCAAGGTATACAAATGCTTGTATGGAATTCAAATTCCCTTGCCCGCAGGTGAAATGTAGTGAGATGTAGTGTACCCAGTAGTCTACACACACAAAGGCACACACAGAAGCACACACAGAAACACACACACACACACACGCATACACACACATAGCTATAGCCTGCCCCAGATATGGTGACTGTCAGTAAGCTGACTGTCAGTGTAAAATAAAAACAGGAGAGTGTATTTTAACTGAAACATTTACTGACACTATTTACTTAATGTGTAAAAATCCACATTTGTCACGCACACTTAAATAAGCTGTGTTTGAAAAGACGGCTGCCAAAAGTACCTTACACAACCTGCTCCATTGGACAACAATGAGTGAAATGGTTATGTTGGCAAGGAAAATAGACAGAATGTTGACAAAATGACGTGTTTCCATGTTTTGACCCCAACACCTCCCAATACCTCCCTCCCTCTCTCTATTTCTCTGTCTCTCTACCTCTCCCTCTCGGACTGCTGTTGACATCACAGTGGTGGAGTCTTTGACACCAGTTAATGTTCTGTTTTACTGCTATGGATGCTATCACACTCACACACACACACACACCGACACACACACACACACACACACACACACACAAACACACAGGCACGTGTGCAATCGGACACATGCACACAGAAATGCACACATACAAAAGCTCACAGACACAAATACACACACTCACACACATGTGCACACAAACAACAAAACACACGCCCGCCAGAACCACACACACACACACACACACACACACACACACACAGTGCGGTATTTCCCAGTGGAGAACTCTAATAAATAGAGGGTGATTCTCTTGACCTCAGTTTATTGGATATTATCAATTCTGCCCCGACAAGCGGGTCTGCTAAGCCGGGAGCGCGCTGATTAAGTCATTAAGGGAGTCATCCTCACCTTCCCTCCCTGCAACTCAGCAGCAGCCACACTCTGAGAGAGAGGAAATAAACCAGGGCAGCAGGATAAACTGAAGCGTATGTAAAAGACACACCAACAGGCCCGAGTGAGGCCATGCAGGCCTGTTTATTAGGTGCGTTACAGACCATTCTCTGGTTAAAAAATAGATATTGGGTGGTCTTTTTCTGTTGTTGTTGTTGATGATGGTGTTATCCAGTGTGTCTTACCATGCGGTGAGTGCATCCATTCTAAGTGCGGGGGGAACAAGCCACATGATGTTAGGCAGGACTTTTTGCCCACAGAGAGGCCAGAGACTCATTGTTTGAAAGGGAGATGGGAAAACCTCCAAATCCTTTAGGCCAAATCTGTTCTCGCTAGCTGTTCAACCAGGGGATTTGATGAATTAGGTAGTGCTCTTTCTATCTATATAATGAAATTAATTTAAATGAACTTAAAATGCATATAGCGCTTTTCAAGTCACCCAAAGCGCTTTACAGTGAGGGGGGGACCTCACTAACCACCACCAATGTGCAGCACCCACATGGGTGATGCACGGCAGCCAATCTGCGCCAGAACACTCAACACACACCAGCTTGAGATGGAGAGTGATGGAATTAATGAATCAGCCAATTATACAGGGGGACGATTAGGGGGCCAGATTGAATGTGCCTGGCTGGGCAGTTTTAGTTAGAACACACACACACACATATAAGGAAGAAAAGCCCACAAATACAACAGAGAATTCTTATTTTAACTCTCTCTCGTAAGTCTTCTAGATCAGACGATTAGATGGAAAAAATCTGTGCCTCCTGTCAGAAGATTAGAAAGTATCTCATAGATACTTATCGCTCCATCTCATTAGGCAGCAAATTGTCTTTGTGATGGTGCCTGGTTGTTTGATTACAAACCTGCTCTCCCCATCCAAGAACTCATCACCGAAGTTGAACAAGAGAATTGTGTCTATAAATACTCTCAGAAATTAAGAATGGGTTGTCGGTTGTTTAGATGGGAAAAGTGCCCTCCTTTGGTGGGACACTGGAACAACAGCCAATCCTAGATGACAGGTAGCGACTGACTTTGGCCTAACTGATAAACTCTAATAGACCAATCTAAATGAACTATTTCTATCTAAATTAAAAGTTTCTACCTAAGTGGACCGCAACAACAGCAGGAGGCTCCTTCAACTCTAGTGTGGAAGTTGTATGTTTGTGGAAAAGTAAATGTCACATTTAAAAACATATTTATGAATGTGTGTTTAGATAAGAGGTGTGTCCATAGGGAGCTAAGTTTGCACACACAAGCTGACCTTAAATAAGTATGCGTTCTCAGGATGAATCACTTGTGCCGCACACCTAGCAGACAATTCATATTTCTAGTATTACACAACTGGTTTGTGCGAGCATATGTTCATGTTATTCCAATATTTGCACACCCTGTGTATAAATGTTGTCCACCTGTGTGTGTGTGTGTGTGTGTGTGTGTGTGTGTGTGTGTGTGTGTGTGTGTGTGTGTGTGTGTGTGTGTTTGTGAGTTTCTGAGTGTGTCTCTGTGTGTGTGTGTGTGTGTGTGTGTGTGTGTGTGTGTGTGTGTGTGCCTATGTGCGTGTGTGTTTATAAACGTCAAGGCCCAGTGACTGTTTTCTGTGCAGGACCTTCAGAACAATCAACCATGTGAAACAGAGGCAATGACCCTGACATACACTCTCTCTCTCTCTCTCTCTCTCTCTCCCCCACTCTATCTCTCTCTCCCCCACCGTCTCTCTCTCTCTCCTCTCTCTCTCTCCCTCTCTATCTCTCTCTCTCTTTCTGGTCACTAGTTATAAGAACAAAGTGGGACACAGCAAAGCCTTCTAATGACATGTAGGAAGCTGCTGAGTGGCGCTACAACCCCTCATTTGCTTGACACTGATGCTTAACAATCGTGGCTCATCACAGAGAGAAGGGGGTAGTCAAGGTCAACCCTATAGACTTTTATTCTCTTTGGCGCCATCAAGAGGTGGATAGAAGTAAATACAAGAGCAGCCCAAGGCTTTCTTATCAATGCAAAAAGCATAGCTTTTCAAAAGAGTCGGGACCCAAGACCATAGACATTGGTAAGGAGGTTTCCTGCATGTGTTGAAGTAATGACACCTTGATCAATATTATTGGAAAGAAAGGTTGTTTGTAAACAATAAAAAGATGGACACATTTAGGTTTTAATTCAGATGCAGGATGGGCATGCTGAAATGCATCTATGCACACATAACCATAACCAAAAGTAAACTCATATACACAGGATGGCCTGTTTATCTGTGAAACTGTATTCCTATGTATGCTAATAAATGTTTTCCGAAAAACTAACAAACATCATGTCATTTTTCTAACTCTATGGACATAAGGGAGGAACAAAACAACAGAAATACCTACAATTCCAAAACAATCTCATGTCCACCAAAACTCCACTGTTTCATCATCATGACTGTGCCGGTTCTGGTTATGAAACGGAACATCTACTGACGGGATGCATCTGGAGTAATGACATAGTGCACAGCAGCAGAACATAATGTCTCTCTTTCACCATCTGACATACACACGCTCCAGACGGCTCACTGGATTGGAAATCTTGTCTTTAACTAAATCAAGCCTTTAAAATGTGTCCTTTGAGCTTCAAAGAGGCCCGTGAGTCGACTGCTAGCCAAGCCCAACAGCTGTGTTCTATCTGCCTCTCCTCTACTTTTAATACCTTGCGGGAGAGGTGCATCTGTGTGTCGGCGTGCTATTGACGCTAACTCTTTTTACTTGGTATTTTCCCCTATTATCTTCTCATCCTTTTACACAACTTAATCTCCTTTACACCGACACAATAAACAAACAAAATAATCCATATATGCAGATAGATAGTCTGACATTGGGATCATGAACATAGTGTCCATGTTGCTGCAGTACCCTGGCACGGTGGGACTCTGGATGTCACATGGTTATCAGATTGCCTTGCACAGCCGTCTCTATCCATGGGGAATGCAACAGTCTTCTGATTTTCTACTTGGAACAATGTATGCAGGTTGGTGTATGAGCTGATGTTGATGATGTTTCGGGATAGAGGTCATCAATAGCCAAAGGCTTTCTAAAATTCTTAACTATATTTTGTACACTGCATACACACGTATATATATATATATATATATATATATATATATATATTCATGGAGAGAGAGAGACAGAGAGACAACGAGAGTGACATAGACAGTGAGATGGAAGAGATAGAAGAGAGCAAGAGAGAGAGAGAGAGAGAGAGAGAGAGAGAGAGAGAGAGAGAGAGAGAGAGAGAGAGATCAACAGAGGATACAGAGACAAAGACAGAGAGAGACAGGGAGACAGAGACAGAGACAGAGAAGAGAGAGAGCGTTACAAGAAAGAGGGAGGAGTGTGCACTGTACCTTCCACACAGGAGGGCCTGGCCCGCGTGGTGCCGGCCACCTGGCCCGGGAAACAGGAGCACTTGACCGTCTGTGAGCGCTCCTCAATCTTGTTCTTGTTACAGCAGCGGTGGATGGCCACCACCTCGCACGTCCCCTGCTTCACCTGGTAGGCCACTGACACACACACACACACACACAAACAGATGCACACGCAAGCAGAGAGAGAGCGAGAGTGTGTGTGTGAATGTGAGGACACACAGGCTGATAGGTGACATCCTACAACAAAAAGAAGACAACACACTCGCCTACCCAACATGTGTGAGAGAATCATGAGAAAATCACGAGGAGAACCAGAATCATTCACACCCAATGACCCAAGCTCTCAGGATAGCGACATGGTCGTGTTTGAATAAGAAGGTATTGCCTAAAAACCAGAGCCAGATGTAATACGCAACTATTTGCTTACACTGAGGATTCAACTGAACTAACACAGACGCAAATGCACCTTGGTGCTGTACAGGAGTTTCATTACCACAGCCTGCTCTGCTACTTTCACTGTGTGAAAGTACCGTGTACTTTCACTGGTTTCTTATGAACAGACTGACGTTCTTTCTGTTTCTGAGAAATGGGAAGGAAGTAATAAAAAAATAATCAATTGGCCGTCTAATAAATGAAAAAATAATAAACGATTTGGCCGTCTGCAAGTGCAGATTATGTTCAGTTGTGGTATTTTCTATCAACTATTATACTTATCACCAGCGTTCTTCACAAAATGATCCCAACATAAATGGTTGATGAAGATGACTCTCTCTGTGTGGGGTTGCTTCTAGGGAAGATTTGACACAATTACAAGGGTAACTAGTTGAAATGATGAAGAAGATCCATCAAAGGAGAATTACACTCAAACCAAAACAACATTGCATCACACAATTCACAATGGTGGCCAGACAGACAGAGGGATGGCTATGAATAAACACAAAGGAGATAAAGTATAGGCAGCACAACGTATTATTGAAGAATTCTTTGTGTAGATTTCTAGTGAAATTTCAAAGTAGACGCCAGACACTCAACTGGCATAAACCTTTTGGATGGACGAAAGGTTTCTGGAACAATACATTACCTGGAACGGTATAAACTTCATTCACTTGATTGTTGAATGAAATCCCCTTGTGTCCGATTAACTGTGATTTGACATTCTACTAAAGTTTTACTAACTAACATTCTGCATTTTCTCATTCAAGGTTAATAGCAAAAGACAGTCGGATACCTATTCATAGATGCATGGGTGCTGGTGTTAAATATTCAACGTCCATCTGCCTACTCTGTTCATATGTCACACATAAATAATATTTGTGCGAGGACAGCTACAACAATTGGAATTTTACAAACATTATGTAAACACCTATGCTAACATCTGAATTGTTCACCATGCTAGGCTGAGGGGTTTGGTGGAGCATCACTGCAAACATTCAGGAAAAAATAAAAATAAAAATACACATTCTGGTAAATGTCCTCTTTGCTTCTAGATTTAAGAATGGATTCCAGTGGCCTCTTTGTGTTGTGTTTCTTCTCAAAGCTTACGCTGTACTCTTAAGAATTGAGAATACAACCCCAACCAATCTCTGCTGGGAAGCAGGTGACAATACTACCTAAGCCCCCCTACATCTCAGGGGAAAGCCTGCTCATACTGTACATAAGCCTGGGATTGTATTTATATATGCCAGCCCAAACGACAGCACTTCTCATGGTCAGCCCAACAAGCCTTTCAGCCCAACACACTGGAAAGAATATAAATAAATACACACACACACACACACACACACACACACACACACACACACACACACACACACACACACACACACACACACATAAACAGAGAATCACAATCACACACACACACACACACACACACACACACACACACACACACACACACACACACACACATACATACATTAATACACACAGACTCACAGACACACACAAAGACTGAGGAAGAAACACACACAAACACACACACACACACACACACACACACACACAGAAGAGGTTATATTTCTGCAGGCCATGGCCTCTCTCATCCTTTCTGATTTAAAGTTTGTTTGTTCTCTCCTCCAGAGAACCCGGCCATGATCCCCGGTTCTCTGAGGGATAACTCAGCCCCAAACACCCCCCACCCCCCCATACACACACACACACACACACACACACACACACCATCAGCCCTCCACTTTTATCACAACCCTGCCCCCCATCTTCCCACAGGCTCTCCTGTGGGCTGAGAGAAGCCACCACCAGATTACCCATCACACTCGGCACACACATGCAGAACACACACAAACACACACACACACACACACACCCTGTGTGTGTGTCCACAGGGTACACAGGCCTACTGACCACACAATTGCGCGGGTAAGAATGCACTCTCCCTTAATTGAACAGAATTTAATAGTAATAACTTAAATAAAGAGAGGATTCAGTTTCAGTCGTTAGTATTTTTAGTATTACTACGTAGTATTTTTTACATTTTGGAAGAAGATACAACGGTTGTATCCAACGGTTTTTGCTCTGTTTGGCCCCTATTCAGTAGCCCTGGGTCTAACTTAAAAATATGTTGGATGAAGTTATAGATAAGAAAGCTCCAAGAAAACAAAGACAAGAATCATGCATGACCTACATTTATATCGGTGTGGCCTTTGATTGTAGGCAAAATATGTGGGAAGGAGGGAGAGGAATTTGGACTGCAAAAACAGACATTTCATACAGTGCCTTTATATTTGTTTTTGTATGTAATTAGCTGAAATCTGTTGTTTCCATGTTTTCCATCTGCTCACTAAAAACACTGAGCCATGTAAAGGGAAATGTCATTCATATTCATTATTAGTAACTTCTGAAGAGGAAGAACTTCTGAAGAGGAGGCTCACCTGAGGAGAAGCCTCGTTAGTGAACCACAGTTGTGGTACGCAGAACCTTTCAACAAGTGCGGAAAGTTCTCTAGCTCCATGCCATGTCATAAACTCAGTGAGGCTATACCCATGTGGCGTTGGTGCACCCTGCTAGCCAGGTTATTAGCAAATTCTCATTTACTGTGAATGGTAGATAACATTTGGACAAACATTGGGAGTTATTGCTCTGACCCAGCGCTCAGCATTTCCATAATGTTTCTACCCACTGTCCAATAATTGTATCCGGGCTTGCTCCCCACCCACTGCTTGACCGTGTGTGTGTGTGTGTGTGTGTGTGTGTGTGTGTGCGTGTGTGTGTGTGTGTGTGTGTGTGTGTATGTGGGTTATCTAAGCAAAATTCTGTTTACCTGCTCTGTGACTCAAGTTGTATCCCTGAGATTGGTTTTACCCTCGCCTCCACATATAAAACATTATGATTTGTTATCTATAAAGTGGGAGAAAATATCAGCATTCTCGACATTTGTGAAAAAACTCATACATAACATAATATCACCCTTATTTTCTGGATCTCAGTGTGAATATATGCACACATTTAGAGTTTAAACCAAGACACATCCAAAAATGAGGCTTCAACAAGCAAACATTATCCCTCTCAGCTTTGATGTTAGCATTTATTTTCTTCTTTATGTATTACCTGCTGAAGATTCACACCAGCCTGCTGGGTGTTGTGTGTGTACACATCTACCCGTCCCACTGCTCCATATCTTATCCACAGTTCCACCACCATCAATGACTTAAGGTAGCCTTATGGCCATCACTAAGTACAGTTTTTCACAATCGTTTAAACACTTTAATTGGAACATACAATGACACAATGTTCACAACCTGAAACTTATGTACCAACTGCAAAACCAATTCTGCTGAACTCCAAGCACATTTTCTGCTTTAGACTCAGATTCCCATTCCAAACCACACATTTTTCACAATTACACAATTCTCTATATCTTGCACACTCTTCCTGAATTCCCTCTCTTGGTGTTCACACAGAACACACTGCCAATCACATTTCTAAACTCCAAAGGCTGTTGTGAAATTAGCAATCTGCAATTTGCTATAGAAGGGTCACAGAAGAAAGACATGACACTAAAGTACATACATTGAGTAATATCACTCCATGAGAATGTTGATAATGGTGATGATGATGAACATCATCAAGATCATTATTTAGGATATTATCCATCTTATGGTGGAAATGTACTGGATATAAGTATTGACCCTTATGGGTATGTGTACGTGTATGTATTTATGTAGGTAAGTGTATGCATGTATATGCAAACACACTGCATTTGTTTGTTACTCATGTGAGAAGGGGGGGCTTTATATCAGCTGAAGCTTCGGCCCCTACCCTTTGGTTACCACCAATAAAAATGCATTAATTTGATCATTCATTCATTCATTAATTCAGATGTTTTGTTTACAGTATTGCCTATTTTCTGTTATCCCTTTCATTTCATCCTGCTTTCATCCTGTTTGCTGTAATTTATAGTAGACTGCACATTTTGGATACAAATACAGTATTTGTTGTTACTGTAAAGTATTGTGTGTTGTTTTCTATTTGAGTATAAGTAAAAACATTATATGGTAATATTCTACATCCAACAGGTAACAGTGTAACACTGAACATGCAACAGCATAATAATGATAAAGCATTCATATAGTGTTTTCCATTCATACTATAGTGTTTTCCATTCTGCATACCAGTGTTCAATGGGTGCTTAGAAATGTCTACTCATATGATGTATGTGATTGTCATTTGAAAAGAAAATACCATTTAGTGAAGAGTTAACAATGTTTTGAGGGCAAAGTGTGCTTTTGCAAGAGAAGTGTAGGATTTAGCATTTTGTGTGTGAGTTTTGAGATTTGTGTTTAGGGTTTTGGGAAAGTGAGGTAGTCTATCAGGGAATGTGTTCAAGCAATTGTGAAAAACTGTAATATTAATCCATGCGCACATTGACACACACGGAACACATAACGTCACGCAGGGCTCGCCACTGTAGTATTTCTCTGTCATCCAGAAAGGAGGGAGATGGAGAGAGAGAGAGAGATGGGAGGGAGAGAAATTGAGGGAGAGAGAGAGATAAATAGGGAGGGAGAGATGGAGAGAGAGAGAGAGAGAGAGAGAGAGAGAGATGGGGAGGGAGAGATGGAGGGAGAGAAGAGAGAGAGAGAGAGAGAGAAAGAGAGAGATGGAGGGAGAGAAGAGAGAGAGAGGGAGGGAGAGAGAGATGGAGAGGGAGAGAGAGAGATGGAGAGAGAGAGATGGAGAGGGAGAGAGATGGATAGAGAGAGAGATGGAGATGGAGAGAGAGAGAGAGAGAGAACGGAAGAAGAGATGTGGAACTGAGTGTCAATGGACGTGAGCTACCAACATGAAGTGCGGAGTTAGCCAGGCGATTGATGTATTCTGGCAGACGCAGGCAAGCGGGAACCATACCAATTTATCAAAAATGTACCAGAATTGTCAATATCTGTCGAGAGAGTCCTGCCCCGCTGAATGGCAGATGGTAAGGCAGACAGGGGAAGTGCTGGGGCCGCATGGTGGAACAGGTCTCTGTTGAGGCCACACACTGACACATTACTCTGGTGAAAAGTATCAAAGGAAAATGATTGAAATCCAGTCGTCATCCACAAAGATGATGAGAAGTTTATTTCCATGAGACTCATGACCCTAACTTTAGTTGTCACAGTCTCCACTTTAAGGGATAATAGAGGGGGAGAGAATTGTAGAATACATACACACAAAACCGCAATCATATACCACACACACAAACACACACACACACACACACACACACTCACAAATATCCACAGACACAAAAAAACCCTGTTTGTGTCCATATCTGTTTATCTTTGATACGTGTGTTTATAGAAGCACATAATCACACAAATATTGTACTCAAGTTCTCTAGCTCCATGCCATGTCATAAACTCAGTGAGGCTATACCCATGTGGTGTTGGTGCACCCTGCTAGCCAGGTTATTAGCAAATTCTCATTTACTGTGAATGGTAGATAACATTTGGACAAACATTGGGAGTCACTGCTCTGACCCAGCCCTCAGCATTTCCATAATGTTTCTACCCACTGTCCAATAATTGTATCCGGGCTTGCTCCCCACCCACTGCTTGACCATGTGTGTGTGTGTGTGTGTGTGTGTGTGTGTGTGTGTGTGTGTGTGTGTGTGTGTGTGTGTGTGTGTGTGTGTGTGTGTGTGAGTGTGTGTGTGTGTGTGTGTGTGTGTGTGTGTGTGTGTGTGTGTGTGACTCAAGTTGTATCCCTGAGATTGGTTTTACCCTCGCCTCCGCATATAAAACATTATGATTTGTTATCTATAAAGTGGGAGAAAATATCAGCATTCTCGACATTTGTGAAAAAAACTCATACATAACATAATATCACCCTTATTTTCTGGATCTCAGTGTGAATATATGCACGCGTTTAGAGTTTAAACCGAGACACATCCAAAAATGAGGCTTCAACAAGCAAACATTATCCCTCTCAGCTTTGATGTTAGCATTTATTTTCTTCTTTATGTATTACCTGCTGAAGATTCACACCAGCCCGCTGGGTGTTGTGTGTGTACACATCTACCCGTCCCACTGCTCCATATCTTATCCACAGTCCCACCACCATCAATGACTTAAGGTAGCCTTATAGCACTTATGTACCAACTGCAAAGCCAATTCTGCTGAACTCCAAGCACATTTTCTGCTTTAGACTCAGATTCCCATTCCAAACCACACATTTTTCACAACACAGCACACAATTCTCTATATCTTGCACACTCTATATCTTGAAAATGATTGAACTCCAGTCGTCATCCACAAAGATGATTTTTATTTACACCCAACAGGTGACAACACTGAACATGCAAAAGCATAATTCTACTGATGAAGCATTCATATAGTGTTTTCCATTCATACTATAGTGTTTTCCATTCTGCACACCAGTGTTCAATGGGTGCTTAAAATGTCTACTCATATGATTTATGTGTTTGTCATTTGAAAAGAAAATACCATTTAGTGAAGAGTTAACACTGTTTTGAGGGCACAGTGTGCTTTTGCAAAAGAAGTGTAGGATTTTGCATTTTGTGTGTGAGTTTTGAAATTTGTGTTTAGGGTTTTGAGAAAGTGAGGTAGTCTATCAGGAAATGTGTTTAAGCAATTGTGAAAAACTGTAACACCTGAAGGTGTTTTGAAGTGGCTGTGACGGGTCAAAGGTATGATGCATTGCTTCATTGGCTTACAGGTAAATAGCTCCCTTTTGATATATCTCATTGAGCATGTCTTTCGGACACTACGCCACTACACTACACTGGCCTTCAGCTGTAACCAAAGAAGTGCAACCTTTTCAAAGCTGAGGTCCGCTACCTGGGCCCTGTAGTCAGCCAGAAAGAAGTCAGTGCTGACCCAGAGAAACAGGAAGGAGTGCAGGACAGGCAATCCGCAAAAAACTGTAACGCAGGTACACTCATTCCTGGTAATCGTGGTAGTCTCTTTATTAATGGTGTTGCACACTTTGCAGCCCTTCTTCATGCATTGCTGGCTGGGTGTCGACAGTTGAGGAAGGAATACCGCATAAACTGAATAAGGGTATTCAGAGGGCAGTGGCGGCTGCTGGTCTTTCGGCCTACATCATATAAATTGTCAATTTATGTATATATATAAATTATATAAATTATATAAAAATAAATTATTATATGTAAATTATGCTCTCTGTTCCTTTTCCTTTTCATACCAACTAGCTGTCTTTTCCACTGACTTGACCAATGTCCTCTCAATGGCCAGCAGAGCTAGGCTGCTTAAACGGCCTTGGCCCATTGTGTTACGGGTGTAGGACTTGAGCCACTTTAAACAGGAGAAGCTCCTTTCTACACCTGCAGATGTAGCTCTAATTGTTGCCACTAATGAAAACAGTTTGTAAAGCTGAGGCATTGCACTGTCCAACTCCATGTCTTTAAGGAACACCAAGAAATCACACAGCTTTCCCCTGTCACCCTGCAAGTCCTGATCTGAATACAGGACTTGAAGTTCAGACCTCAGGCTCCCTGAATCCCAAGTGATGGCCAACTACCAAAACAATATTAAACTTGAACAAGGAAATGTGGGAATTATGTTAAACTGAAGCAAGGAATTGTGTGAATAAGTGTATGAAATGTATAATGAAAATTGTCTAGCAATTTCGCCAAGCAAATATCAAGAAATAGGTTGCAGTTCGGCTTTCGACTCGCTTGCAAAATCCGCGATGGGACTGAAGACAGCTCCTCAGTCAATCAAATGGCAACTCAGTCTTTCGCAGACCCTCCAATCATCACGCAGAAGCCCAGTGTCCAGGCCAGCCCACTCCTCCATTCACCCCTAGAGACGCTGAGCGTCCGTGGGAGGGACATAATAGTAGCATTATCCAATGACCGTCAACACACTAAAAAAAGCTGTTCTATGCAGCCCCATTGAATTGGATGGACGCTGAGCTTCAACAAGCAAATGCACTGTGACTCTACGAGAATGTATGAGAAGGAAATCGAGTCAGTCGACCTGAGATAAGCAGCTGATTCTGAATGAACTCGTCTTCGAGATGGACGTGTTCTAACACATTTTTAGTCAATGAAATGTTAACACAACAGTATATATTTGACCATTTAATTTTTGAAATTTTAGGGGAAGCTGAGCTTCCCTTGCAGTCTAAGAGAAATTGCCACTGTCAGAGGGCCTTTTACCAGCTCAAAGGGAAGCATGTGAGGGACCCCATTCAAGTGTGGGAGGCCTGGGGAATGACCTATCCCAGAAATATGAGGGTACTGGGCTGGTCATAGCCTACGCTATCCGAACCCTGTCTATGGTTCCTTCAAATTGGATCTGTCGGCCCTCACACCGGCCATTAGTGAGAATTGTAAGAATTATTGGTGGGGTTAACAGTATTTACAAATAATGACAATTTTGTGCATTTGGAAACTAGTTCTAAGTTACGGCGGATGTGTTTTCTTGCTATGCCTGGGCGGTTCCCACCAGGGACCCAACAGCTGCTACCACTATCAAGTCATTATGGCAGCATGTAATCCAGCCTCTTGGATGAGATGAGTGTATCTGCTCAGATGGAGGAGCCACATGTATGCAGCACCATACAGGCCACAAGAACGTCGAAAGATTGAACCATGGGACCCTTGGGTTTCAGGTACAGAGTCGATAACCATTCCTTCATTACCCATTTCATATTCAACCGAGACGGTCCACATGGCCAAACCTAGGGCAGAATCCCACTGAGATCGGACTGATTTGTAATGCCGCTTTTTATAAGTTTACACTGTTCAGAGTCCAGCACTCTGCATGTGCATGTGCATGTGCAATGCATGTGTTTTCTATGTTACCCCTTGCACGACTGTTACAGAGAGTGTCAGATTGTTGTGATGCATGTTAATATCAACATCATGCTCACAAGCAGTCCAATTTAACAATGGCGTGCGATTATGTGTTTTCCCGACTCTAGTCTCATTCCACACAACAGAATGTGCTGTGGTGCGGAGTCTCCGATTGGATCACTCACCTGAAAAGGACTCACCTGATAGTGAGGGCAGGCCTTGGCCAGTGATGCCGGCTGGCGAGAGCGAATGCTGTGCGTGTGGTATGAAGGACTCATAATGCTTTAAACATTTTCTGCTTGCTTTCTAAGCTGTTTCATGCCTTTTAAATCTCTGGAGGAGTTTTGCTCTGGGTGGCTGAGAAGACTTCCGCACGCTACGGCGAATAGTCTGACTGGTAATGGGATCACTGCAAGGAGCGACGCTATTGGCCTAGCTCTGACGCTTTGCAGTGGAGTAAGGAACATTTATTATGAGAGGGATATATTTGTGTTTTCAATTTTTGAAGGGCAATAAACTCACACAACTTTTTTTCTAAACTTGGGTTTTGCTCTGTATATGTCAGAGTCCCCTCCTAAACCCTAGGTAGCACTGTGGGGTCACAGCCTACACTGGGACATTGACCCAAGAACAATGTATTCAAAATATGAACATGGTTGAATCCTTTTTGTCACAATTGCTGTAATAACAGAATCTGTGTGACATGGACTGACCCATTTCCCACCATGGTATCCGTTGACAAGCAACCTAACCCACCATTCACTTTGACTGACAAGATCATTCACACTTATTCTAACAATCGTTCATCTATTGCCTAATATCACAGGTTATGCTAAATGATATATGTATATATATATATATATATATATATATCCATATTGAGGTTCTGAGAAGTGTTTGTGTTTCTTGGCTGATTCAGTATTGGACTGCTGCTGTAGCAGATGCTGCTGTTTGCTAACGCCTGGAAGCGCTTTGACATTGACGAGATTGAGCGCAGAGCGAGTCCCCTCAATATCCCTGTTTGTGTCCGTTTCCCTCGTCCCATTAAACGAAAACACACTTGTGGCACAGCAGAATATATATATATATATATATTTATTTATGTATATTTATATTCTATAACCTTTTGAGAGGACATTGGAGCATTACCTGTCCTACATACAGAAACAAAGGCTAGGACACACATCAGTCCTAGTACCCTATTCTTCCTCCAGAACACGTCTAACTGTCCTCATTTATCGGGATAACAATGTGTGTGTGTGTGTGTGTGTGTGTGTGTGTGTGTGTGTGTGTGTGTGTGTGTGTGTGTGTGTGTGTGTGTGTGTGGATGGGTGGGGGGGTTGCGCGTGTGTGCGTGTGTGTGTACAGTATGTGTAGGTGGGTGTTGTGTGGTGGGAGGTGGTCAGTGTGCACATCTGTGTGTGTGTGTGTGTGTGTGTGTGTGTGTGTGTGTGTGTGTGTGTGTGTGTGTGTGTGTGTGTGTGTGTGTGTGTGTGTGTGTGTGTGTGCGTGCGTGTGTGTGTGTGTGTTTGTAAGGGTTTGTGTAGGTTGGGCTGTGTGCAATGGTTAGATATCGATTTCACAAAAAGGGGGTGGTTAAGTATTTCATCATTGTTTTGCACTAACAAGCAATTTTTTGAACATGGTTAGACAACATAGTGTCCTTCTATAGACTTTCATTCAGTGGTCTTTCAGAATAACAAGGAGAAAGTGAGTGGGATGAAAAAAACGCATGAAAAAGAAGAAGACGTTTGTAAACCTCCAGAGCCACCATGTGGTTATAAATGGCACACCGCTTTACATCGGGCTCACAACAAATGCCTCATTGACCTGCCCGGGAAAATGACACGACCACACCGTAACACAACACACAATTTAGTCTGGCAGCCATATTGCACAGCCAATTATATCTTCCCCCCTCTAGAAGCGTGTTTGAGTCGGTCGGCATTTCACAGCCAGCAACTTCTAAACTCCCACCAATTAGTGAGCATCGCAGAACGGGAAACACTGCAGTTGATTGTGGAGAGAATCTTCTGGCGCTTTTCACAGTGAGGCCCAATTGAGGGCGGAGGAGGGGATGTATGTGTGTGTGTGGGGGCTGGGGTGTAGATTGACTAGGGATAACCTTCACAGCCCACTGAAACAGCAATTAGTGGCATTATCGCCTTTAGCAGCCGCTCACACACACACACCCTTTTTGTGGTGGGGGGGGGGGGGGGGGGGGCGTTTTCACGCCGCTGACTGCTCTCGGTCAAAAGCACAGCAACACTATCCGTCACCGTGGAGACAGTCCGTCACCGTGGAGACAGTCCGTCACGTGGAGACGGTTGCTGGTGGCGTTTCCGTGGCACCTAAAGGTCACCTTGCGTCAGGAGACACAACAAGCAGGGGGGAAGAGTTTAGAGAACGGAGGCTTAATTAACAGGAAACGTTGTAATTAAGAAGGAGGTTGAGAACGCCGAACGCAGAGGGAAGTTGGGGTCCACACACAGAGGCCCTTGTGGGGGGGCCCTGGAGAGAAATCTTATTCAGGGGATGGTGGTGGTGTTGGTGGTGTAGGTGGGGGTGGTTGGTGTGTAGAGAGCGATTTAAGAAAAGTAGAAATGAATGGCATAAGGAAAACAATGCAGCAACATGTTGGGTCCAAATGATGATTCTTATTTACGGAAATGCAGGTTTTTTGGAAATACCTCCCGGACAAACTGGCCCATTAGGAAGAGCGTAACCCTAGACCGCTAAGAGGGCAGTGGCAGGGCTCCATCCATACTGGCAGGCCGCCTCACCGCCACTGATCTATTTGTGTTGACAGTCCCTGACAGCTTAAGTGCCGCCCGCTATACGGGCTCCATCATTCAGCTCCTGTTTGTATCGCAGCCCAAACCGCGTTGGGCCTGGTCTGGATAACAGTCTGTCAGGTTGAGGGACCTGCTGAGACACACACCCCCCACCTTAACCCCGCCCCCACACCAGCGATACGGGTAACTCAGTTAATGACAAGCCACTCGGAAACCTGTGTTGTTCTACCCCGGCGACAGTGTAATTAACCTCTTGTGGCACTGGGGGGGGCGGGGAGGGGGGTACCTGTCTGTCCCCTATGGTTACGGCTGCCGGCGGACACAGGGTCAGCGCAGAGCATCACCACGGCGACGAGCAGGGCCACCTGCCAGGGCCGAGCTGATCTCGCCCACACCTTCATCCTGTGAGAGAGAGAGAGAGCGGGAAGAGTACGAGAGAGAGAGAGAGAAAGAGAGAGAGAGAGAGAGAGAGAGAGAGGAGAGAGAGCGAGAGAGCAGGAAGAGAGCGAGAGAGAGAGAGAGAGAGAGAGAGAGAGAGAGAGAGAGAGAGATGAGAAAGAGGGGAAAATAGGCAGGGGGTGATGGAAGGAGAGAGTATGAAGAGATATCAGTGAAAATATGTCAACATATGAGCCAACGAGAAGTAGTCGATTGTTTCTGTAGTCAACTATAAGGTCATAACAAAAAAAAGATATCTACTTTTTTTTTTAGCAATAAAACATTTTTACCAAACTGAAATGTTTCAGTTGAAACCAGGGATTGGTGCAAAACGTAAGACAATGTTCGCTTGTCTATAAGATTGCTGAAAAGATGTAGAGACCAAAAACATGTGTGCGTGTGTATGTGTGCGTGTGTGTGTGTGTGTGTGTGTGTGTGTGTGTGTGTGTGTGATGCAGCGACTAAAGACGTGTGTATAGAAAGATGCAGACACTGAAGCCGTGTGTATAAAGAGATGCATACACTGAAGACGTTTGGATAAAGAGATGCAGCGACTGGAGACACATATAGATAAAGAGAAACAGACACAACGGACGTGTGTATAGAGAGATGCATTTGCCGTCACCATAAGGGCTATGACGGGCTGTCCTCTCACCTGCAGCCCGTCCTGGGATGGCTCCTCTGTAACCTGACGTGCCCCCCGGCCCCCCTGCCCCCCCGGGACCACTACAGCACGGCCCCTCCCGCCATGTCTGCCAGAATGCTCGCTTCCACTGCCCACCCGCCCAACCCCACACACACACACTCCTCCGCTTCCTCTTTATCCTCCTCCTCTTCCTCCTGCAGCTGCGTCTCCTCCTCCTCCTCCTCCTCCTCTTCCTGCTCCTCTCGTTCCTCAAACTCACGCAGAGGTAAGTATCTGGGGGGGGGGGGTGAGAGGGATGAGAGGGGGTGAGATGGGGTCAGAGAGGGTGATGGGGAGGAGTGGTACAAAGACACTTGGTCAGAGAGAGCCGTCCACCCTAGGGGTATCAATGGTCTTGGACAAAGTCCTGCACACACACACTGACACACACACACACACACACACACAGACATGTTCAGGTGCTTACGCACACACGCACGCGCACCCAAAGGAGCGAACACATGAATGTTCAGGTGGTCACACACATCCACATACAAACACACACACACTAAGGGGAAGAGATGTGAAGGCCTAGATTCTGTCAGATACATTGTTTACAATGGGTTCACCTTCCCCCAGGCAGAATGAAAACCCCACGCTGCACATCACTCACACGCACACACGCACATACACACACGTTCTGATGAAACATTTACACACATCCTCCCACAGAGGAATGTGCTGCAGAAGATATAAACAGTGCATCAAGTAATAGCATAATTCATCTTTAAATTCTGAATATAAATCATTATATCGAATAACACTTACATAATTTTTAACAAAATACATTAATATAAACTTGTATGCAGTCAACAGCTGCAACAATAGTCTACAGACACACTTATACACACACACTGAGCAATAGCGTTGTCTTTAATTATTCAATGTGACTGTTATATTCAACAAGGTGCCTAGCCGTTGATCGTCGCCCCTCGGTGTAACTCCACTGCCACCTGGTGGTGAGTAAAATACAAGCAGGGACAAAAATGTCTTAACAGAGACGCTTACTAATTCTCTCTCACGAGGCGGATGACACCGGGTGACACCAGAAATGAAAGGCACTCGCAAGGTGATTATTTTTTTCATGCACTCAAAAGAAAAAGATAAATAAAACAAAGATAAAAACAATGAACCAGGCAACACACACAACACACAGCGGTATGTGTGTGTGTGTGTGTGTGTGTGTGTGTGTGTGTGTGTGTGTGTG
>NC_140272.1:13763349-13768349 GCF_964030765.1 Micromesistius poutassou
CATATAGATTTATAAAACAACCTTTATGCCTCCCTCTCACATCCAGCAGATGTTAGCTCACTGTCCACACACCCAGCCCCCCACGGACCCCCCTTCCACCATCCCATCCCAGGTGGTTCCCTCCACCGCCCCCACTCCAACACAAGAGCTCCAGGTATGGACCAGGCAGGGAGGTGTCGAGTTGGGGGCTGTTTGGGGGCCGGCTGGCCTGCTATTGACTCCCCGGGTCCAGAGACAGGCCTTACCGCTGAGCTACCATTACAGAGACATTGATCGCTCTGCACTTAAGTCCAAACCCCGCTCTATTGTGGAACCCATCAACCAGGGATCCGGTGACCACAAGTCTGAATTTGTACGGTAACACACACACACACACGCAGGTGCGCACACGTGCACACATGCACGCATGCACACACACACACACATGCACACAAACACACAAGTATTTTGCATCTCGGGGCTGCCATATAAATGCAAGCACATTTAAATTGTTATTTATTATTGAAATTCATAGATTCATTATTATCATTCATCCACATAATCTAACCCCTAAGAGATGGCTGACAACAACAAAAAATAACTTGAGCATGATTGCACGCTTTAGTTATTTTTAAAACATTATATTTGGTGGATTTCCCTGAATCTTACAATGCCATCGAACAATACCGCAGTGCAAGGCAATTGCATTTATAGCATGGGTGGTCCGAGGCCAAGGCTGGGTTACATAGATGGTTTTTACAAGTTTCTTCACAAAAACCGCTGCTCTGTCTGAACCATCTTCTTGACCCCTGCTTTCCAGAGGCTCCAGGCGTCTACTGATGAAGCCACTAACAGCTCAATAAACATTAGCTCACCACCACTAACCTGACAAGTCCATCCTCCCCCTGTCCCCGTCCCCATCCCCCTCGTCCCCCCCCCCTGTCTCCCCCAACACCTCCCTCTCGGGACCCTTTATCCACTCTTTTAGAAGTACATATTTTTAAACCTTGACAAGCACCGTGGCCCGACATAGATCAGGGCTGAACCTTGCTCTGTGACTCAGGGAGACACGGCCTCCACCAGGCCCATAAATCCAGCGCTCCGGAATAAAGCGAATCCCACGGTTAGAAGTCGATGTCTGTCCTCGCTGTGAAGACGGATGGCGGAGGAGGAGAGGCACAAAGTGGGCACCTCCAGGGCAAGGAGAAGCCTACTGTTTTAGTTCCCCCTCCTCCACCCCCCCTCCCCCCCCCCCCCCCCCCCCCCCCCGCCACAAACACTCCCCTTCCCACTATTACAGACAAACTGGTGTCTGCACTATTCATGGGTTTAGACTGTTTAACTCTCCTTCAGGGATGAATGATGAACGCTGATTCACTAGCACTGTCTCCATTGGCTATTCCACTCACTCCACCCTTCCGCTGCTGAGCCACAGCTTTTTTTAGACGCATCCTGTCAAAGTCAAAAGTCAAAGTAGCTTTAATGTCAATTTCTTCACATGTCAAACATACAAACGAATCGAGAGGACGTTTCCCACTCTCCCACGGTGAAACAGATAAAGTGCACAGGCACAACAGATAAGACAAGACATATCCTAATACTAAGTAAAACATAAAACAAGTAAAACATTTACAAATGCTAAAAGATAGCCAATAAAATAAGATATAAAAGAAAATATGCAGTGTAGGAATCTACTATGTATGACGTTTCTGTATAGGCTAGGTTATAGTAGTATCCTCGTCCCAAACGTATGAACGTACGGACACACGTGTACATGTTTGGAGAACCATCTCAAAGACACACACACACACATACACACACTAACGTAGTAGATTGTTAAGCTATCTGTACTCGTATATACTGATCAGCAGTTCAGATGTGTACAATAAAACAAAAAGTCTCAGTCCTACTGTGTATAAAGTCTCAGTCTCCGTATAAAGCCTCAGTCCTACGCTGTATAAAGCCTCAGTCTGTATAAAGCCTCAGTCCTACACTATATAAAGCCTCAGTCCTACGCTGTATAAAGCCTCAGTCCTATGCTGTATAAAGCCTCAGTCCTACGCTGTATAAAGCCTCAGTCTGTATAAAGCCTCAGTCCTACGCTATATAAAGCCTCAGTCCTACGCTGTATAAAGCCTCAGTCTGTATAAAGCCTCAGTCTGTAAAGCCTCAGTCCTACACTGTATAAAGCTTCAGTCTGTATAAAGCCTCAGTCCTACACTGTATAAAGCCTCAGTCTGTATAAAGCCTCAGTCTGTATAAAGCCTCAGTCCTACACTATATAAAGCCTCAGTCCTACACTATATAAAGCCTCAGTCCTACGCTGGGTGTGTAAAACACTGCTTAGTCTGTGTTCTGTTACTCCTAACAGAACACAGAAGCATTTGGCCTCTCGGTTGTTCATCTTTCAGCTCTTCTATATTCACCACTTAAAAGTTGATTTAATCAATCAACACATGAGCTGATCTGTAACCAGCTCACACACACCCTAACCCTGCAGCCTCTCACACGGCCGCCGTTAATATGACCTGTAGCTGCCGTGCACTGTGACCTGAACAATCCAAATAGGAAACATAGAAATACTGATGTTCTCCTTAGGATTTGTGTACACTCTGTTAAAAAGTATAGTTTGACAAAGTGAACCTAGAATAAACTAAATTTATATTGACTTGTTTGTGATCTTGCTTCACAAACAAGCAAGGCCCCAAGCAAAATGTGACAAAATTGGATTCTACCCCATTCGAAAAATTGCATTTAGAATTATGTAGAAACATTTGAAATTCCACAGAGGCCGGCCCAACCATGAACGCAAATGTGAATTGGGCCAATAAACTCTAATTATAAAAATCTGAAAAGAGAATCTTTCAATACTGGCAACATCTTCAATTCTGGAACTGTGCGTATGTTGCGAGTCTGAGTCTGGAGAACCGACAGGGACAGAACCAAACAAGCACTTTCCCAACTACCCAACGTTACCCCAGCCAGTACTTCCTCTATTTTTTATTTTATTAGTAACTTTGCCTTTATTTTCTCACTTTCTAAAATACTTTTTTTTTTTTACTTTGCCTTTCTAAAATGTTTTTTTTAAACTTTGCCTTTATTTTCTATCTATTTTACTTTTTACTTATCTATTATTTTCTTTTATTGTATGACAATGTTTATATGTGAAGCACTTTGAGTCTGCCTTGTGTATGAAAAGTGCTATATAAATAAAGTTTCCTTGCCTTGCCTTGCCTATCCAAATCAGAACAAGAATGCCATCGGCATGTACTATTGCATGAGAATGTTTGGATCAAAGTAAAATGTAATCAATAAATAAATTGAAATGATAAAGATTACTTTACTACAGATCTACAGATGTCCCAATCAAGTGGATATTGAATTGGCTCCATATCTAATAATGAAACCCCCTTACAAAATAATATATAAAAATAAATACAGGCTGAGTGACCACAAACCGGCTGTTGAAACCGGTAATTAACGAAACCAATGGTTTGATGGAAAATAAAGAAAAATAAATAGAAATAAATAGTGAAATAGAGACAGAGACTCACTCCTTCATAAACTGTACAAAAATAAATTAAATCCGAAAATGGTATAGTATATATTATATGTAACATGATATACTATTTTATGTACATAATTTATTTCCATGCTTTGGCAACACATTTTTTTCATTTCAATGTGAGAAGAGAGAGAGAGAGAGAGAGAGAGAGAGAGAGAGAGAGTGAAAGAGAGAGAGAGATGAGTGCCCCTGGCCGTAATGAAACTTTGAATGGGTGTCTCATCTCCTTCAGTGCATATCAGGGAGGAGACGAGTAGAAGCCAGAGATTGAATGTGAGAAAAGCATGAAGTGGCATCGCAGCCCTGTCCCCTGAATCCCCCCCCCCACCCCTCATGCACACGCACACACACACACACACACACACACACACACACACACACACACACACACACACACACACAACACACAGATACATGCACACACCCCCCCCCACTCTCTCTCTCACAACACACACACACACACACACACACACACACACACACACACACACACACACACACACACACACTATAGCATGGTCATTCATCTTGCTTGTCCTCCTGAGTCTCTCTCTCTCTCTCAGGCTAAACGACCTTCATGAGCACTAAGCCTTTGAGCGGCTGCCCCCTTGTTGTGAAGCTAGCAGTTAGCGAGCGTGCTAATCTGAAACAGGAGCCGAGCTACGAACGCCTCTCGGCGGCTCCCGTCCCAAAGCCGCCCTCTGCCCCCCCCCCCTAACGCTGTGGTAGCTCTATTCTTCTAGACTGTCTTTCCTCCACCATCCTTCTCACTCGGTCATGTGTTGTCTTAAAACCACTCAGAGATGCTGCGTCAGCAGACGGGACGTCTGCGTTGTGTCGGCCTGCCGCTGACCAGCTGGACGTGGGCAAGAGACACTTCATTATACAGATTGCTGCGCACGCCACGCGTGTCAATTAGCCTGCCAAGGTGAGGGCAGGACAGTGAGACACACACAGAGAAGCAGGGGGGGGGGGTGTTAAAAGTGAGGAGGTCTCATAGAGAGAGGAAAAAGAAAGAGGGCGGGAAGGAGGTCGGCCAGCAGATTGGAGTTAGAAAAGAGATTAAAATGGAGAATGGGGAGGGAAGCGGCAACCGTGTGCATGAGGGAGAGAGGTAGAAGGAGAGATGGAGACAGGAATTAGGATTGCCAATGCAGAGAGAAAAGAGATAGAGGGAGGACTAGGAGCGTATAACAGTGTGTCGTTGAGATAGAGAGAGAGAGAAGAGAGAGAGAGAGAGAGAGAGAGAGAGAGAGAGAGAGAGAGAGGGGAAGAGTGAAGGGGTCTGATCAATTGTTCATTTTACAAAGTCACTGAGACGTGTCAGCGGTGTCAATAAATGAATTCATTTGTCTGTGAGTCTCCAGAGCATGACACTAAAATACAGAGCTCTACAGAGACAAGGAGGGCCCCTAACCCCAAACGCACACACACACACACACACACACACACACAC
>NC_140272.1:13774407-13799407 GCF_964030765.1 Micromesistius poutassou
ACCCTGGAGTAAAGTTCCCGCAAAGTTTTTCAAACAGTGATCTCCGGAGACGACAACAGGAAGTTGGTGGCGGTAATGCACCATATCGGTTTGCAAACCGCCAATAACGCCAAAAGAAAAAGAACACGCTACCTCCGATACCCAACGCACATTGCGCAGTTGCGCACCACATAGTATGACTTCGGATTTATTTATTAATTTTATAAAAAGCACCCATTATGAAATATGAATTAAGGCAATATTATGTTCAACACACTACAACCCATTAAAATCACAATCCTCGGCCAGACCAACTATCACTTAAGTTTTATTAATTTTCCTGATACATATATATATGTAGGCCTACATTAAATTAGCCTATAGGACATAGTAATTAATTATCATATTGGCACAAGGCCAATAAATAATGCTCCTGTTGGCCTCTGTATTCCAACGGGTTAAAATATGGCAGCTTTGATGCGAGCGCGTGTAATGCATGCGTGTGTTCCCGTGTAATGATAGGTCAGCAAAGGCTCCTTATATACTAGGAATATTCATTGGTTAATTAGCATTGACCTTATAAGGACTATTATGGGACGAACTTGGGAGGAGCATGGCGCTCGTGCACGCACGCCAAATTCAACGCAAGTTGGTATTTATAACGAGAAGAGTGCGTACAGGTGTACGCACTACCTCAGAGAGGTACCTCAGAGAGGTACGGCGGGGCAAGGGCATTAAGAGATTTAAAAGTAAATAAAATAATTTTAAACTGAATCCTAAAATTTATGGACAGCCAGTGGAGTGAGGCTAAGATGGGGGAAATGTGGTCAAATTTGCGAGTGCCGGTTAGAAGGCGTGCAGCAGCATTCTGTACCATCTGGAGACGGGAGATGGAAGATGCACTGACCCCTACATAAAGTGTGTTACAGTAATCCAGCCGAGTGGTAACAAAGGCATGAATTACAGTTTCAAACTGTCGCCTTGATAAAATCAGCTTTATTTTGGCCAGCTGCCTTAATTGATAAAAACTTGATCTGACCACCAAGGCAGTGGGAGCAAGTAGAGAGAGAAGAGAAGAGGGCCTAGGATAGAGCCCTGCGGGACGCCACACGATAGAGGAGCAGAGGAGGACACAGAATCGCCAAGACTGACACAGAATGTTCTATCTGCCAAGCAGTGGCGTAACATCATGGTTGACGGCCCCGTTGATGCCATAGCGGAGTTGCGATCTGACGGGATTGTTGAGGGGGGGGGGGGGGGGGAGTTGCGATCAGATTTTTATAAAGACAATATTGATATGGGGAAGAAATATAAGGATGGCATTTTGGGGGCCCCAAAAGGCTTCCTCCATGGGCCCCTGGCGGCGTCTGGGCCCTGGACAGCTGCACCGTCGATATTTACGCCACTGCTGCCAAGTACGACCTGAACCACTCCAGTGCTGTGCCCCTGATGCCAACCCACTGTTCCATGCGAGAGATCAGGACCCCATGGTCCACTGTATCAAATGCAGCAGTTAAGTCTAAAAGTACAAGAATAACACGGTCACCAGAGTCTGTAGCTAAAAATATGTCATTGAAGACTCTTAAAAGAGCTGATTCTGTGCTGTGCAGAGATTTAAAACCAGATTGGAAAACCTCCAGAATACTATAATTTTCCGGAGTTTAGAGATAGGCCTGGGATTTGCGAGAGCTGCAGGATCTAGTCCAGGTTTTTAAATTAATGGTTGCACCACTGCATGCACACACCTGTACGCAGACTGGCATTACTAATTGTGAGAAGAGGAATTCCAACAGTGGCGAAAACCTCTTTGAACAGTAGAGGGGGGACTGGATCATTTGGAGAACCTGAAGGCCTCAACTGGCCAACAGTCTCCTGTAAAAATCTCCTGTAAACAGTCACAGGCTCTGGTCAAAGACAGCTGAGCAGGTGAAGGAGATTGAGGGGTCATAGGCAGATGGTGAGATGAGGGTTCTAGCAGAAGAAACCTTGTCAATAAAAAAGTGCAGAAAGTTTTCACAGACAGCAGGGGAGGCCGTACAGACATTTTTGGCATTGAGAACTGAGTCAATGGTTTTAAACAAAACACGTGGTTTATGACAATTTGACAGGATAATACTAGCCAAATATTCCCTTTTAGCATTCTTCACAGTTGTCTGACACTGACGCCAGCAGTCCCTTAGGATTTGAAAAGACACTTGTAGTTTGTCTTTTTTCCACTTGCGCTCGGCTTTACGGCATTCACGTCTGACAGTGCGAGTAGTATCATTTAGCCAGGGCTTAGATTTAGTTTTTGGTTGCTTGGTTTTTAAAAGGAGACACCATGTCTAAAGCAGTCTGGTAGGCGGAGTGAAACCATGAGCTAAGCTCCTCAGTACTGCACTCAGACTCGGGAATGACGTAGTTGTGATCGAAAGCGGCCGAAAACCGAGCAGCAGTGGAAGGGTTAATGACGCGACAGCGCCGAGCAGCAACGGCAGCATTAACAGTATTACAGGCAAGAGCAACCTCAAATAATACAGGCATATGATCCGAAATCACTGCGTCACAAATCTCTAGGTTAAGGACAGGTAGCCCATACGATAGGACAAGATCAAGTGTGTGTCCATGTTCTTGTGTGGGTCCAGATACATACTGCACAAGATTAAAAGAGTCAATGAGGTCAAGAAAGGCCTTTGCCATTGGTTTATCATGAACATTAAAGTCACAAACAATAAGGACACAATCATATTTAGGCATGATTTCAGCCAGTAATTCAGAAAATTCATTCAAAAAGTATTTGTTGTATTTAGGACGATAGACCACAGCGCACAATACAGTGGGAGAGCGACAAAGTTCAAATAAACTCAGTTCAAAGCTGGTGAACGAGGATGACGGAGATAACTGTCTACATTTATAATGACCCTTGTAGACAGTGGCTATTCCTCCTCCCCGGCCAGACACCCGAGTTGACAACTCGAGTTGTCCTATTTGTTTGCAGTACAGGAATGGCACAGCAGGGGGCGTTAGCGGCTGCATGCTGCGGTGGGCTCGTAGACTCGACCGGAAGTGGACAGGTGACTGAGGGAGGTACTGCCCCCACTCGACGAGGCATCCGACAGAGAGGGTATAGCCAGCTGCCGGATGGTAGACTGGTGGTGCATGACTTTCAGTGCCCTTGGAGCATCGGCGCTGACCAACAGGTGGGGCATGGCCAGCTGCTGGATGGAGGGCTGTGTGGCTGTTGGTGTAGTCTGCAAAAGCGGTTCCTCAATAGCGCCGTGGGGGTGGGGACTGTCTGAGCGTCGGCCAACTGCATCCTTCAGCAGCTGCCGCCGGCGAGCGGAAGATGTTCCCCGCTGCCCGATACTCAGCAGCAGACCCAGAGAAGCCTTCAACAACGCCGGCAGAAGACACGTTCGCATGGAGAGGAGCCTGAGTCGGAGCCTGGAGAGGAGCCTGAAGAGGAGCCCGGGGAGGAGCCTGAAGAGGAGCCCGGGGAGGAGCCTGAAGATGAGCCTGGAGAGGAGCCTGAGCCAGAAGTGGAGCTGAAGCCTGGAGAGTGGCCTGGGCTGAGGCGTCGTCGGCTAGGTGGTGAGTCAAGGCCAGTGGAAGATCCGAAGTTCGCGGATCTGCCGTCGCCCTGCCGTTCGGTCGATGGAGGGCCGGGTCGGGAAAGTGACCATTCGAGGAGCCAACAGCCCGGAGAGAGGCCGGCGCCGGAGGATTATCAGTTGCTAGTGACGAAAAGCAGTTCGAGATTTCCAGGCTAGGTGGTGACGCCTTACTCGCCCACGCTATTTGCTTTGGTTGGCCACGGATCCGCACTACGGACCATGGCGACTGCGGTGTGGAACAGGACTGGGTACAGTAGGGATCCCAATGGGCCATGTCCTGCAGGGCAGCCGCGAAGGAGGCCAGCCGCTTAGATTGCCCGGCAGCTACGTCCATGAAGTCGGACAGGAGCGCTTCTTTATGTCGCAGCTTATCGGTGAGTTTTTGGATTTCTTCTTTCAGGTAGAGGATTTTCTTTGCAGCTTGGCTAAGTAGCAAAGAGTCCTCAGATGTTGTTGCCATACTGCAGAGGGGAACCGTCAGGGCCCTCTAGGCCCTCAGAGAGGGCCTAAAATATTCTAGATATTCTAGTTTTATTTTATTAATTCATAATTTTACAATCAACATCTAAACAAAAATGTTTCTGAGGAAATAAACCCTTCAAACCTGCCTATTCAATTGGTGTTGGAATGTGAAGGGTTAAATGAAAGAAGCCCCTTTGTCAGCCTATCAGAATTTTGCTGACTCGGCAGTTGTTGGGAAGGCTATGCAGCTCTGTGATTCGCGGTCCCGCTATAATTTCACAGAGGGTCGAGAATTCAATGAGACTAATTTCAAATGACAGTAAAATTGACCAATCATATCTTCCCTCTAAATGGGTTGGCTTTGTTATCGCTAACTTTATGACAAGTTCCGCCCGCTGTGAGGGACACGAATCACAAGTTAATAAACTAGCTAGCTAGCTTATGGGGCATGATTTGGTTTACGATGGCAGCCGCCGCGAGTAACGTAACCGAGGAGGAGGACATTGTTTCAGATTTATTATCTACGCCGTTTTCTAGGTTAACTTTTAATAGAAAGTTGGAGTTAGTCGTAACAGGAAGACCCACACCAGAGCTAAAATTGGTTCAGAAAACCAAAGCTTTTGAAAGGCATTTCAACTCCACCAACTATACGCGATAACCGTGGATGACGGGATCAAGGAGCAAAAGTAAATTCAATTAAAAGCAAAGGATCAGTCGCCATCAACCACTTCATCCAAAAGGACAGGAGGATGGACTTTGTTTTCAAGTAATGCGATCATCAAAGGGTAAGTTATTTAAAACGTATAGGCCGCCGTGCCAACTGATTTTATTCTGGCCGCCTCTGCCACTGTTTTGTGTATGTTAAGGTTTATTTGGGAAAACGGTCATTGTGCAGAATTACCAGTCAATCTGTAAATGTACCAACTCAGCGATCATTATGCACGGTAAATGCGCATAACATAATGTAATGCTGTGCGCGCTGTCACAGCAGCGACAGACTTCAGAACCATGGACAGTGAGAAACCGCAGCGTGTGTCCGGCGTGGCTGGAGTCCACGAACCCGCTCCCGAGGGGGACACGGATCGGCGTTTCGCCGTGTGTGTCGCTCCTTTCCCGGGGCTAGAGTTAGGCTGCGCGTGGTTGTGTGTGTCCGGCGTGGTTGTGTGTGTCCGGCGTGGTTGTGTGTCGGGCGTGGTTGTGTGTGTCCGGCCGGCGTGGCTGGAGTCCACGGACCCGCTCCTGACACGGTTCAGCGTTTTGCTTTTTCGTTTTTGTGTTGTTCCTTTCCCAGGGCTCGAGTTTCACCTCGCCTCGTAGTCATTGCGCTTTTTATTTTTATTTTATTTCCCATCATAACCTTTCCAGAGAATCAGGAAAGTCTTGATCAGATTCAGATTTCTCGGGAATCCCGTCTCCCGGGATTAAAACCTAATGACGACCCGCCCACGTTGAAGAGGTAGCCTACTTTTTTAGATGGAAACGCGATGTGCCTGGTACTGTTGGTGGAAAAGCGGCAATTGTGGCTTGGCGTACATGAAATTTTGTTGGTTTTGTGTGGTAGGGCTATCTGCTGTCATGTGTTTTGCACCCCGGGCCGTTGTCATATTCTACTGAAGTGCACATACAGCTTGTGTGATGATGCGATTATTTGTCAGGAGGATTTGCATTTTGCTTAAGCTTAACTGTGTGTTCACACCGCACTTTGTCCCATTTCGCCTATTCGCGCGAATAGGCGAATGTTGCCGCGCGACAAATCATAATCTGTCGCTGTGCATTTTTGTGTGCATTCGCGGGGCGAATTATTCGCGGGGCGAATTTTTTTTTTGCCTGACAACGGTCATTCATGCCATTCTCATCAACCATGGCCGAGATGTGTGTCTGTACCTGTTGTGGAAGAGGGAGAGCCCGTCGTTTATGGGTTAATAATATAATCCGGAGGCGCACACCGCTTTGTGCCGTGATATTATATATATCGTATATATTATATGATATAGATATTTATATATTATATGTAGATATAGAGCGGGAGTCGCAAACGGCAACAATCACTTTCTCCTCCAAGCTGCGGTTCACTGAACGGTTGAACGGTGATTGGCTGTTTTACGTTACTTCACCCAGGGAGTGAACTGATTGGCTGTTACGTGACGTCACCCAGGGAGTGAACGCTGATTGGCTGTTTCAACGCGAATGCCGCGAAGAAGTTGAAATATTTTAACTTTATTCGCGGGGCGAATTATTCGCGGCGCGAATCCACGTGAACGCGCTCGCCGTTCACGAGGAAAAATTTCGCGCTGTCAATCAAATCTTGTCGCGCGTATCGGCGAAAAAAAAATTCGCCCGATTCGCGTCTCCACGTTCACTTAACATTGAAACGTGTCGCGGGGCGAAGTGCGGTGTGAACACACCTTTAGAGATAGCTGACCCTGTTTTAGTTTTGGTGATAACTCTCACTCTCTGTGTTGTTTGCTTGTTGCATTGCTAAGGCTGGATTAGCGTATTCCTTTTTGTTTCAGAGCTGGAATTGTCATAGGTAACTTTTGCAGTACTATAGAGAGGAGCTGGTGGTTTGCTTTTTTTGCGACGGGTGAAGGGGTGTCTGAGGGCCAAGGTTTAAGAGTCACGGTTCGCTACTGCCATACTGTAGTTATCCTTTTTGGGAGATCTGGTGCAGGAAGGCTGGTTAGCCCGAAGGATTCCAAATGCTATGAAAATGCTAGTAGTGACAGAATGCTGTAGACAGAGTGCTGTCACAGCATGTGTGTGATGTCCAAGCAAATCCAATACAACCCACTGTTGATAACCAATGTCAAAGTATTCAACGGGAAGGTGAATAACGAAAAAAAGTAGACTTCCATGCTGAACATTTACTGCAAAATGTCCCAATTTTGAAGGAATATACCCAATGTATCTTTGTAATGTAAGAATGTAAGAACCCGCCTGGTCCAAGTCACATGGTTAATAATCACTACAGCTCCCTGGTGGTCTAGTGGTTAGGATTCGGCGCTCTCACCACCGCGGCCCGGGTTCGATTCCCGGTTAGGGAACTCGCCTTTATTGGTGATGTCCAACCAAATCCAATACAACCCACTGTTGATAACCAATGTCAAAGTATTCATTGGGAAGGTGAATAACGAAGAAAAGTAGACTTCCATGCTTAACATTTACTGCAAAATGTCACAATTATGAAGGAATATATGGAGTGTATCTTTTAAAGAACCCGCCTGGTCCAAGTCACATGGTTAATAATGACTACAGCTCCCTGGTGGTCTAGTGATTAGGATTCGGCGCTCTCACCGCCGCGGCCCGGGTTCGATTCCCGGTTAGGGAACTCACCATTATTGGTGATGTCCAATTCAACCCACTGTTGATAATCAATGTCAAAGTATTCATTGGGAAGGTGAATAACGAGCAAAAGTAGACTTCCATGCTTAACATTTACTGCAAAATGTCACAATTATGAAGGAATATATGGAATGTATCTTTTAAAGATCCCGCCTGGTCCAAGTCTCATGGTTAATATTCACTACAGCTCCCTGGTGGTCTAGTGGTTAGGATTCGGCGCTCTCACCGTCGCGGGCTGGGTTCGATTCGCGGTTAGGGAACTCACCTTTATTGGTGATGTCCAAGCAAATCCAATGCATCCACTGTTGATAACCAATGTCAAAGTATTCATTGGGAAGGTGAATAACGAACAAAAGTAGACTTCCATGCTTAACATTTACTGCAAAATGTCACAATTATGCAGGAATATACGTGATGTATCTTTTAAAGAACCCGCCTGTTCCAAGTCACATGGTTAATAATCACTACAGCTCCCTGGTGGTCTAGTGGTTAGGATTCGGCGCTCTCACCGCTGCGGCCCGGGTTCGATTTCCGGTTAGGGAACTCACCTTTATTGGTGATGTCCAAGCAAATCCAATGCATCCACTGTTGATAACCAATGTCAAAGTATTCATTGGGAAGGTGAATAACGAACAAAAGTAGACTTCCATGCTTAACATTTACTGCAAAATGTCACAATTATGAAGGAATATATGGAGTGTATCTTTTAAAGAACCCGCCTGGTCCAAGTCACATGGTTAATAATGACTACAGCTCCCTGGTGGTCTAGTGGTTAGGATTTGGCGCTCTCACCGCCGCGGCCCGGGTTCGATTCCCGGTTAGGGAACTCACCATTATTGGTGATGTCCAATCCAATTCAACCCACTGTTGGTAACCAATGTCAAAGTATTCATTGGGAAGGTGAAAAACGAACAAAAGTAGACTTCCATGCTTAATATTTACTGCAAAATGTCACAATTATGAAGGAATATATGGAATGTATCTTTTAAAGATCCCGCCTGGTCCAAGTCTCATGGTTAATATTTACTACAGCTCCCTGGTGGTCTAGTGGTTAGGATTCGGCGCTCTCACCGCCGCGGCCCGGGTTCGATTCCCGGTTAGGGAACTCACCTTTATTGGTGAAATCCAATGCATCCACTGTTGATAACCAATGTCAAAGTATTCATTGGGAAGGTGAATAACGAACAAAAGTAGACTTCCATGCTTAACATTTACTGCAAAATGTCACAATTATGCAGGAATATACGTGATGTATCTTTTAAAGAACCCGCCTGTTCCAAGTCACATGGTTAATAATCACTACAGCTCCCTGGTGGTCTAGTGGGTAGGATTCGGCGCTCTCACCGCCGCGGCCCGGGTTCGATTCCCGGTTAGGGAACTCGCCTTTATTTGTGATGTCCAACCAAATCCAATACAACCCACTGTTGATAACCAATGTCAAAGTATTCATTGGGAAGGTGAATAACGAAGAAAAGTAGACTTCCATGCTTTACATTTACTGCAAAATGTCACAATTATGAAGGAATATATTGAGTGTATCTTTTAAAGAACCCGCCTGGTCCAAGTCACATGGTTAATAATGACTACAGCTCCCTGGTGGTCTAGTGGTTAGGATTCGGCGCTCTCACCGCCGCGGTCCGGGTTCGATTCCCGGTTAGGGAACTCACCATTATTGGTGATGTCCAATCCAATTCAACCCACTGTTGATAACCAATGTCAAAGTATTCATTGGGAAGGTGAATAACGAAGAAAAGTAGACTTCCATGCTTAACATTTACTGCAAAATGTCACAATTATGAAGGAATATATGGAATGTATCTTTTAAAGATCCCGCCTGGTCCAAGTCTCATGGTTAATATTTACTACAGCTCCCTGGTGGTCTAGTGGTTAGGATTCGGCGCTCTCACCGTCGCGGGCTGGGTTCGATTCCCGGTTAGGGAACTCACCATTATTGGTGATGTCCAAGCAAATCCAATGCATCCACTGTTGATAACCAATGTCAGAGTATTCATTGGGAAGGTGAATAACGAACAAAAGTAGACTTCCATGCTTAACATTTACTGCAAAATGTCACAATTATGCAGGAATATACGTGATGTATCTTTTAAAGAACCCGCCTGTTCCAAGTCACATGGTTAATAATCACTACAGCTCCCTGGTGGTCTAGTGGTTAGGATTCGGCGCTCTCACCGCCGTGGCCCGGGTTCGATTCCCGGTTAGGGAATTCACCTTTATTGGTGATGTCCAACCAAATCCAATACAACCCACTGTTGATAACCAATGTCAAAGTATTCATTGGGAAGGTGAGTAACGAAGAAAAGTAGACTTCCATGCTTAACATTTACTGCAAAATGTCACAATTATGAAGGACTATATGGAATGTATCTTTTAAAGATCCCGCCTGGTCCAAGTCTCATGGTTAATATTTACTACAGCTCCCTGGTGGTCTAGTGGTTAGGATTCGGCGCTCTCACCGCCGCGGCCCGGGTTCGATTCCCGGTTAGGGAACTCACCATTATTGGTGATGTCCAATCCAATTCAACCCACTGTTGATAACCAATGTCAAAGTATTCATTGGGAAGGTGAAAAACGAACAAAAGTAGACTTCCATGCTTAACATTTACTGCAAAATGTCACAATTATGAAGGAATATATGGAATGTGTCTTTTAAAGATCCCGCCTGGTCCAAGTCTCATGGTTAATATTTACTACAGCTCCCTGGTGGTCTAGTGGTTAGGATTCGGCGCTCTCACCGCCGCGGCCCGGGTTCGATTCCCGGTTAGGGAACTCACCTTTATTGGTGATGTCCAAGCAAATCCAATGCATCCACTGTTGATAACCAATGTCAAAGTATTCATTGGGAAGGTGAATAACGAACAAAAGTAGACTTCCATGCTTAACATTTACTGCAAAATGTCACAATTATGCAGGAATATACGTGATGTATCTTTTAAAGAACCCGCCTGTTCCAAGTCACATGGTTAATAATCACTACAGCTCCCTGGTGGTCTAGTGGTTAGGATTCGGCGCTCTCACCGCCGCGGGCAGGGTTCGATTCCCGGTTAGGGAACTCACCATTATTGGTGATGTCCAATTCAACCCACTGTTGATAATCAATGTCAAAGTATTCATTGGGAAGGTGAATAACGAGCAAAAGTAGACTTCCATGCTTAACATTTACTGCAAAATGTCACAATTATGAAGGAATATATGGAATGTATCTTTTAAAGATCCCGCCTGGTCCAAGTCTCATGGTTAATATTTACTACAGCTCCCTGGTGGTCTAGTGGTTAGGATTCGGCGCTCTCACCGTCGCTGGCTGGGTTCGATTCCCGGTTAGGGAACTCACCTTTATTGGTGATGTCCAAGCAAATCCAATGCATCCACTGTTGATAACCAATGTCAAAGTATTCATTGGGAAGGTGAATAACGAACAAAAGTAGACTTCCATGCTTAACATTTACTGCAAAATGTCACAATTATGCAGGAATATACGTGATGTATCTTTTAAAGAACCCGCGTGTTCCAAGTCACATGGTTAATAATCACTACAGCTCCCTGGTGGTCTAGTGGTTAGGATTCGGCGCTCTCACCGCCGCGGCCCGGGTTCGATTCCCGGTTAGGGAACTCACCTTTATTGGTGATGTCCAACCAAATCCAATACAACCCACTGTTGATAACCAATGTCAAAGTATTCATTGGGAAGGTGAATAACGAAGAAAAGTAGACTTCCATGCTTAACATTTACTGCAAAATGTCACAATTATGAAGGAATATATGGAGTGTATCTTTTAAAGAACCCGCCTGGTCCAAGTCACATGGTTAATAATGACTACAGCTCCCTGGTGGTCTAGTGATTAGGATTCGGCGCTCTCACCGCCGCGGCCCGGGTTCGATTCCCGGTTAGGGAACTCACCATTATTGGTGATGTCCAATTCAACCCACTGTTGATAATCAATGTCAAAGTATTCATTGGGAAGGTGAATAACGAGCAAAAGTAGACTTCCATGCTTAACATTTACTGCAAAATGTCACAATTATGAAGGAATATATGGAATGTATCTTTTAAAGATCCCGCCTGGTCCAAGTCTCATGGTTAATATTTACTACAGCTCCCTGGTGGTCTAGTGGTTAGGATTCGGCGCTCTCACCGTCGCGGGCTGGGTTCGATTCGCGGTTAGGGAACTCACCTTTATTGGTGATGTCCAAGCAAATCCAATGCATCCACTGTTGATAACTAATGTCAAAGTATTCATTGGGAAGGTGAATAACGAACAAAAGTAGACTTCCATGCTTAACATTTACTGCAAAATGTCACAATTATGCAGGAATATACGTGATGTATCTTTTAAAGAACCCGCCTGTTCCAAGTCACATGGTTAATAATCACTACAGCTCCCTGGTGGTCTAGTGGTTAGGATTCGGCGCTCTCACCGCCGCGGCCCGGGTTCGATTCCCGGTTAGGGAACTCACCTTTATTGGTGATGTCCAAGCAAATCCAATGCATCCACTGTTGATAACCAATGTCAAAGTATTCATTGGGAAGGTGAATAACGAACAAAAGTAGACTTCCATGCTTAACATTTACTGCAAAATGTCACAATTATGAAGGAATATATGGAGTGTATCTTTTAAAGAACCCGCCTGGTCCAAGTCACATGGTTAATAGTGACTTCAGCTCCCTGGTGGTCTAGTGGTTAGGATTTGGCGCTCTCACCGCCGCGGCCCGGGTTCGATTCCCGGTTAGGGAACTCACCTTTATTGGTGATGTCCAAGCAAATCCAATGCATCCACTGTTGATAACCAATGTCAAAGTATTCATTGGGAAGGTGAATAACGAACAAAAGTAGACTTCCATGCTTAACATTTACTGCAAAATGTCACAATTATGAAGGAATATATGGAGTGTATCTTTTAAAGAACCCGCCTGGTCCAAGTCACATGGTTAATAGTGACTTCAGCTCCCTGGTGGTCTAGTGGTTAGGATTTGGCGCTCTCACCGCCGCGGCCCGGGTTCGATTCCCGGTTAGGGATCTCACCATTATTGGTGATGTCCAATCCAATTCAACCCACTGTTGGTAACCAATGTCAAAGTATTCATTGGGAAGGTGAAAAACGAACAAAAGTAGACTTCCATGCTTAATATTTACTGCAAAATGTCACAATTATGAAGGAATATATGGAATGTATCTTTTAAAGATCCCGCCTGGTCCAAGTCTCATGGTTAATATTTACTACAGCTCCCTGGTGGTCTAGTGGTTAGGATTCGGCGCTCTCACCGCCGCGGCCCGGGTTCGATTCCCGGTTAGGGAACTCACCTTTATTGGTGAAATCCAATGCATCCACTGTTGATAACCAATGTCAAAGTATTCATTGGGAAGGTGAATAACGAACAAAAGTAGACTTCCATGCTTAACATTTACTGCAAAATGTCACAATTATGCAGGAATATACGTGATGTATCTTTTAAAGAACCCGCCTGTTCCAAGTCACATGGTTAATAATCACTACAGCTCCCTGGTGGTCTAGTGGTTAGGATTCGGCGCTCTCACCGCCGCGGCCCGGGTTCGATTCCCGGTTAGGGAACTCGCCTTTATTTGTGATGTCCAACCAAATCCAATACAACCCACTGTTGATAACCAATGTCAAAGTATTCATTGGGAAGGTGAATAACGAAGAAAAGTAGACTTCCATGCTTTACATTTACTGCAAAATGTCACAATTATGAAGGAATATATTGAGTGTATCTTTTAAAGAACCCGCCTGGTCCAAGTCACATGGTTAATAATGACTACAGCTCCCTGGTGGTCTAGTGGTTAGGATTCGGCGCTCTCACCGCCGCGGTCCGGGTTCGATTCCCGGTTAGGGAACTCACCATTATTGGTGATGTCCAATCCAATTCAACCCACTGTTGATAACCAATGTCAAAGTATTCATTGGGAAGGTGAATAACGAAGAAAAGTAGACTTCCATGCTTAACATTTACTGCAAAATGTCACAATTATGAAGGAATATATGGAGTGTATCTTTTAAAGAACCCGCCTGGTCCAAGTCACATGATTAAAAATGACTACAGCTCCCTGGTGGTCTAGTGGTTAGGATTCGGAGCTCTCACCGTCGCGGCCCGTTTTCGATTCCCGGTTAGGGAACTCACCATTGTTGGTGATGTCCAATCCAATTCAACCCACTGTTGATAATCAATGTCAAAGTATTCATTGGGAAGGTGAATAACGAAGAAAAGTAGACTTCCATGCTTAACATTTACTGCAAAATGTCACAATTATGAAGGAATATATTGAGTGTATCTTTTAAAGAACCCGCCTGGTCCAAGTCACATGGTTATTAATGACTACAGCTCCCTGGTGGTCTAGTGGTTAGGATTCGGCGCTCTCACCGCCGCGGCCCGGGTTCGATTCCTGGTTAGGGAACTCACCATTATTGGTGATGTCCAATCCAATTCAACCCACTGTTGATAACCAATGTCAAAGTATTCATTGGGAAGGTGAAAAATGAACAAAAGTAGACTTCCATGCTTAACATTTACTGCAAAATGTCACAATTATGAAGGAATATATGGAATGTGTCTTTTAAAGATCCAGCCTGGTCCAAGTCTCATGGTTAATATTTACTACAGCTCCCTGGTGGTCTAGTGGTTAGGATTCGGCGCTCTCACCGCCGCGGCCCGGGTTCGATTCCCGGTTAGGGAACTCACCTTTATTGGTGATGTCCAAGCAAATCCAATGCATCCACTGTTGATAACCAATGTCAAAGTATTCATTGGGAAGGTGAATAACGAACAAAAGTAGACTTCCATGCTTAACATTTACTGCAAAATGTCACAATTATGCAGGAATATACGTGATGTATCTTTTAAAGAACCCGCCTGTTCCAAGTCACATGGTTAATAATCACTACAGCTCCCTGGTGGTCTAGTGGTTAGGATTCGGCGCTCTCACCGCCGCGGGCAGGGTTCGATTCCCGGTTAGGGAACTCACCATTATTGGTGATGTCCAATTCAACCCACTGTTGATAATCAATGTCAAAGTATTCATTGGGAAGGTGAATAACGAGCAAAAGTAGACTTCCATGCTTAACATTTACTGCAAAATGTCACAATTATGAAGGAATATATGGAATGTATCTTTTAAAGATCCCGCCTGGTCCAAGTCTCATGGTTAATATTTACTACAGCTCCCTGGTGGTCTAGTGGTTAGGATTCGGCGCTCTCACCGTCGCTGGCTGGGTTCGATTCCCGGTTAGGGAACTCACCTTTATTGGTGATGTCCAAGCAAATCCAATGCATCCACTGTTGATAACCAATGTCAAAGTATTCATTGGGAAGGTGAATAACGAACAAAAGTAGACTTCCATGCTTAACATTTACTGCAAAATGTCACAATTATGCAGGAATATACGTGATGTATCTTTTAAAGAACCCGCGTGTTCCAAGTCACATGGTTAATAATCACTACAGCTCCCTGGTGGTCTAGTGGTTAGGATTCGGCGCTCTCACCGCCGCGGCCCGGGTTTGATTCCCAGTTAGGGAACTCACCTTTATTGGTGATGTCCAACCAAATCCAATACAACCCACTGTTGATAACCAATGTCAAAGTATTCATTGGGAAAGCGAATAACGAAGAAAAGTAGACTTCCATGCTTAACATTTACTGCAAAATGTCACAATTATGAAGGAATAGATGGAGTGTATCTTTTAAAGAACCCGCCTGGTCCAAGTCACATGGTTAATAATGACTACAGCTCCCTGGTGGTCTAGTGGTTAGGATTCCGCGCTCTCACCGCCGCGGCCCGGGATCGATTCCCGGTTAGGGAACTCACCATTATTGGTGATGTCCAATCCAATTCAACCCACTGTTGATAATCAATGTCAAAGTATTCATTGGGAAGGTGAATAACGCGCAAAAGTAGACTTCCATGCTTAACATTTACTGCAAAATGTCACAATTATGAAGGACTATATGGAATGTATCTTTTAAAGATCCCGCCTGGTCCAAGTCTCATGGTTAATATTCACTACAGCTCCCTGGTGGTCTAGTGGTTAGGATTCGGCGCTCTCACCGCCGCGGCCCGGGTTCGATTCCCGGTTAGGGAACTCACCTTTATTGGTGATGTCCAAGCAAATCCAATGCATCCACTGTTGATAACCAATGTCAAAGTATTCATTGGGAAGGTGAATAACGAACAATAGTAGACTTCCATGCTTAACATTTACTGCAAAATGTCACAATTATGAAGGAATATATGGAATGTATCTTTTAAAGATCCCGCCTGGTCCAAGTCTCATGGTTAATATTTACTACAGCTCCCTGGTGGTCTAGTGGTTAGGATTCGGCGCTCTCACCGCCGCGGCCCGGGTTCGATTCCCGGTTAGGGAACTCACCTTTATTGGTGATGTCCAAGCAAATCCAATGCATCCACTGTTGATAACCAATGTCAAAGTATTCATTGGGAAGGTGAATAACGAACAATAGTAGACTTCCATGCTTAACATTTACTGCAAAATGTCACAATTATGAAGGAATATATGGAATGTATCTTTTAAAGATCCCGCCTGGTCCAAGTCTCATGGTTAATATTTACTACAGCTCCCTGGTGGTCTAGTGGTTAGGATTCGGCGATCTCACCGCCGCGGCCCGGGTTCGATTCCCGGTTAGGGAACTCACCTTTATTGGTGATGTCCAAGCAAATCCAATGCATCCACTGTTGATAACCAATGTCAAAGTATTCATTGGGAAGGTGAATAACGAACAAAAGTAGACTTCCATGCTTAACATTAACTGCAAAATGTCACAATTATGCAGGAATATACGTGATGTATCTTTTAAAGAACCCGCCTGTTCCAAGTCACATGGTTAATAATCACTACAGCTCCCTGGTGGTCTAGTGGTTAGGATTCGGCGCTCTCACCGCCGCGGCCCGGTTTCGATTCCCGGTTAGGGAACTCACCTTTATTGGTGATGTCCAACCAAATCCAATACAACCCACTGTTGATAACCAATGTCAAAGTATTCATTGGGAAGGTGAATAACGAAGAAAAGTAGACTTCCATGCTTTACATTTACTGCAAAATGTCACAATTATGAAGGAATATATTGAGTGTATCTTTTAAAGAACCCGCCTGGTCCAAGTCACATGGTTAATAATGACTACAGCTCCCTGGTGGTCTAGTGGTTAGGATTCGGCGCTCTCACCGCCGCGGTCCGGGTTCGATTCCCGGTTAGGGAACTCACCATTATTGGTGATGTCCAATCCAATTCAACCCACTGTTGATAACCAATGTCAAAGTATTCATTGGGAAGGTGAATAACGAAGAAAAGTAGACTTCCATGCTTAACATTTACTGCAAAATGTCACAATTATGAAGGAATATATGGAGTGTATCTTTTAAAGAACCCGCCTGGTCCAAGTCACATGATTAAAAATGACTACAGCTCCCTGGTGGTCTAGTGGTTAGGATTCGGAGCTCTCACCGTCGCGGCCCGTGTTCGATTCCCGGTTAGGGAACTCACCATTGTTGGTGATGTCCAATCCAATTCAACCCACTGTTGATAATCAATGTCAAAGTATTCATTGGGAAGGTGAATAACGAAGAACAGTAGACTTCCATGCTTAACATTTACTGCAAAATGTCACAATTATGAAGGAATATATTGAGTGTATCTTTTAAAGAACCCGCCTGGTCCAAGTCACATGGTTAATAATGACTACAGCTCCCTGGTGGTCTAGTGGTTAGGATTCGGCGCTCTCACCGCCGCGGCCCGGGTTCGATTCCCGGTTAGGGAACTCACCATTATTGGTGATGTCCAATCCAATTCAACCCACTGTTGATAACCAATGTCAAAGTATTCATTGGGAAGGTGAAAAACGAACAAAAGTAGACTTCCATGCTTAACATTTACTGCAAAATGTCACAATTATGAAGGAATATATGGAATGTGTCTTTTAAAGATCCCGCCTGGTCCAAGTCTCATGGTTAATATTTACTACAGCTCCCTGGTGGTCTAGTGGTTAGGATTCGGCGCTCTCACCGCCGCGGCCCGGGTTCGATTCCCGGTTAGGGAACTCACATTTATTGGTGATGTCCAAGCAAATCCAATGCATCCACTGTTGATAACCAATGTCAAAGTATTCATTGGGAAGGTGAATAACGAACAAAAGTAGACTTCCATGCTTAACATTTACTGCAAAATGTCACAATTATGCAGGAATATACGTGATGTATCTTTTAAAGAACCCGCCTGTTCCAAGTCACATGGTTAATAATCACTACAGCTCCCTGGTGGTCTAGTGGTTAGGATTCGGCGCTCTCACCGCCGCGGGCAGGGTTCGATTCCCGGTTAGGGAACTCACCATTATTGGTGATGTCCAATTCAACCCACTGTTGATAATCAATGTCAAAGTATTCATTGGGAAGGTGAATAACGAGCAAAAGTAGACTTCCATGCTTAACATTTACTGCAAAATGTCACAATTATGAAGGAATATATGGAATGTATCTTTTAAAGATCCCGCCTGGTCCAAGTCTCATGGTTAATATTTACTACAGCTCCCTGGTGGTCTAGTGGTTAGGATTCGGCGCTCTCACCGCCGCGGCCCGGGTTCGATTCCCGGTTAGGGAACTCACCTTTATTGGTGATGTCCAAGCAAATCCAATGCATCCACTGTTGATAACCAATGTCAAAGTATTCATTGGGAAGGTGAATAACGAACAAAAGTAGACTTCCATGCTTAACATTTACTGCAAAATGTCACAATTATGCAGGAATATACGTGATGTATCTTTTAAAGAACCCGCCTGTTCCAAGTCACATGGTTAATAATCACTACAGCTCCCTGGTGGTCTAGTGGTTAGGATTCGGCGCTCTCACCGCCGCGGGCAGGGTTCGATTCCCGGTTAGGGAACTCACCATTATTGGTGATGTCCAATTCAACCCACTGTTGATAGTCAAAGTATTCATTGGGAAGGTGAATAACGAGCAAAAGTAGACTTCCATGCTTAACATTTACTGCAAAATGTCACAATTATGAAGGAATATATGGAATGTATCTTTTAAAGATCCCGCCTGGTCCAAGTCTCATGGTTAATATTTACTACAGCTCCCTGGTGGTCTAGTGGTTAGGATTCGGCGCTCTCACCGTCGCTGGCTGGGTTCGATTCCCGGTTAGGGAACTCACCTTTATTGGTGATGTCCAAGCAAATCCAATGCATCCACTGTTGATAACCAATGTCAAAGTATTCATTGGGAAGGTGAATAACGAACAAAAGTAGACTTCCATGCTTAACATTTACTGCAAAATGTCACAATTATGCAGGAATATACGTGATGTATCTTTTAAAGAACCCGCGTGTTCCAAGTCACATGGTTAATAATCACTACAGCTCCCTGGTGGTCTAGTGGTTAGGATTCGGCGCTCTCACCGCCGCGGCCAGGGTTCGATTCCCAGTTAGGGAACTCACCTTTATTGGTGATGTCCAACCAAATCCAATACAACCCACTGTTGATAACCAATGTCAAAGTATTCATTGGGAAAGCGAATAACGAAGAAAAGTAGACTTCCATGCTTAACATTTACTGCAAAATGTCACAATTATGAAGGAATAGATGGAGTGTATCTTTTAAAGAACCCGCCTGGTCCAAGTCACATGGTTAATAATGACTACAGCTCCCTGGTGCTCTAGTGGTTAGGATTCCGCGCTCTCACCGCCGCGGCCCGGGATCGATTCCCGGTTAGGGAACTCACCATTATTGGTGATGTCCAATCCAATTCAACCCACTGTTGATAATCAATGTCAAAGTATTCATTGGGAAGGTGAATAACGCGCAAAAGTAGACTTCCATGCTTAACATTTACTGCAAAATGTCACAATTATGAAGGACTATATGGAATGTATCTTTTAAAGATCCCGCCTGGTCCAAGTCTCATGGTTAATATTTACTACAGCTCCCTGGTGGTCTAGTGGTTAGGATTCGGCGCTCTCACCGCCGCGGCCCGGGTTCGATTCCCGGTTAGGGAACTCACCTTTATTGGTGATGTCCAAGCAAATCCAATGCATCCACTGTTGATAACCAATGTCAAAGTATTCATTGGGAAGGTGAATAACGAACAATAGTAGACTTCCATGCTTAACATTTACTGCAAAATGTCACAATTATGAAGGAATATATGGAATGTATCTTTTAAAGATCCCGCCTGGTCCAAGTCTCATGGTTAATATTTACTACAGCTCCCTGGTGGTCTAGTGGTTAGGATTCGGCGCTCTCACCGCCGCGGCCCGGGTTCGATTCCCGGTTAGGGAACTCACCTTTATTGGTGATGTCCAAGCAAATCCAATGCATCCACTGTTGATAACCAATGTCAAAGTATTCATTGGGAAGGTGAATAACGAACAAAAGTAGACTTCCATGCTTAACATTAACTGCAAAATGTCACAATTATGCAGGAATATACGTGATGTATCTTTTAAAGAACCCGCCTGTTCCAAGTCACATGGTTAATAATCACTACAGCTCCCTGGTGGTCTAGTGGTTAGGATTCGGCGCTCTCACCGCCGCGGCCCGGTTTCGATTCCCGGTTAGGGAACTCACCTTTATTGGTGATGTCCAACCAAATCCAATACAACCCACTGTTGATAACCAATGTCAAAGTATTCATTGGGAAGGTGAATAACGAAGAAAAGTAGACTTCCATGCTTAACATTTACTGCAAAATGTCACAATTATGAAGGAATATATGGAGTGTATCTTTTAAAGAACCCGCCTGGTCCAAGTCACATGGTTAATAATGACTGCAGCTCCCTGGTGGTCTAGTGGTTAGTATTCGGCGCTCTCACCGCCGTGGCCCGGGTTCGATTCCCGGTTAGGGAACTCACCATTATTGGTGATGTCCAATCCAATTCAACCCACTGTTGATAACCAATGTCAAAGTATTCATTGGGAAGGTGAATAACGAAGAAAAGTAGACTTCCATGCTTAACATTTACTGCAAAATGTCACAATTATGAAGGAATATATGGAGTGTATCTTTTAAAGAACCCGCCTCGTCCAAGTCACATGGTTAATAATGACTACAGCTCCCTGGTGGTCTAGTGGTTAGGATTCGGCGCTCTCACCGCCGCGGCCCGGGTTCGATTCCCGGTTAGGGAACTCACCATTATTGGTGATGTTCAATCCAATTCAACCCACTGTTGATAATCAATGTCAAAGTATTCATTGGGAAGGTGAATAACGAAGAAAAGTAGACTTCCATGCTTAACATTTACTGCAAAATGTCACAATTATGAAGGAATATATTGAGTGTATCTTTTAAAGAACCCGCCTGGTCCAAGTCACATGGTTAATAATGACTACAGCTCCCTGGTGGTCTAGTGGTTAGGATTCGGCGCTCTCACCGCGGCGGCCCGAGTTCGATTCCCGTTTAGGGAACTCACCTTTATTGGTGATGTCCAAGCAAATCCAATGCATCCACTGTTGATAACCAATGTCAAAGTATTCATTGGGAAGGTGAATAACGAACAAAAGTAGACTTCCATGCTTAACGTTTACTGCAAAATGTCACAATTATGCAGGAATATACGTGATGTATCTTTTAAAGAACCCGCCTGTTCCAAGTCACATATTAATAATCACTACAGCTCCCTGGTGGTCTAGTGGTTAGGATTCGGTGCTCTCACCGCCGCGGCCCGGGTTCGATTCCCGGTTAGGGAACTCACCTTTATTGGTGATGTCCAAGCAAATCCAATGCATCCACTGTTGATAACCAATGTCAAAGTATTCATTGGGAAGGTGAATAACGAACAAAAGTAGACTTCCATGCTTAACATTTACTGCAAAATGTCACAATTATGAAGGAATATATGGAGTGTATCTTTTAAAGAACCCGCCTGGTCCAAGTCACATGGTTAATAATGACTACAGCTCCCTGGTGGTCTAGTGGTTAGGATTTGGCGCTCTCACCGCCGCGGCCCGGGTTCGATTCCCGGTTAGGGAACTCACCATTATTGGTGATGTCCAATCCAATTCAACCCACTGTTGATAACCAATGTCAAAGTATTCATTGGGAAGGTGAAAAACGAACAAAAGTAGACTTCCATGCTTAATATTTACTGCAAAATGTCACAATTATGAAGGAATATATGGAATGTATCTTTTAAAGATCCCGCCTGGTCCAAGTCTCATGGTTAATATTTACTACAGCTCCCTGGTGGTCTAGTGGTTAGGATTCGGCGCTCTCACCGCTGCGGCCCGGGTTCGATTCCCGGTTAGGGAACTCACCATTATTGGTGATGTCCAATCCAATTCAACCCACTGTTGATAACCAATGTCAAAGTATTCATTGGGAAGGTGAATAACGAACAAAAGTAGACTTTCATGCTTAACATTTACTGCAAAATGTCACAATTATGCAGGAATATACGTGATGTATCTTTTAAAGAACCCGCCTGTTCCAAGTCACATGGTTAATAATCACTACAGCTCCCTGGTGGTCTAGTGGTTAGGATTCGGCGCTCTCACCGCCGCGGCCCGGGTTCGATTCCCGGTTAGGGAACTCACCTTTATTGGTGATGTCCAACCAAATCCAATACAACCCACTGTTGATAACCAATGTCAAAGTATTCATTGGGAAGGTGAATAACGAAGAAAAGTAGACTTCCATGCTAAACATTTACTGCAAAATGTCACAATTATGAAGGAATATATGGAGTGTATCTTTTAAAGAACCCGCCTGGTCCAAGTCACATGGTTAATACTGACTACAGCTCCCTGGTGGTCTAGTGGTTAGGATTCGGCGCTCTCACCGCCGCGGCCCGGGTTCGATTCCCGGTTAGGGAACTCACCATTATTGGTGATGTCCAATCCAATTCAACCCACTGTTGATAACCAATGTCAAAGTATTCATTGGGAAGGTGAAAAACGAACAAAAGTAGACTTCCATGCTTAACATTTACTGCAAAATGTCACAATTATGAAGGAATATATAGAATGTATCTTTTAAAGATCCCGCCTGGTCCAGGTCTCATGGTTAATATTTACTACAGCTCCCTGGTGGTCTAGTGGTTAGGATTCGGCGCTCTCACCGCCGCGGCCCGGGTTCGATTCCCGGATAGGGAACTCACCATTATTGGTGATATCCAATTCAACCCACTGTTGATAACCAATGTCAAAGTATTTATTGGGAAGGTGAATAACGAAGAAAAGTAGACTTCCATGCTTAACATTTACTGCAAAATGTCACAATTATGAAGGAATATATTGAGTGTATCTTTTAAAGAACCCGCCTGGTCCAAGTCACATGGTTAATAATGACTACAGCTCCCTGGTGGTCTAGTGGTTAGGATTCGGCGCTCTCACCGCCGAGGCCCGGGTTCGATTCCCGGTTAGGGAACTCACCATTATTGGTGATGTCCAATCCAATTCAACCCAATGTTGATAACCAATGTCAAAGTATTCATTGGGAAGGTGAAAAACGAACAAAAGTAGACTTCCATGCTTAACATTTACTGTAAAATGTCACAATTATGAAGGAATAGATGGAATGTATCTTTTAAAGATCCCGCCTGTTCCAAGTCTCATGGTTAATATTTACTACAGCTCCCTGGTGGTCTAGTGGTTAGGATTCGGCGCCGCGGCCCGGGTTCGATTCCCGGTTAGGGAACTCACCTTTATTGGTGATGTCCAAGCAAATCCAATGCATCCACTGTTGATAACCAATGTCAAAGTATTCATTGGGAAGGTGAATAACGAACAAAAGTAGACTTCCATGCTTAACATTTACTGCAAAATGTCACAATTATGCAGGAATATACGTGATGTATCTTTTAAAGAACCCGCCTGTTCCAAGTCACATGGTTAATAATCACTACAGCTCCCTGGTGGTCTAGTGGTTAGGATTCGGTGCTCTCACCGCCGCGGGCAGGGTTCGATTCCCGGTTAGGGAACTCGCCTTTATTCGTGATGTCCAACCAAATCCAATACAACCCACTGTTGATAACCAATGTCAAAGTATTCATTGGGAAGGTGAATAACGAAGAAAAGTAGACTTCCATGCTTTACATTTACTGCAAAATGTCACAATTATGAAGGAATATATTGAGTGTATCTTTTAAAGAACCCGCCTGGTCCAAGTCACATGGTTAATAATGACCACAGCTCCCTGGTGGTCTAGTGGTTAGGATTCGGAGCTCTCACCGCCGCGGTCCGGGTTCGATTCCCGGTTAGGGAACTCACCATTATTGGTGATGTCCAATCCAATTCAACCCACTGTTGATAACCAATGTCAAAGTATTCATTGGGAAGGTGAATAACGAAGAAAAGTAGACTTCCATGCTTAACATTTACTGCAAAATGTCACAATTATGAAGGAATATATGGAGTGTATCTTTTAAAGAACCCGCCTGGTCCAAGTCACATGGTTAATAATGACTACAGCTCCCTGGTGGTCTAGTGGTTAGGATTCGGCGCTCTCACCGTCGCGGCCCGGGTTCGATTCCCGGTTAGGGAACTCACCATTATTGGTGATGTCCAATCCAATTCAACCCACTGTTGATAATCAATGTCAAAGTATTCATTGGGAAGGTGAATAACGAAGAAAAGTAGACTTCCATGCTTAACATTTACTGCAAAATGTCACAGTTATGAAGGAATATATTGAGTGTATCTTTTAAAGAACCCGCCTGGTCCAAGTCACATGGTTAATAATGACTACAGCTCCCTGGTGGTCTAGTGGTTAGGATTCGGCGCTCTCACCGCCGCGGCCCGGGTTCGATTCCCGGTTAGGGAACTCACCATTATTGGTGATGTCCAATTCAACCCACTGTTGATAACCAATGTCAAAGTATTCATTGGGAAGGTGAAAAACGAACAAAAGTAGACTTCCATGCTTAACATTTACTGCAAAATGTCACAATTATGAAGGAATATATGGAATGTGTCTTTTAAAGATCCCGCCTGGTCCAAGTCTCATGGTTAATATTTACTACAGCTCCCTGGTGGTCTAGTGGTTAGGATTCGGCGCTCTCACCGCCGCGGCCCGGGTTCGATTCCCGGTTAGGGAACTCACGTTTATTGGTGATGTCCAAGCAAATCCAATGCATCCACTGTTGATAACCAATGTCAAAGTATTCATTGGGAAGGTGAATAACGAACAAAAGTAGACTTCCATGCTTAACATTTACTGCAAAATGTCACAATTATGCAGGAATATACGTGATGTATCTTTTAAAGAACCCGCCTGTTCCAAGTCACATGGTTTATAATCACGACAGCTCCCTGGTGGTCTAGTGGTTAGGATTCGGCGCTCTCACCGCCGCGGCCCGGGTTCGTTTCCCGGTTAGGGAACTCACCTTTATTGGTGATGTCCAACCAAATCCAATACAACCCACTGTTGATAACCAATGTCAAAGTATTCATTGGGAAGGTGAATAACGAAGAAAAGTAGACTTCCATGCTCAACATTTACTGCAAAATGTCACAATTATGCAGGAATATACGTGATGTATCTTTTAAAGAACCCGCCTGTTCCAAGTCACATGGTTAATAATCACTACAGCTCCATGGTGGTCTAGTGGTTAGGATTCGGCGCTCTCACCGCTGCGGCCCGGGTTCGAT